>NC_052313.1:7793766-7866266 GCF_016432855.1 Salvelinus namaycush | reverse complement strand
GATGGCATAGAAGCCCTTCTTGCCTTGTGTCTCAGATCATTCACAGCTTTGTGGAAGTTACCTGTGGTGCTGATGTTTAGGTCGAGGTATGTATATTTTTTTGTGTGTGCTCTAGGGCAACGGTGTCTAGATGGAATTTGAATTTGTGGTCCTGGCGACTGGACCTTTTTTGGAACACCATTATTTTGGTCTAGCTGAGATTTACTGTCAGGGCCCAGGTCTGACAGAATCTGTGCAGAAGATCTAGGTGCTGCTGTAGGCCCTCCTTGGTTGTGGACAGAAGCACCAGATCATCAACAAACATTAGACATTTGACTTCAGATTCTAGTAGGGTGATGCCGGGTGCTGCAGACTGTTCTAGTGCCGTTGTCAAGTTGTTGATCTATATGTTGAAGTGGGTGGGGCTTAAGCTGCATCCCTGTCTCACCCCACGGCCCTGTGGAAAGAAGTGTGTGTGTTTTTTGCCAATTTTAACCTCACACTTGTTGTTTGTGTACATGGAATTTATATGGTCGTATGTTTTTCTCCCCAACACCACTTTCCATCAATTTGTATAGCAGACCCTCATGCCAAATTCAGTCACAAGCTTTTTTGAAATCCAAAAAGCATGAAAAACTTTACCTTTGTTTTGGTTTGTTTGAATACATGGTCTGTCATATGGTAAATTGGTTAAAAAGACAATTTGACAGTTGCTCAGTACATTGTTTTCATTAAGGAAATGTACGAGTCTGCTGTTAATGATAATGCAGAGGATTTTACCAAGTTTGCTGTTGACGTGTATTCCACAGTAGTTATAGGGGTCAAATTTCTCTACACTTTTGTAGATTGGGGTGATCAGTCCTTGGTTCAAATATTGGGGAATATTCCAGAGCTAAGGATGACGTTAATGTCACGACTTCCGCCGAAGTCGGCCCCTCTCCTTGTTCGGGCGGCGTTCGGCGGTCGACGTCACCGGATTTCTAGCCATCGCCGCTCCATTTTTTCATTTATCCATTTGTTTTGTCTTGTTCCCTGCACACCTGGATTTCATTCCCCAATCGCACTACATGTATTTATTCCTCTGTTCCCCCTCATGTCTTTGTGTGAGATTGTTTTGTGTTACGTGTCTATGTTGACGCGCTTTACTGGTATTATTCCGTGTTTTATTTCACGAGGTATGTTATTGTGTTTATACAATATTATTGTGACTGTTTGCACGTTTGCACTTTTGCATTGGCTGGAGGTTTCAACGCAGTGGCGTCCGTCTGTTGGTTTCTCCTGCCTAAATAAAGTGTGCGCCTGTTCACAACTCTCTGCTCTCCTGCACCTGACTCCGCTCCCAGTACGCACTTCGTTGACAGTTAAAGAGTTTAAGTATAGCCAATTGGAATTTGTGATCCTTACATTTTCGTGACTTTACTTTCATTAATCTGATGATTTATTTATTTATTTAATCCACTAACTATGTTTAATTGTTACCCAATTAAATTAATAATTTAACAATGAGCTCATTAGGATTTGGGGCACCATGGAAGAAGTTATTTAGAGAGTTACTGTCACGCCCTGACCATAGAGAGCCATTGTTTCTCTATGGTGTAGTAGGTCAGGGCATGACTAGGGGGTATTCTAGTTTATTATTTCTATGTTGTGTTCTAGTTTCTTCTTCTATGTTGGTGTTTGTATGATTACCAATTAGAGGCAGCTGATTATCGTTGTCTCTAATTGGGGATCATATTTAAGTAGCTAATTTTCCCACCTGTGTTTGTGGGATATTATTTTGTGTTTGTGCATGTGCACCACGTAGTCACGTTCCGTTGTTCGTTTATTGATATCTTTTGTTTGGTTTATTTTCACTTTGAAATAAATATGTGGAACTCAACATCCGCTGCGCCTTGGTCCCGTTCTTACGACAACCGTGACAGTTACCATCTCCCGAATTAAACTCTATAAGGTCTTTACCTATATCATCCATAAAACAGTCAACATATTAATCATCTCATATCAATTCTCATTCTGAACAGGCGTAACATTCTTGGATCTGCAGAAACCCCAGCCTTACTCATTATTCAGTACTACACAAATTGGTTTAATTATTTATTTACTATCTATTACACACACACACACTTACATGAGACAAAGGTCCCTAGTGGACTGACAAAATCTGACGGCTTATTACACAGAGATGGAGAGTGGGAAACAGAGAGAGAAAAATGACACTTATCGTGGATACATTCTAGGACTGTCCTCACATTAACCTTTCTAGCGCAGGCGTTCCGCTAGCGGAACCCCTCGACAACATTCCGCTGAAATGGCCGCGCGGGAAATTCAAAAATATTTTTTTGAAATATGTAACTTTCACACATTAACAAGTCCAATACATCGTGTCCGATTTCAAAAAGGCTTTACAGCGAAAGCACAACATATGATGATGTTAGTTCAGAGCCAAGTCAAAAAACACCCAGCCATTTTTCCAGCCAAAAATAGGAGTCACAAAAAGCAGAAATATAGATAAAATGAATCACTAACCTTTGACACAATACATGTATGTTTTTTTCGATAATGTGCATATTTATATCCAAGAATCTCAGTTTACATTAGCGCATTACGTGCAGTAATGTTTTGATTCCAAAACATCCGGTGATTTTGCAGATAGCCACAGAAATCCCAGAAATACTCATAATAAACATTGATAAAAGATACAAGTGTTATTAACAGAATTAAAGATAGACTTCTCCTTAATGCAACCGCTGTGTCAGATTAAAAAAAAATCATAATCTGAGTACGGCGCTCAGAGCCCAATCCAGCAAAAGAAATATCCGCCATGTTGGAGTCAACAGAAGTTAGAAATAACATGATAAATATTCACTTACCTTTGATGATCTTCATCAGAATGCACTCCCAGGAATCCCAGTGAGACAATAAATGACTGACTTGTTCCATAAAGTTCCATAAAGTCCATCATTTATGTCCAAATAGCCACTAGTTGTTAGCGTGTTCAGCCCAGTAATCCATCTTCATGAGCACTACGTCCAGACAAAAATTCGAAAATTTCCGTTACAGGTCGTAGAAACATATCAAACGACGTATGGAATCAATCTTTAGGATGTTTTTAACATAAATCATCAATAATGTTCCAACCGGAGAATTCCATTGTCTGTAGCAAAGCACTGGAACGAAAGCTAACTCTGTCGGGAGCGCACGTCATGAGCCTGAGACACTCTGCCAGACCCATGACTTAATCAGCTCCCATTCCCCCCTCGTTTATAGCAGAAGCCTGAAACAAGTTTCTAAAGACGGTTGACATCTAGTGGAAGCCTTAGGAAGTGCAAATTAACCCCATAGACACTGTGTATTCGGTAGGCCAAGCTTCGAAAATCTACAAACCTCAGATTTCCCACTTCCTGGTTGGCTTTTTCTCTGGTTTTTGCCTGCCATATGAGTTCTGTTATACTCACAGACATCATTCAAACAGTTTTTAGAAACTTCAGAGTGTTTTTTTAACCAATACTACTAATAATGCATATATTAGCATCTGGGACAGAGTAGCAGGCAGTTTACTCTGGGCACGCATTTCATGCAAAAGTGAAAATGCTGCCCCCTATCCCAAACAGGTTAATCATATTCCTTGCACACGAACCACCATCCGTTTGGAGTAAGAAGTCATAAATGTATTTACGAGTTTGAATGCCGTCGTTTGTCATCTAGCTCTGTTGAAACCAAGCCTTCTTGAAAGTTTTTTTTTGCTATGTATTCACTCAGCTCACTTGTAAGGCTCTGATTGTCCACCAGGACAGGTCACAATGTCCTTCTCCTTAGTTGTCCGGTCACATGTGGTGTCCTTGTTTAGGACTTGTTCTTAGCTCGTGTGGATAGGCAGAGTTTGAACCACTTTACACGCACAGCTGCAGCCTGGCAATGTTCGGGTCTAGTCTGGTGAGTTTACCTTCTTCACCTCGTGTTCAGGTTCAACGTTTTAACCATTTCAACGTGTTGACCACGTTCTCACATCTTTCTTGTCTGATATTAATTTATTTTCCAAGCCTTTATTCACTCTGCGTAAAAGGGGCGTTCCATTATCCTGACACAATCTCTGAGCTCCCTTGGGGCGAGGCTATTTACTTGTGCAAAGTATCATCAAAAACTATGATCTCGTTAGAAAACTAAAATCACATTCCTATCTAAACAAAAAAAAAATCCAAATTTTTCATGTCTCACCACAACATATAAGATAAAAACCTGACATATACAGTGTGTATACTTTTCATGTTATAGTATTTTCGTTATAACATTTTTATCAATTTTTTAATGACATCACAAAATAGACATTAGTTTTCCATAGACCATCTCTCATCATTCACCATGTTCTGATGTTAGGAATATTGTTCCAGTGTTCACTTTTTGGACGTTAGAGTTTTGGGCGGGCATAAGTGTCTGTGGACACATACATTCCTTTAGTTGATACTAAAGAGCAAGAGAGAGAGTCTCTGCTGCATAAAATTTACGACCGGGTGTGAGGTGTCAAAAAACGGCCCAGCCCCCCCTCCCCTCTTCTGTGGGTGAGAGAGGCCTGGTTATTTGTCAACCATATCCAAGCTGATCTGAGCCATTGGATCCTCACGTGTAGTCATGACAATATTTGATCATTTCATTGAGGATACCATCAACACCACAGGCCTTTTTCGGTTGGAGGGTTTGTATTTTGTCTTGTAGTTCATTCAATGTAATTGGAGAATCCAGTGTGTTCTGGTAGTCTTTAATAGTTGACTCTAAGATTTGTATTTGATCATGTATATGTTTTTGTTGTTTGTTCTTTGATATAGAGCCAGAAAGATTGGAGAAGTGGTTTACCCATACATCTCCGTTTTGGATAGATAACACTTTGTGTTGTTGTTTGTTTAGTGTTTTGCAATTTTCCCAAAAGTGGTTAGAGTCTATGGAATCTTAAATTACATTGAGCTGATTTCTGACGTGCTGTTCCTTCTTTTTCCGTAGTGTTTCTCTCTCTCTGACTGATGTCTGATGCTGGGGTGAGTTACCTTGACTGTGTCTCTCTCCTCTCTCAGACTTGATTGCTATATACCATTGTAAACATAAACAGACTTACAGTCCGTCTGATTGTGACTAGCTACTTCTCTAGTCTTCTCTATCTACACCTCTAGTCCTCCTCTCTCTCTTATCAGTTCTCTCTGTCAATCTCTCTCCTACCTACCTCCCTCCCTCCCTCCCTCCCTCCCTCCCTCCCTCCCTCCCTCCCTCCCTCCCTCCCTCCCTCCCTCCCTCCATCTCTCTCTCTCTCTCTCTCTCTCTCTCTCTCTCTCTCTCTCTCTCTCTCTCTCTCTCTCTCTCTCTCTCTCTCTCTCTATTGCTCTCTCTCTCCCTTTCCCTCTCTCCCTCTCTCTCCCCCTCTCTCCTCCTCCTCCTCTCTACTTGCAAGCTACTATCCAATTGGAGAGGCAGAGGTTAACCGCTCTCAACCGCAGTATTGACTTCTGAGTAATTAGCCTTAAGTGGAGACTGGCGGAGGGAGAATGGCACTAACAGAGTATCTGTACTGAAGAGATGCATTCCTTCTAATCAATACAAGTCCATTTGTGGAAATGGAGCAATTTGGGGAGAAATACACCCCTGTCCCTGGTTTGGACAGCATACACTTAGCCAGGGCAAGAATCAACTTCTTTTTGTGACTTCAATCGTTCCCTTCTCTTACTATTTGCCTTTCCTCCTTTACTTTCCAATCCTCTACTTTAGTCTCTCAATCTACTGCAGGGGCTGGATTCAATCCGTATCCCAGAAGTATCGCGAAAGATCTGCATTATAACTCAATTGAAATGTAAAGGAAATGTTCCCGTGCTAACGGACACTGCCGGTAAAACGCTGCATATGTCGGCTGAATCGGAAATTACTTTTAAATTTCATTTGTGCTAAGGTGCTGAACTTTTGCGATATGGATTGAATCCAACCGTCTCTATATGTATTATCTCTCGTTGGCTATCTTTTATTGTCCCCCCCCCCTCTCCTGCTGTCTTTTCCCCTCTACTATTATTCTCCTCTATGTACAGATAACATGTAGCAACAGATGAGTTGGATATTGTGTGTGTGTATTTATAGAGCTGGTGACCTGACCCTGTGGTCTATGGTGTTATCACTGATGACGTTAGCTCTGTGTGACGCCTCCTCCTCGCCTGCTGATGTCACCCTACAGATCACTATACCAGTAATCAGTCTATCAAGGAAATCACTATACCAGTAACCAGCCTCTCTGGGAGATCACTATACCAGTAACCAGCCTCTCTGGGAGATCACTATACCAGTAACCAGCCTCTCTGGGAGATCACTATACCAGTAACCAGCCTCTCTGGGAGATCACTATACCAGCAACCAGCCTCTCTGGGAGATCACTCTACCAGTAACCAGCCTCTCTGGGAGATCACTATACCAGTAACCAGCCTCTCTGGGAGATCACTATACCAGTAACCAGCCTCTCTGTGAGATCACTATACCAGTAACCAGCCTCTCTGGGAGATCACTATACCAGTAACCAGCCTCTCTGGGAGATCACTATACCAGTAACCAGCCTCTCTGGGAGATCACTATACAGTAACCAGCTTCTGTGGGAGATCACTATACCAGTAACCAGCCTTTCTGGGAGATCACTATACCAGTAACCAGCCTCTCTGTGAGATCACTATACCAGTAACCAGCCTCTGTGGGAGATCACTATACCAGTAACCAGCCTCTCTGGGAGATCACTATACCAGTAACCAGCCTCTCTGGGAGATCACTATACCAGTAACCAGCCTCTCTGGGAGATCACTATACCAGTAACCAGCCTCTCTGGGAGATCACTATACCAGTAACCAGCCTCTCTGTGAGATCACTATACCAGTAACCAGCCTCTCTGTGAGATCACTATACCAGTAACCAGCCTCTGTGGGAGATCACTATACCAGTAACCAGCCTCTGTGGGAGATCACTATACCAGTAACCAGCCCTCTGTGAGATCACTATACCAGTAACCAGCCTCTCTGTGAGATCACTATACCAGTAACCAGCCTCTGTGGGAGATCACTATACCAGTAACCAGCCTCTCTGTGAGATCACTATACCAGTAACCAGCCTCTCTGTGAGATCACTATACCAGTAACCAGCCTCTCTGGGAGATCACTATACCAGTAACCATCCTCTCTGGGAGATCACTATACCAGTAACCAGCCTCTCTGGGAGATTACTAAACCAGTAACCAGCCTCTCTCTCTCTCTCTCTCTCTCTCTCTCTCTCTCTCTCTCTCTCTCTCTCTCTCTCTCTCTCTCTCTCTCTCTCTCTCTCTCTCTCTCTCTCTCTCTCTCTCTCTCTCTCTCTCTCTCTCTCTCTCTCTCTCTCTCTCAATTCAATTCAATTTGCTTTATTGGCATGACGTAACAACGTACATATTGCCAAAGCTTACCTTGGAAATGTACAATATTAACATAATTAATAGTAAAAATAATAATCAATATGGTCAATGGGACAACAGTAACAACAGTAACCAAGGGTCAAAATAACAATACATTGAACAATAACAATAAGCATTCAGTAGAGGACATGTGCAGGTTGGTTGGTCTGTCAGACACTGTCCCTCATCTTATGGCAGGCAGCAATGTAGTGCGCTGCCAACCCACAGCTCTCTGCGTCCTCCCCCAACAAGACGGGTATTAATAGTGGATATTGGCCTAATTCTGCCCTGCATGCATTGTTTGTAGTTTGCGTTGGTCGTCTGTTTGTACGGTAATGAACCGGGGTGTACAGACAACCAACGCACCAGTCAGCATTTTCACCTCCTTTCTCTCTTTCTTCCTCTCCTTGTTGATTCACTCCCTCCAACATCCTGCCTCTTCTTTATCTCTCTCTCTCTCTCTCTCTCTCTCTCTCTCTCTCTCTCTCTCTCTCTCTCTCTCTCTCTCTCTCTCTCTCTCTCTCTCTCTCTCTCTCTCTCTCTCTCTCTCTCTCTCTCTCTCTCTCTCTCTCTCTCTCTCTCAATTCAATTCAATTTAAGGGCTTTATTGGCATGGGAAACATATGTTAACATTGCAAAAGTGAAGTTGATAATAAACAAAAGTGAAATAAACAATGGAAATGGACATTAAACATTATACTCACAAAGGTTCCAAAAGAATATAGACATTTCAAATGCATATTATGGCTATATACAGTCTTATAACGATGTGCAAATAGTTAAAGTACAAAAGAGAAAATAAATAAACATAAATATGGGATGTATTTACAATGGTGTTTGTTCTTCACTGTTTGCCGTTTTCTTGTGGCAACAGGTCACAAATCTTGCTGCTGTGATGACACACTGTGGTATACCAGTAGATATGGGAGTATATCAAAATTTGAATTGTTTTCAAATTCTTTGTGGGTCTGTGTAATCTGAGGGAAATATGTGTCTCTAATATGGTCATACATTTGTCAGGAGGTTAAGAAGTGCAGCTCAGTTTCCACCTCATTTTGTGGGCAGTGAGCACATAGCCTGTCTTCTCCTGAGAGTCAGGTCTGCCTACGACGGCCTTTCTCAATAGCAAGTCTAAGCTCACTGAGTCTGTACATAGTCAAAGCTTTCCTTAAGTTTGGGTCAGTCACAGTGGTCAGGTATTCTGCCACTGTGTACTCTCTGTTTAGAGACAAATAACATTCTAGTTTGCTTTGTTTTTAGTTTTTTTTTTAAATTATTATTATTTTTTATTTTTTTTGCTAGTTTGCTTAGTTTTTTTTGTTATAATAAATGGACATTTTGGATATATATCGACGGAATTAATCGAACAAAAGGACCATTTGTGATGTTTATGGGACATATTGGAGTGCCAACAACAGAAGCTCGTCAAAGGTAAGGCATGAATTATATTTTTATTTCTGCGTTTTGTGTCGCGGCTGCTGGGTTGAAATGTTTTCTCTCTTTTGTTTACTATGGTGCTATGCTCAGATAATAGCATCGTATGCTTTCGCTGAAAAGCCTATTTGAATTCTGACATGTTGGCTGGATTCACAACCAGTGTAGCTTTAATTTGGTATCTTTCATGTGTGATTTAATGAAAGTTTGATTTTATAGTAATTTTCATAGTAATTAATTTTAATTTGGCGCTCTGCATTTTCTCAGGCTTTTTGCCAAGTGATACAGTAGCGTCTTGCCTAAACTCAGATTTTTGGATATAAATATGACCTTTACCGAACAAAAAATACATGTATTGTGTAACATGAAGTCCTATGAGTGTCATCTGATGAAGATTATCAAAGGTTAGTGATTAATTTTATCTCTATTTCTGCTTTTTGTTACTGCTCTCTTTAGCTGGAAAAATGGCTATCTTTTTCTGTGACTTGGCTCATACCTAACGTAATCGTTTGGTTTGCTTTCGTTGTAAAACCTTTTTGAAATCGGACACTTTGGCTGGATTTACAACAAGTGTAGCTTTAAAATGGTGTAAAATACTTGTATGATTGAGGAATTTAAATTATGGGATTTCTGTTGTTTTGAATTTGGCGCCCTGCAGTTTCACTGGCTGTTGACGAGGTGGGACACTACCGTCCCACATACCCTGGAGAGGTTAAGGGGCTCTTCTCCAGGTTTTTTTATTACCTCTGTAGGTGATGGCTTTGTTATGGAAGGATAGGGAATTGATTTATTTTAGGTGTCTGTAGAATTTAACAGCTCTTTTCTGGATTTTGATAATTAGCAGGTATCGGCCTAATTCTGCTTTGCATGCATCATTTGGTGTTTTACATTGTACATGGAGGATATTTTTGCAGAATTCTGCATGCAGAGTCTCAATTTGGTGTTTGTGAATTCTTGGTTGGTGAGCGGACCCCAGACCTCACAACCATAAAGGGCAATGGGTTCTATAACTGATTCAAGTATTTTTAGCCAGATCCTAATTGGTATGTCGAATTGTATGTTCCTTTTGATGGCATAGAAGGCCCTTCCTGCCTTGTCTCTCTGATCGTTCACAGCTTTGTGGAAGTTACCTGTGGTGCTGATGTTTAGGCAAGGTATGTAAAGTTTCATGTATAGATATGTATACTCTACCTCTATCTCTCTCTCAATTAAATTTCAATATAAGGGGCTTTATATGTTTACATTGCCAAAGCAAGTGAAATAGATAAACAAAAGTGAAATAACCAATAAAAAATGTACTTTCCCTCTCTCCCTCTCTCTCTCTCAAAGGCATCTCTCACTCTACCACGAAAATACTTTCACCCTGCCATCAAACAGCGAGTGACTGTGCCTCAAAGCCAAATGTCTACCTGGCCCATCACTCCACCCTGGACTTGAACAGCCATGACAACCAGGTCAACCTCTACAAGGCAGCAATCCCAACTTTTGCCAGGACGCTGAAGGACGTCACCCTCAACCGCAGCCCCAGCACCTCACACAACTCACCTGGACTCAATCCCCTGCTTTCATTTCCTCCCCTATATCTGTCTGTTCCCCAGGTTGTTCCCCGCTTCAGCAGTATTGTCATCATGTGGTTTTGTTCCCCCTGTTCTGACGCTGTTCCTGTTCTGTCACTTGTCCGTTCAGTAAATGTTCAACTTCCTGTTCCTGCTTCTCATCTCCAGCGTCGGTTCTTACAGAATGCTATTTGGCCCTAAACAGAGAGTACACAGTGGCAGAATACCTGACCACTGTGACTGGCCCAAAATTAAGGAAAGCTTTCACTATGTACAGACTCAGTGAGCATAGCCTTGCTATTGAAAGAGGCCGCCGTAGGCAGACAGGCTATGTGCACACTGCCCACAAAATGAGGTGGAAACTGAGCTGCACTTCCTAACCTCCTGCCCAATGTATGACCATATTAGAGACACAAATTTCCCTCAGATTACACAGATCCACAAAGAATTTGAAAACAAACCCAATTTTGATAAACTCCCATATCTACTGGGTGAAATACCACAGTGTGACATCACAGCAGCAAGATTTATGACCTGTTGACACAAGAAAAGGGCAACCAGTGAAAAACAAACATTATTGTAAATACAACCCATATTTATGTGTTTTTATTTTCCCTTGTGTACTTTAACTATTTGTACATTGTTACAACACTGTATATAGACATAATATGACATTTGAAATGTATCTATTGTTTTGGAAGTTTTGTGAGTGTCAGTTTATTGTACATATATTATAGTTTATTTCACTTTTGTTTATCTCTTTCACTTGCTTTGGCAATGTAAACATGTTTTTCCCATGCCAATAAAGTCCTTTAAATGGAATTGAATTGAGGGAGAGAGAGAGATAATGAAGGAGTTGATAGAGGATGATGTAACCCATACCGTAGATCAACGGGATGATCTGTAGTCTGATGTCTGTCTAATGGATGTCTGTTATACTTCCTCCCATTTCGTATCGCCACAACGACCAGTCTCTAATCCAATCAGCAAAGAGGCAGCGCTCACTCACCCACCCCAAGGTTTTAGAGGGGGTGGCATTTATCCTTAGAGGGAAGGGGGTCAGAGAGGGTGAATATACCAAGGAGGAAGAAGAGGATTTAGTTGGAGAGGAGGTAGAGGAGGATGGGAGGAGGAGAAGAAGAAGAAGGAGTAGGGGTCAAGGGAAGGAGAGGAGGGTTCAGTTAAGGGTTGAGGAGGGCGAGAAGGAGGATGAGAATCTGGATGATACCCTCGTGAGCGCTTAGAGGCTTCCCGTCCTTAGGGGGAAAATGATGGGGTATGGAGGGAGTGAGGAAATAGAGGATGAGGGAATGGAGGTAGTGCTGAAATGGACGATTTTATACCCTCAACATGACTGTGAGGTTGACCCAGCGGTAGGATTTTACAGGGAGGAGGCAACAATGCAGAACCGATTTTTCTGGACAATCGTCCCAATGACAGCAATGGAAATCAAATAATTTAAATCAATATAATTCAAGTGAAAAATAATACATTCATACAATGATTCTTGTGCAATTAGTGATTGTTCGTCACTAAGCCACAGTGTAAAGGCATCAACTATTGCTAAAAGGACTCCCATACCAGTTGAACAATACCGTGTGTAATCTTCCAGGATATTGTATCCTATGTGTCGTTTAGAAACACCCCTTTTCTCTCCATACAGTACTATCCCATTTAGTAAATCTGTCTCAAAGTGATCTCTTCCAGGTCATGGTGTGTGTGTGTGTACATACTGTATTCAAGAGGTCAACGCCAACGGTCGTTAGTTGTGCACCCCAAAGAGGGGCTGTTTAGAAGGGGTGCAACCTACCCCCCAGACATTACCTCTCTTACCTAACGAGATTTGGGGGATCCGTCACTGTGTCTGAGTGGGGTTTAAAGGCAGTAAAACTGTCCTAAAGAAGACTGACACATTTTGAACACAATTACTTAAAAAAAATTGAAATAGTGGGTTTATATACAATCTCTTTGTGGCTGGAGAGGGGGTGTTTAAAATACAATATTTTTAAGGTTCTGTGAGAGAGAGAGAGAGAGAGAGAGATAGAGAGAGAGAGAGAGAGAGAGAGAGAGAGAGAGAGAGAGAGAGAGAGAGAGAGAGAGAGAGAGAGAGAAACTCTGAAACAGTATAAACATACACTGAAATGCAAGAAATTGAATTATACCAATAAGACACTTGATGAAATTGAAAACGCAAATACAGCTAAATCAGCGCTGTCTTATGGGACTCCTAATCACGGCCGGATGTGATGCAGCCTGGATTCAAACCAGGTACTGCAATAACGCCTCTTGCACTGAGCTGCAGTGTCTTAGACCACAACAACCAAAATCCATTAGATTACCCAATAACCCAATTAAAACTAAATGAAAAGCTAAAATCTATAAAAAAGGCTAGTGGTCTAGATAACATCAGAAATGAAATGCTGATAAACAGCACACCTGAGTTGCAAAATACTGTGCTTAAACTGTTCAACTTGGAACCAGGGGCTCATCTCCCCTATCCACAAAAGTGGAGACAAATTAGACCCCAATAATTACAGGGGAATTTGTGTCAAAAGCAACTTGGGAAAGGTTTTCTGTAGCATTTTGAATTCAAGAATTCAAACCTTCCTTCAAGAAAAAAATGCAATAAGTAAATGTCCAGTTGGCTTTCTCCCTAACCATCGCACTACTGACCATATATTCACCTTACACACACTAATTAATAAACACATCCACCAAAAAAAAAGAGTGCAAAATCTTTGCTTGCTTTATTGACTTTAAAAAAGCATTTCATTCTATTTGGCACAAAGGGCTATTCTACAAAATTCTCCAAAGTGGGCTTGGTGGTAAGGTGTATGACTTAATAAAATGTATGTTCACAGAAAACAAGTGTGCAATAAAAATCAAAAACCAAAGAACATAATTATTTTCACAACGTCGAGGTGTGAGACAAGGCTGTAGTTTGAGTAAACCTTTTCAACATTTATATCAATGAATTAGCAGACATGTTGGACCATTCTCCAGCCTCAGGAATCACACTATTTGACACAGAGGTAAAATACCTGCATTGTGCTGATGATTTAGTTCTTCTATCACCAACCAAAAGTATTTAACAGAATCTTTACATTCCAGAGCAATATTGCCATAAATTTTTTTAAACCTTTATTTAAACTAGGTAAGTCAGTAGTAAATTCTAGTTTACAATGACGGCCTACCCCGGCCAAACACGGATGACGGTGGGCCAATTGTGCAACGCCCTATGGTAATCCCTATCACGGCCAGATTTGATGCAGCCTGAATTTGAACCAGGTACTGCAGTACACCTCTTGTACTGAGATGCAGTGTCTTAGACTACCTCGCCACTACGGAGCCTGATAACTGGGCCCTGGCAGTAAATAAAAAAAATATTTAAATCATGATTTTCCAGAAAAAACACAGATGTCAGGAACACAAATATAAATTCACCCTGAACAACACCATAATTGAACACACTACAAATGACTCATACCTTGGTCTGACCGTATCTGCATGGGGAAACTTTAATATGGCAGTGAATGAACTCAAAGAAAAAGCCTGCAGAGCATTGTACACAATAAAAATGAAATTATTCAAAATCAACATCCCAATTAGAATTTGGACCAAAATATTTGACAGTGTAATCCTACCAATAGCCCTTTATGGAAGTGAGGTTTGGGGGCCACTCAAACTGGACTTTAAAATGTGGGACAAATGTCCAATTGAAGCCCTACATGCAGAATTCTGTCGTAAAATTCTACAAGTCCAGAGAAATACACCAACTAATGCATGTAGGGCAGAATTGGGCCGTTTTCCAGTGGTAATGAAAATACAGACAAGATCATAAAAATATTGGCTACATCTAAATTCAAGTCCAAACTCAAGTCTGCAATTTAAAGCACTTCAAACCCAAGAACTGAGCCCAGAAACGAGCCCTCTCAGTCAGCTGGTGTTGGACCTAACCAACCAAGCTGACAGCAGCACTGCTTCAAAATAAATAATTCCAATAAACAAAATCATGAACCAATCAAAGGACTCATATATACAACATTGGAAAAACGAAACAAAATCCCAAAGCCGACTAAATTGCTATCTGGCTCTAAACAGAGAATATGAATTTGCTGATTATCTCTACTCTGTCAGAGATACGAAGCAGAGCCAGATCCTTACCAAGTACAGGCTGAGTGACCAACAATTGGCAACAGAAACCGGCAGACATAAAAAGACATGGCTACCCAAAGAGGAGCGTGTATTTGGTCACTGAACAACAGGGGAGGTAGAAACAGAGATGCACTTTCTCCTTTACTGTGATAAATATTCCTCACCAAGAGATTCATTATTCACAGAAATGACAACATTTATTCACAATTTTAACTTATTAAACCCAGAGGAAAAACTAAAAATACTCATGGGCGAAGGAGCAATGGCTCCTCTTGCAGCCAAATATGTATTTGCCTGCCATAGCCTGAGGGACACTGAATAATAACATCTGCATAGTAAACAGTAACTTAATTATTATTAGTATTATTGTTATTACTATTATTATTGTGATTATTATTCCAAATAGTAATGGTATGGGTAGTAGGGTGATGGTAATGATAGCAGTTTAGTGGTGGTGGTGGTAGTAGTAGTAGTATTGATGATGGTAATGATAGCAGTTTAGTGGTGGTGGTGGTGGTAGTAGTAGTAGTAGTAGTAGTAGTAGTAGTAGTAGTAGTAGTAGTAGTAGTAGTAGTAGTAGTAGTAGTGGTAATGATGATGGTAGTTGTAGTACTGATGTAATGGTGAAGATGACAGTTATTTAGTTATAAGTTAGTTATAGTTTCATTTTCCATGTTTATATTTTTATATTTATTATATTTCTACTATTGACTGTTACCATTTTATTGTTGTTCATTTTTTGTTGTTGTTGGTATTGGCGGCAGGTAGCTTAGTGGTTAGAGCATTGGACTACTAACCGAACGGTTGCAAGATCAAATCCCTGAACTGACAAGGTACAAATCTGTCGTTCTGCCCCTGAACAGGCAGTTTAACTCACTGTTCCAAGGCCGTCATTGAAAATAAGAATTTCATCTTAACTGACTTTCCTAGTTAAATAAAGGTAAAATTATTATTATTTACTACTATTTTATATTATTATTTGTTATTCTTTATTTTTTTATAACAATGTTTATTGTATAAATTGTTGCTTTGGCAATATTGACACAATGTTTTTCATGCCAATAGAGCAGCTTCAATTTGAATTTGAGAGAGAGAGAGAGAGAGAGAGAGAGAGAGAGAGAGAGAGAGAGAGAGAGAGAGAGAGAGAGAGAGAGAGAGAGAGAGAGAGAGAGAGAGAGAGAGAGAGAGAGAGAGAGAGAGAGAGAGAGAGAGAGAGAGAGAGAGAGAGAGAGAGAGAGAGAGAGAGAGAGAGAGACAGACAGACAGACAGACAGACAGACAGACAGACAGACAGACAGACAGACAGACAGACAGACAGACAGACAGACAGACAGACAGACAGACAGACAGACAGACAGACAGACAGACAGACAGACAGACAGACAGACAGACAGACAGACAGACAGACAGACAGACAGACAGACAGAGAGAGAGACAGAGAGACAGAGAGAGAGACAGACAGAGAGAGAGAGACAGACAGACAGAGAGAGAGAGAGACAGACAGATGGTGAAAATATAGAAAAGGAGAGAGAAAGCAACCAAGATAAAAGGCATTTCTGGAGAAGGGGACGATGATGAAGAGTGGGAGGAGAGTGAGGATATTAATGAGGATGATGTTCTGGGTTTGTCCCCTGCCCGTAGACCAGGTCCATTCAGACTGCCGCCTCAGCAGGACCTGATTCAGCTGTCCCAGATATTGCCAGCCAACTCCCTTTTCTGCAAGCTGGCCCTTTCCTCTGCCCGATGGCACTCAAACTCAGCGCCATCCTCTTTTATGATTACCACACATTTCCTTTATTTTGTCCCCCCCTCCCCTCTCTCTCTCTCTTTTTTTCTGTCCTATTCTCTCTCTGTACCGCTCTCTCTCTCTCACACACAAATCCTCTTTCTTTCTTTCTTTCTTTCTTTCTTTCTTTGTCTATTTTCTTTTCCTCCCCCTGCCAGGTATTGTTTCATCTAGGCTCTGATGATGATGATGATGATGATGATGATGATGAACATGATGACAGCAGCAGCAGTAGTAAAATGCTCAGGCCTCTTTATCGATAATGTGTCAGAGAATATCTTAGTGTTGTTATCGAACACTTCCCAACTACCCAGAAAACCTCAAATGCATTTACCCATTTCCCGAGGAGGGGGAGGGAGGGAGGGAGGGAGGGAGGGAGGGAGGGAGGGAGGGAGGGAGGGAGGGAGGGAGGGAGGGAGGGAGGGATATAGGGAGGAGAGGAGGAAGAGGTATGGCTGTTCAATAGCTCACAGTGAATTAAGTAATACCATATTTTGTGTCGATACATATTACAGCGTGTTTAACAGCATCGAGCCAGAACAGCCTGGCTCCACATCGTTATAGCGACCAGATCAATACAACACTGAAAGAGAGAACCTGTCTGTCAGACAATGTAATTGGCTATCAAAGCTGTGTGACAATGTGGAAGAACAATATGAAAAGCGTCTAGAGATATTTACCTCTCGTCTCAGGCCTGCGCTCAAGGGAGTGTGTGAATAGATGTACCTGAAGTAAAATGATGTTATTGTCCACCTAGAGATGAAAACGTTCCATGTTTTTGAAACCTCCACTAAGGTAGAAATAACAGTAAAACGCCGATGCCTCAAGGGGCTGGTGAGAGATAGTGTTGATAGCTTCCATCCATCTTGATGGGCTTTGACAGTTCATCTGACAGGTTAATTGTCTGGTAAAGGAGGGGAGTGTGGGTAGAAGTCCCAGGAGGATACTGCTGAGGTGACCCAAGGCCAAGACAGATAATATACTTAAGCAATAATGTACTTAAGCAATGTCATATTATGTCTATATACAGTGTTGTAACGATGTGCAAATAGATACGGTACAAAATGGAAAATAAATAAACATGGGTTGTAATAACAAAGGTGTTTGTTCTTCGCTGGTTGCCCTTTTCTTGTGGCAACAGGTCTCTCTCTCTCTCTCTCTCTCTCTCTCTCTCTCTCTCTCTCTCTCTCTCTCTCTCTCTCTCTCTCTCTCTCTCTCTCTCTCTCTCTCTCTCTCTCTCTCTCTCTCTCTCTCTCTCTCTCTCTCTCTCTCTCTCTCTCTCTCTCTCTCTCAAATGTTGCCTATATTTTGGTGACAAATTGTAGCCTAATATTAGTTTATCCCATGGCGCATTTGCTTGAAGCATTCCTGCTATTATGATCCAAACATGCCATAGTTTGTCTTCAAGCATTATGTATCTTGGGGAGCACGTGTGTCGAGGCGAAATTGCCGGAGGGGGTGCGAGGTGACAGCTGTGGCCCCGCCTGGTCGATCAGCTGCAGAGGGACCCCACCAGTCCAGAGAGGAGAAAGAAAGGGAGGGGATCAATAGGCGCTGGTGTGGGTCTCACTTTCACTCCTTCAATCTCTCTGGTGGGCTGAATGCGCGAGCCCCCGTTCTTCGAACACTATTTCTGTTCTCGAGCGAGCAAGGAAGCAGGTCCAAATCCTGATCACAGCATCTTGCTCACTGAAATACCGAAATATCGGGGGAAACCATGACAACAGCAGAAACCGGAGATTGAGAGCTGAGTCGCAGTCAACAACCTGCCAGCAGAACCAGTAGAACGGGGAACTCTGATGTGAGGGAAGAAGCATCTTGTTTTACAACAACAGTTTGATTTCAAACCCCTGGCTTTTTCTCTATCAAGTATGGAATCCTCGATGACGCGCGCAGAGCAGAATATCATGACAGTTCTATGGGGAGTGATGGTCATGGCCTCCTGCGGCCGTAGCGCACGAATTGTCAGTGGTAAGTTGTGATGATAACTTTTATCAAGTTCGTACAAAAACAAAATAAGTATTATAAGACAATAAGATCTGAATATTCAGATTTCTGATATCCTCAAAATAAAAATGATCAAAGAAAAATGTATTGATCATTCACATGAAAGAAACAATAATCTCAACTGTAAACTACCAGTGAAATTTAACCATTTGTGACTATGCTAAAGTTATAGGTCTGTCTATAGCTTATCATCATCATCATCATCATATTTAAATGGAAATTTGTGAATTTAGGAATTAAAAGTGGTCACACAATAGGTTAGGCTATCTGAGCCAGTATAACGATTTCTCCATATGGAATCATGTTTTCCAATCATTGCATTATTCCTGTAAAAAAATGTAATTACATGTAAACTGTTATTGATGCAGTTTTGCAATCTACTTGGATTTGTTTCACCCTTTACCAAAATGGTTGTTCAAGTTTAGATGTTTAAGGTGTAAGGTTCTGCTTTTCTTTTCTTAGTCAACCTTGTGTTCTGGAACGTAGCCCTGTTCTGTTTCTTTGTGTTCTGGAACGTAGCCCTGTTCTGTTTCTTTGTGTTCTGGAATGTAGCCCTGTTCTGTTTCTTTGTGTTCTGGAACGTAGCCCTGTTCTGTTTCTTTGTGTTCTGGAACGTAGCCCTGTTCTGTTTCTTTGTGTTCTGGAACGTAGCCCTGTTCTGTTTCTTTGTGTTCTGGAACGTAGCCCTGTTCTGTTTCTTTGTGTTCTGGAACGTAGCCCTGTTCTGTTTCTTTGTGTTCTGGAACGTAGGCCTGTTCTGTTTCTTTGTGTTCTGGAACGTAGCCCTGTTCTGTTTCTTTGTGTTCTGGAACATAGCCCTGTTCTGTTTCTTTGTGTTCTGGAACGTAGCCCTGTTCTGTTTCTTTGTGTTCTGGAACGTAGCCCTGTTCTGTTTCTTTGTGTTCTGGAACGTAGCCCTGTTCTGTTTCTTTGTGTTCTGGAACGTAGCCCTGTTCTGTTTCTTTGTGTTCTGGAACGTAGCCCTGTTCTGTTTCTTTGTGTTCTGGAACGTAGCCCTGTTCTGTTTCTTTGTGTTCTGGAACGTAGGCCTGTTCTGTTTCTTTGTGTTCTGGAACGTAGCCCTGTTCTGTTTCTTTGTGTTCTGGAACGTAGCCCTGTTCTGTTTCTTTGTGTTCTGGAACGTAGCCCTGTTCTGTTTCTTTGTGTTTTGGAACGTAGCCCTGTTCTGTTTCTTTGTGTTCTGGAACGTAGCCATGTTCTGTTTCTTTGTGTTCTGGAACGTAGCCCTGTCTTTCATTATTGTTCATTGATTTCACCTGTGTTTGTTTCTCACCTGGTCTCATCAGTTCCCTATTTAGTTCAGTTCTTTCTGTTTGTGTGGTTGTGAGGTATTGTTTGTTTTGACTGCCTACCTGTGTTTGACCATTGCCTGCGAACACGATTGCTGCCTTCTGTGTAGGCTTAATAGACATCTGGCCACGGTCTGCGTGTGAATCTACACCTTTTTCTCCCTGTGTCTCATACCTTAATCTTCCTAACCCTGGCATTAATTTTGAATGTAGATTGCGTGTGAATTAAAATGTGGATATCCCCACTCTGGCTGGATTTCAATCGGAATTATAATGTGTCTTGCATGCCTGATGTGACCTGTAAACATAGGAATTACAACCAGTAGACAGAGATGTCATCCACATATTCCGATGCAAAACTCCTGATGGTGCATTTGAAGCGCGCCATAGTGCTGAATGGGGCTGAATGGCACCTAAACATCGCTAAGGGTCAGGGTGAAAGTGTCACAGCTTGCCAGCCTGTGATTGGTCTGTGTCAGTACTGTACGTGGTCCTGTGTGACGACAAATATAGTCGTCAGAATGAATCACAATTTAATTCAATATCGGGATTTGTAGCGAACTTTAAAATAGTTCACTGGTGGGGATCGAACTTGATCATAAGAAACACATTCTAGAGCGCAAAATGGCCGTCTAAATTTTGGGGGGGGGGCTGTTCTGGCTATTGTAATTTACATAGGCTTTCTGGTGCAGACCAGGACCTTTGGCACCGCTAGGTTGATACGCAGTACCCAATCAGCAGAGCTTGTGACTTCAAGCTCCAGACAAGACATTGGGGGTCTGCCTGTAAACTATGAGTTTCAGGCCACTGTATTAGGGTACAACTAGGCCCTCAAAAAAAAGGCCTTTGAAGTATGTCTTGTCGTAAAGAATTAGGTAGCCTTCACTCATTTGGTGAAGGCCACAGGACTGGAAAAGAATGAATGTAACAACTATGTCTCTGTCACTATCAAACCAGTCATGGGTGGTACTGGTAACTCTAAAATTCACTTGAAAGGCACGCTGGGAAATATGCAAATAAGGCTTAAAACCCTACAGCAGAGCTATTAAATTCCAGTCATGGGGGGCTTTTTTTTGTATGGCTCTTTAAAGAACTATCCCCTGTATAGATGTTCAGAGACCCTAAAATGGTTCCACTATGGCATCGCTCTCAATAACATTATTTGGTTCCAACTCGCACCTATTTTTTTTTTAAGTGTACTGTTACAGATTGTGAGTTGTGTGTGCATGTGCTTGCCTTCGTGCTTGTTATGAATGTGTGTGGACCTGTTAGAGTTTGTTTACCAGGGAAATGTCCTTATAGGTTTTACTGCCTGGTGGTTATTGGGGTTGTAAAGATTGAGTGTAAAGTCTATTTATTGTTCCTTCCCTCTGGGCCTCTACATGTTTTAAATACAGTACATAACTTACAGCAGACTGCTGTTCTACATGTGTCAATGCTGTCAGTGTCATAGGGCAGGCTGCAGACTTAACATGTTTGTTTTCAAATCTGTTACAGAGGGAGAGAGAGTGTGATATTATATTTCATTAGGGTGAGATATGTAGTCTTGCTAACACCTATCTCTCAAAGTCCTACTAACGTCAGTCTGGAAAGGCGAAGAGATATGCCCCACTTTAACCTACATGCAACATTTCCATTCTGTGTGATTTAGACTAAATAAACTGCACGTGACACAGAGGGGAAAAAATACTGAAAGAGACAGACAGAGAATCAGTGAGAGAGACAGACAGAGAGGATTAGTGAGACAGGGGGACTGATGTTCCAAGATTGAGTACGCCGAATAGTCAAAAACAATTCCTCATGCGGCCAAAACGCAGTGTGCCACGAAGCAGGATATATGCTGTGATTGAAAAAATATATATACAAGAAAGGCTATTAGTTTAACACCATCTGCTCTAATTCTCTCACAAAACAGTCATTAAAGAAAATCTAAATGCATATTCCCATGAAACTGATTGAGATCAAATGATTGGTATGCACAGGCGGTTATCACCGGTAAATGGTGAATTATCATTGAGAGTAGGCATGCCTATCTTGGTGTTTGAGGGTAATAAAAACAGAACATGTTCACGTGGTACAGTGCAATTGGAGTTTTCATTTTATGCATAGGCCTATTCTACAATGATATTCAATAGGCCTATTCTACAATGATATTCAATAGGCCTATTCTACAATGATATTCAATAGGCCTATTCTACAATGATATTCAATAGGCCTATTCTACAATGATATTCAATAGGCCTATTCTACAATGATATTCAATAGGCCTATTCTACAATGATATTCAATAGGCCTATTCTACAATGATATTCAATAGGCCACATTTATTGAGAAATTATCGCCTAATAAAACATCCTAAATTGCGCTCCCTCACTTTATAAAAACATAGCACCACACCACTGGAATGAAAGGAAAGTTGGCGTCTTCACTCTAAAACCCAAGCGCTTGCACACATAGCAGGTCCCATGAAAAAATGGGCACCCTTAAGGAAATCAAATGCCCGTCCAACTGAATCGTTCTGGCGCCGACCCTGCAGAGAATCAGGGAGAGAGACAGACAGACAGATAATCAGTGAGAGAGACAGACAGATTATCAGTGAGAGAGACAGATAGAGAATCAGTGAGAGAGACAGACAGAGAATCAGTGCGAGAGACAGACTGATAATCAGTGCGAGAGACAGACAGAGAATCAGTGAGAGAGACAGACAGACAATCAGTGAGAGAGACAGACAGAGAATCAGTGAGAGAGACAGACAGAGAATCAGTGAGAGAGACAGACAGAGAATCAGTGAGAGAGACAGACAGAGAATCAGTGAGAGAGACAGACAGAGAATCAGTGAGAGAGACAGACAGAGAATCAGTGAGAGAGACAGACAGAGAATCAGTGAGAGAGACAGACAGAGAATCAGTGAGAGAGACAGACAGAGAATCAGTGAGAGAGACAGACAGAGAATCAGTGAGAGAGACAGACAGACAATCAGTGAGAGAGACAGACAGACAATCAGTGAGAGAGACAGACAGACAATCAGTGAGAGAGACAGACAGACAATCAGTGAGAGAGACAGACAGATAATCAGTGAGAGAGACAGACAGATAATCAGTGAGAGAGACAGACAGACAATCAGTGAGAGAGACAGACAGACAATCAGTGAGAGAGACAGACAGATAATCAGTGAGTGAAACAGACAGATAATCAGTGAGAGAGAGACAGACAGACAATCAGTGAGAGAGACAGACAGACAATCAGTGAGAGAGACAGACAGAGAATCAGTGAGAGAGACAGACAGAGAATCAGTGAGAGAGAGAGACAGACAGAGAATCAGTGAGAGAGAGAGACAGACAGAGAATCAGTGAGAGAGAGAGACAGACAGAGAATCAGTGAGAGAGAGAGACAGACAGAGAATCAGTGAGAGAGAGAGACAGACAGAGAATCAGTGAGAGAGAGACAGACAGAGAATCAGTGAGAGAGAGAGACAGACAGAGAATCAGTGAGAGAGAGAGACAGACAGAGAATCAGTGAGAGAGAGAGACAGACAGAGAATCAGTGAGAGAGACAGACAGAGAATCAGTGAGAGAGAGAGACAGACAGAGAATCAGTGAGAGAGAGAGACAGACAGAGAATCAGTGAGAGAGAGAGACAGACAGAGAATCAGTGAGAGAGAGAGACAGACAGAGAATCAGTGAGAGAGAGAGACAGACAGAGAATCAGTGAGAGAGACAGACAGAGAATCAGTGAGATAGACAGACAGATAATCAGTGAGGGGGGATTGATATTCTCAGAGGATGAAAAGGGGTGGTGAGGAGAAGTAATGAAGGAGAGAAACTAAGGAAGAAGTGAATAAGGGGGAAGGAAGAGCAAATGAGGCATTTAGAGAAAAGAAAGAGAGAGAGAGAAAGAGAGAGAGAGTTTGAGGGAAAAAAAGAGAAGAATAGATAAAAAGTGGGATTTGAGGAATCAGAGCAGCAGAGGCAGGATAGAGAGAAGGAATGAATGAAGGAGCGCAAAAGAGAGAGGGGGGGAGAGAAGAAGAAAGGCAGAAAGAAAAGATGATGACGATTTCGGTTGAGAAGAAGAATTTTGAGATATCCGAACAGGAAGAAGAATGGCGCCAGAGGGGATGGCTGCTGTTTTACGGGCTCCTAACCAATTGTGCTATTTTGGGGGGGGGGGGGGGGTCACGTTGTTTGTAACTTATTTTGTACATAATGTTTCTGCCACTGTCTCTTATGACCGAAAATAACTTCTGGATATCATCACAGCGATTACTCACCTCGAACTGGACCAAGATTTTTTATTTAATGAGTCTGAAGCGACGGATATCTGTTGCTCCTGAACCAGGCTCAAATCACGTCATTCACATGAAGAGGAGACGAGGAGACACAGGGGCCGCAGATCCGGGTGCCTTGTGAAAATTTGTTGGCGAGTGGGTAACCCGCCTCTACCACCCGTGCTATTGGTCAACGTGCAATCATTGGAGAATAAACTGGATGATCTCTGTTTGAGATTATCCCAACGGGACATTCAATACTTTCACAGAGTCGTGGCTGAATGACGACATGGATAATATATTGGCTGGGTTTTCTGTGCATCGGCAATACAGAACAGCTACCTCCGGTAAGACAAGGGCTGGTGGTCTGCGTCTATTTGTTAATAACAGCTGCTGCGTGAAATCTAATATCAAAGAAGTCTCGAGGTTTGGCTCATGTCACGTCTGCTCCCACTCCCCCTCCCGGGCGCTCGAAGGCGCCAGGCTACCCGTCTTTACACGCACCTGTCACCATATTACGCACAGCAGCGCTCATTGGACTCACCTGGACTCCTTCACATGGTTTCCTTGCCTCGGTTGGCTCGGCAGGTTCCCATCCCACGTCATGCTTCAG
Source organism: Salvelinus namaycush (assembly GCF_016432855.1). Taxonomy (NCBI): domain Eukaryota; kingdom Metazoa; phylum Chordata; class Actinopteri; order Salmoniformes; family Salmonidae; genus Salvelinus; species Salvelinus namaycush. The sequence continues at coordinate 7,841,727 of NC_052313.1, read as the reverse complement.
CTGGCCCATGGGGCTTCTACGCCGCAGCGGGGTCGTCAGGCTGTCACGCCTCGGGCCGGCCCGTCCGGCTCGCCCAGGTGGGACGCCGGGAGGCGCCCCTAGAGCGGGGGGTACCATCACGCCTGCTCCTGCTCCCCCTCCCGGGCGCTCGAAGGCGCCAGGCTACCCGTCTTTACACGCACCTGTCACCATATTACGTGCAGCAGCGCTCATTGGACTCACCCGGACTCCTTCACATGGTTGATTCTCCCTGTATATCTGTCTGTTCCTCGGTGGTGTTCCCGCATTAATTGTTGTTATATGTTCCTGTCCAGACGCTGTTCCTGTTCTGTTTTGTGTCCGTCAGTTATTAAACCTTCACTCCCGGTAACTGCTTCTGGACTCCCGTGTCGATCCTTTCAGCTCGCCTCAGGAAGAGTACCTTATGATATGCGGTAGACCAGGTATTCCTAAACTGGGTACTGGGGGGTACGCCACACAAAAATGTGATTCACATAAAAAAAAATAAAGATAACAGTCCAAGATGTGTTGGTATCTGTACTGATGGCGCAAAAGCCATGACAGGGAGACATAGTGGAGTGGTAACACACGTGCAAGCAAGGCCCCTGAACTCTCGTGTATTTTCTGCATAATGCAATGATAGGGTTATCGAGGGGCAAAGTATTGACACGTTATTTTAAATTGAGAGACAAGCTTAAACTTTTCATTACTGACCATAATTTTCACTTGTCTGACCGCTTGCATGATGACAGGTTTCTCACACGACTGGCCAATCTGGCTGATGTTTTTTCTCCTGAATGTTCTGAATCTAGGATTACAGGGACTCTCCGTAACTATATTCAATGTGCAAGACAAAATTGAGGCTATGATTAAGAAGTTGGAGCTCTCCTCTGTCTGCATTAACAAGGACAACACACAGGTTGTCACGATCGTCATAATAAGCGGACCAAGGCGCAGCGGGATATGAAGACATCTTCTTTTATTAAAGATGACGAAACACGAAACGAACACTTTTACAAAACAAAACAACAAACGATCGTGAAGCTATAGACGTAAGTGCACACACAAGCTACAAACGTACAACATATACAATTACCCACATTAACCTAATGCCTATGGCTGCCTTAAATATGGCTCCCAATCAGAGACAATGAATGACAGCTGTCTCTGATTGAGAACCCTTCAGGCAACCATAGACTTACCTAGACAACTACACTAGACACTGCCCCATACACATACAACACCCCTAGACACTACAAAAACACATACATTCCCCATGTCACACCCTGACCTAACTAAAATAATAAAGAAAACAAAGATAACTAAGGCCAGGGCGTGACAGTACCCCCCCCAAAGATGCGGACTCCGGCCGCAAAACCTGACACAGAAAGGGGAGGGTCCGGGGTGGGCCCCATCATGGCGGCGGCTCGGGTGCGGGACGTGGCCCCCACTCCACCATTGTCAATACCCGCTTTGGTAGCCTCCTCCAAATGGCCACCCTCCAAATTAACCCCACTGGATTAAGGGGCAGCACCGGACTAAGGGGCAATACCGGAATGAGGGGCAACACCGGATTGAGGGGCAACACCGGATTGAGGGGCAACACCGGAATGAGGGGCAACACCGGATTGAGGGGCAACACCGGATTGAGGGGCAACTCCGAAGTGAAGGGCAGCTCCGGACTGGCTGACGGCTCTGGCTGGTCATGGCTGGCTGACGGCTCTGGCTGGTCATGGCTGGCTGACGGCTCTGGCTGGTCATGGCTGGCTGACGGCTCTGGCTGGTCATGGCTGGCTGACGGCTCTGGCTGGTCATGGCTGGCTGACGGCTCTGGCTGGTCATGGCTGGCTGAAGGCTCTAGCGGCTCCTGTCTGGCGGAAGGCTCTAGCGGCTCCTGTCTGGCGGACGGCTCTGAAGGCTCATGGCAGACGGGCGGCTTTGCAGGCTCAGTACAGACGGGCGGCTTTGAAGGCTCAGTACAGACGGGCGGCTTTGAAGGCTCAGTACAGACGGGCAGTTCATGCGGCGCTTGGCAGACGGACAGTTCAGACGGCGTTGGGCAGACGGGCAGTTCAGGCGCCGTTGGGCAGACGGGCAGTTCAGGCGCCGCTGGGCAGACGGCAGACTCTGGCCGGCTGAGACGCACTGTAGGCCTGATGCGTGGTACCGGAACTGGAGGTACCGGGCTAAGGACACGCACCTTCAGGCTAGTGCGGGGAGCAGGAACAGGGCACACTGAGTTCTCGAGGCGCACTATAGGACTGGTGCGTGGTACCGGGACTGGTGGTACCGGGCTGAGGGCACGCACCTCAGGGCGAGGGCGGGGAGAAGGATCAGTGCGTACAGGGCTCTGGAGACACACATGAGGCTTGGTGCGTGGTGCCGGAACTGGTGGTACCGGACTGGAGACACGCACCTCAAGGCTAGTGCGGGGAGCAGGAACAGTGCGTACAGGGCTCTGGAGACGCACATTAGACCTAGTGCGTGGTGCCGGAACTGGTGGTACGGGGCTGGGGACACGCATCTCAGGATGAGTGCAAGAAGCAGGAACAGGACACACTGGGTTGTGAAGGTGTACTGGAGACCTGGTGTGTATAGCCGGCATCAAATCTTCCGGAACTTTAACACAAGTTTCAGGATGAGTACGAGGAACTGACACAGGTGGCATCGGACAGCTAACACGCTCCTCAGGGAAAATGCCATGCATACTCTGCCAAATCAACAGCTCTCTCTCTTCACTCTCCTCCAATTTCCTCAACAACTCCTCGAATGTCTCATAATCTCCCCTTCGTTCACTCTCCTCCAATCTGTCCAATAACTCCTCGACAATCTCAGACTCACCCCTCAACTTCGCCGACTGCTCCAAGTGCCCCTCCCCAAGAATTTTTTTGGGCTGTCTCTCGGGCTTCCTACCGTGTCGCCGTGCTGCCTCCATCTCTGCCTTGGGGCGGTTATATTCCCCTGGCTGTGCCCAGGGTCCTCTCCCGTCTAGGATTTCCTCCCATGTCCAGAAATCCTGCGATCGCTGCTGTTGCTTTTTATTCCGCCGCTTGGTCCTTTGTTGGTGGGTAATTCTGTCACGATCGTCATAATAAGCGGACCAAGGCGCAGCGGGATATGAAGACATCTTCTTTTATTAAAGATGACGAAACACGAAACAAACACTTTTACAAAACAAAACAACAAACGATCGTGAAGCTATAGACGTAAGTGCACACACAAGCTACAAACGTACAACATACAATTACCCACATTAACCTAATGCCTATGGCTGCCTTAAATATGGCTCCCAATCAGAGACAATGAATGACAGCTGTCTCTGATTGAGAACCCTTCAGGCAACCATAGACTTACCTAGACAACTACACTAGACACTGCCCCATACACATACAACACCTCTAGACACTACAAAAACACATACATTCCCCATGTCACACCCTGACCTAACTAAAATAATAAAGAAAACAAAGATAACTAAGGCCAGGGCGTGACACAGGTCTTCCCATCATTGTATGATTTTTTGTGTACAAATGAACTCAACCTTATGGACAATGTCAAATGTGATATAGCGAAGCACCTGAGTGAGTTGGGTGCACAATTACGCAGGTACTTTCCCGAAACGGATGACACAAACTGGATTCGTTATCCATTTCATGCCCTGCCTCCAGTCCACTTACCGATATCTGAACGAGTGAGCCTCATCGAAATTGCAACAAGCATTTCTGTGAAAATTGAGTTTAATCAGAAGCCACTGCCAGATTTCTGGATTGGGCTGTGCCCAGTGTACCCTGCCTTGGCAAATCGCACTATTAAGACATTGATACCCTTTGCAACCACGTACCTATGTGAGAATGGATTCTCGGCCCTCACTAGCATGAAAACTAATACAGGCACAGACTGTGTGTGGAAAAAGACTGAGACTCTCCAATACAACCCAACATTGCAGAGTTATGTGCATCCTTTCAAGCACACCCTTCTCATTAACCTGTGGTGAGTTACTCACAATTTTTGATGAACAAATAAGAGCAAAATTATTGATTATCATTATATCATTATTTGTGCCCTGGTCCTAGAAAGAGCTCTTTGTCACTTCCCACGAGCCGGAACGCGACAAACTCACACTCATTCTTATGTTTAGTAAATGTATCGTATAGTGTGTGTGTGTGTGTGTGTGTGTGTGTGTGTGTGTGTGTGTGTGTGTGTGTGTGTGTGTGTGTGTGTGTGTGTGTGTGTGTGTGTGTGTGTGTGTGTGTGTGTGTGTGTGTGGCTTACAACGATGTAAAAAATCAACATTTGAGAGTGCACTGACCCTGGTGCTAGAGGGGATACGCAGCTAGAGGTTGAATGTTTGAAGGGGTACGGGACCACTGCTTGGTTTGGGAACCACTGCTGTAGACCACACTATTTACGAAGAGAGTTTTCATCAATATTTTTTGTAGCTGTCTATTTACCACAACATAACGATGCTGGCACTAAGACCACACTCAATGTGCTGTGTTAGGCCATAAGCAAACAAGAAAATACTCACCCAGAGGTGGTGAACCTAGTGGCTGGGGACTTTAATGCAGGAAAACTTAAATCCGTTTGACCTAATTTCTACCAGCATGTCAATTGTGCAACCAGAGGAAAAGAACTCTGGACCACCTTTACTCCACACACAGAGACGCGTAGAAAGCTCTCCCTCGCCCTCCATTTGGCAAATCTGACCATAATTCTATCCTCCTGATTCCTGCTTACAAGCAAAAACTAAAGCAGGAAGTACCTGTGAAGTACCTGTGACTCGCTCAATACGGAAGTATGACGCAGATTCTAAGCTACCGCACTGTTTTGCTAGCACAGACTGGACTATGTTCCGGGATTCAGTGAGATAGACCACAGTCACTGTTTTCATCAATAAGTGCATCAATGACGTCATCCCCACAGTGACCGTACGTACATACCTCAACCAGAAGTCATGGATTACAGGCAACATCCGCACTGAGCTAAAGGGTAGAGCTGCTACTTTCAAGGAGAGGGACACTAATCCATATAGAAATCCTGTTATGCCCTCTGACGAACCATCAAACAGGCAAAGCAGCTATACAGGACTAAGATCGAATCCTACTACACCAGTCAGATGTGGCAGGGCTTGCAAACTATTACGGACTACAAAGGGAAGGCCAGCCGCAAGCTGCCCAGTGACACGAGCCTTCCAGATTAGCTAAATTCCTTCTATGCGATCTTCGAGGCTAGCAACACTGAAGCATACATGAGAGCACCAGCTGTTCCGGACGACTGTGTGATCACACTCTCCATTGCCGATGCAAGTAAGACTTTCAACAGGTCAACATTCACAAGGCCGCAGGGCCAGTCAGATTACCAGGACGTGTACTCAGATCATGTGCTGACCAACTGGCAAGTGTCTTCACTGACATTTTCAACCTGTCCCTGACCGAGTCTGTAATACCTACATGTTTCAAGAAGACCACCATAGTCCCTGTGCTCAAGAATGCCAAGGTAACCTGCCTAATTGACTACTGACCCGTAGCCATCACGTCTGTAGCCATGAAGTGCTTTGAAAGGCTTGTCATTGATCACATCAACACCATCATCCCAAAAACGTTAGACCCACTCCAACAACACATCTGCCACGCTGATCCTCAACATGGGGGCCCCTCAGGGGTGTCCATTCCTGTACTCCCTGTTCACTTACGACTGCATGGCCAAGCACGACTCCAACACCATCATTATGTTTTCTGAGGACACAACAGTGGTAGGCCTGATCACCAACAAATATGAGACAGCTTATAGGGAGGAGGTCAGAGACCTGACCGTGTGGTGCCAGGACAACAACCTCTCCCTCAACGTGATCAAGACAAAGGAGATGATTATGAACTATAGGAAAAAGAGGACCGAGCACACCCTCATTCTCATCTGGTATGGCAACTGCTCGGCATCTGACTGTAAGGCGCTACAGAGGGTAGTGTATGACCCAGTACATCACTGGGGCCAAGCTTCCTGCCATCCAGGGTCAGAGGAAGGCCCTAAAAATGGTCAAAGACTCCAGTCACCCAAGTCATAGACAGTTCTCTCTGCTACCACACGGCAAGTGGTACCGGAGCGCCAAGTCTATGGCCAAAAGGCTCCTTAACAGCTTCTACCCCCAAGCCATAAGACTTCTGAACAGTTAATCAAATGGCTACCCGGACTATTTGCATTGACCCCCTTTTTTTGCAGTTTATTACCTATGCATAGTCACTTTACCCATATCTACATGTACATATTACCTCAATTACCCTGACTAACCTGTACTCTCGCACATTGACTCGGTACCAATACCCACTGTTAATAACCTCGTTATTGTTATTTCATTCTCTTCATTTTTTAAACTTTAGTTTATTTAGTAAATATTTTCTTAACTTAACTTAAAATTGCATTGTTGGTTAAGGGCAAGTAAGTAAGTATTTCACGGTAAGGTTGTATTCGACGCATGTGATAATTAAAATTAGCATTTGATTTGAGAGCGAGAGAGAGAGAGAGATTCAATTTGGCCTTTTTTATAAACTAATAGAAAGTGCTATTGGAGGGAAAACATATGATTTTATTAAATCAATGTACTCAATGTTTACAAATATAAATTCTATTTGGACACAGTTCTATTAGAACACACCAAAAACTACACATATCTAGGACTAAATATCAGCAACACAGGTAGCTTTCACATGGCTGTGAATGAGCTGAGAGACAAAGCAAGAAGAGCATTCTATGCCATTAAAAGGAACATCAAAATCGAAATTCCAATTAGAATCTGGCTCAACATTTTCCAATCAGTTATAGAACCAATTGCTCTATATGGCAGTGAAGTATGGGGTCCACTCTCTAATAATGAATTTACTAAATGGGACAAACATCCAATTGAAATATTGCATGCAGAGTTTTGCAAGACTGCATTGCAAGTACAAAGAAAAACTCCAAATAACGCACGTCGGGCAGAGTTGGGCCAATACCCCCTCCTCATTCGAATAGAAAAAAGAGCCATCAAATTTTACAACCATCTAAAAACAAGTGACCCCAAAACATTCCATCACACAGCTCTACAATTTCAAGAGATGAAACCAGAGAAGAGTCCCCTCAACCAGCTGGTTCTGAGGCTCAGTTCACCAACCCAAACCAACCCCATAGAGCCTCAGGACAGCCCTCAGAAAATCTGGCCCAACCAAATCATCACAAAACAAAAAGAAGAATATATCACCTATTGGAAAGACACCACAAAAAATCAAAGTAAACTTCAATGCTATTTGGCTCTAAACAGACAGTACATGGTGGCAGACTATCTGACCACTGTGACTGATAGAAAACTGAGGAAAACATTGACTAGGTACAGACTCAGTGAGCACAGTCTGGCTATAGAGACCGGTTGTCACAGACAAACCTGGCTGCCCAGAGAGGACAGGCTGTGCTCACTCTGCTCCAGGGGAGAGGTAGAGACAGAGCTGCATTTTCTATTACACTGTGACAAATACTCAGACCTAAGAGAATATTTCTTTCCCAAAATTATAATTCAATACAAAGAATTTGAAACTATAAAAGATGAAGAAAAAATCAAATATTTATTGGGTGAAAAGCCAAAATGTGCAGTTTTGGCAGCCAAATATGTGTCCTCCTGCCATAACCTGAGGAACAGCCAGTGAAAAGTGCAAAGTAATGTTGATAATATTTCCCATCTTGTTTTGTTTTGTCTTTCATACCATGTCATGTGTCTTCTCAGTCATGTTGACACTGGTCTACTACTGTTGCTTTAACCTGTTTGGGCTGCAGGGGCAGTATTGAGTAGCCGGATAAAAGGTGCCCATTTCAAACGGCCTCGTACTCAATTCTTGCTCGTACAATATGCATATTATTATTACTATTGGATAGAAAACACTCTTTAGTTTCTAAAACCGTTTGAATTATATCTGTGAGTAAAACAGAACTCCTTTTGCAGCAAACTTCCTGACAGGAAGTGGAAAATCTGAAATCGAGGCTCTCTTCTAGGGCCTGCCTATTAAAGTCCTTGATATTTATTCGTTTAGATGCACTTCATACGTCTTCCACTAGATGTCGACAAGCAGTGAGAGAAGAAATGGAGTGTGTAACTTGATCTGGGCTCGAATATATGCTCTTTGTATGACGTGTCACCAGTTTCCTGTTTTCTGGAGAGCGCGTCAAGGGACCTGGATTTGCCTTCTGTACAGCTGTCGTTATAGACGACTAATATCTCCGGCTTTGATTTTATTTGATACATGTGACAATATCATCGTAAAGTATGTTTTTTCAATATAGTTTAATCAGATTATTGAAATTTTTTCGGGAGTTTTGCCGTGTTCCGTTCTCTGAGTTTGTTGACGATGGAGAGATTCGCGCCACTTGGCAAGTGTGCTTGCTAAATCGAGAGGGAAAAAGGCCGTTCTAAATCCAAACAACGATTGTTCCCGACAAAGGACCCCTTGTACAACATTCTGATGGAAGATCAGCAAAAGTAGGACCCATTTTATGATGTTATTTCATATATCTGTCGTACATGTGAACTAGTCGTTTGCGGCCAGGTTTTGGGTACTCTCTCGCCATAACGTAAACTGCATATCGTAATGAAGTTATTTTTAGAATTCTAACACGGCGATTGCATTAAGAACTAGTGTATCTATCATTTCCTATACAACATGTATTTTTTAGTTATGTTTATGAATAGTTATTTGGTCAGAATATGTGTGTCAGAAAAAGTGTCAGAAAAAATCCGGACGTTGTGGGAAAAAGATGCTACGTTAGCACAATGTATAACCACTGATTTCAGCTCTAAATATGCACATTTTCGAACAAAACATAAGTGTATGTATAACCTGATGTTATAGGACTGTCATCTGATGAAGCTTATCAAGGTTAGTCAAAAATTATATATCTTTTGCTGGTTTGTTACGATCGCTAACTTTTGCTACTGGGGAATGGCTTGTGTTTCTGGCTATTGTGGTAAGCTAATATAACGCTATATTGTGTTTTCGCTGTAAAACACTTAAGAAATCGGAAATATTGGCTGGATTCACAAGATGCTTGTCTTTCATTTGCTGTACACTATGTATTTTTCAGAAATGTTTTATGATGAGTATTTAGGTATTTGACGTTGGTGTCTGTAATTATTCTGGCTGCTTTCGGTGCAATTTCTGATTGTAGCTGCAATGTAAACTATGATTTATACCTGAAATATGCACATTTTTCGAACAAAACATAGATTTATTGAATAACATGTTATAAGACTGTCATCTGATGAAGTTGTTTGTTGGTTAGTTTGGTTGGTTCTTGGTTAGTTAGGTTGGCTTTGTGCATGCTACCTGTGCTGTGAAAAATGTCTGTCCTTTTTTGTATTTGGTGGTGAGCTAACATAAATATACGTCCTGTTTTCGCTGTAAAACATTTAAAAAATCGGACATGTTGGCTGGATTCACAAGATGTGTACCTTTCATTTGCTGTATTGGAATTGTTAATGTGTGAAAGTTAAATATTTCTAAAAAATATATTTTGAATTTCGCGCCCTGCACTTGAAGTGGCTGTTGTCATATTGATCCCGACTTAGGGCTTGCAGCCAGAAGAAGTTTTAATGTATTGTTGTTCTGATTAATATTGTTGTTGTAGTTGTTGTTAATGGTAATCCCATGTCCACTACTACTATTATTATTGCTGTTGGTCCCACCATTTATTTATATATAAATATATACAGTATATATTTTGTATATATATACATATATATTTGATTTGTATTTTTCGATATGTATACTTTGACAATGTAAGTAATAATGAACTTGCCATGTCAATAAAGTCAATTGAATTGAATTGAATCGAGAGAGAGAGAGAGAGAGAGAGAGAGTGAGAGTGAGAGTGAGAGAGAGAGAGAGAGAGAGAGAGAGAGAGAGAGAGAGAGAGAGAGAGAGAGAGAGAGAGACAGGATGTTGGAGGGAGTGAATCAACAAAGAGAGGAAGAAAGAGAGAAAGGAGGTGAAAATGCTGACTGGTGTTGGTTGTCTGTACACCCCGGTTCATTACTGGGTTCCTAAGTGATGATAGTGCAGATTAGATCTAGACCAGGCAGCCAATCATTTAAAGTACCTCCTGGCCACACTGCTACTGTTATCATTAGGCCTCTTTAACTGGCTGTGTATTAATCACTGGTATTATGCACTGATGCACACACACACACACACACACACACACACACACACACACACACACACACACACACACACACACACACACACACACTCTCTCTCTCTCTCTCTCCTTATGAGGCTGATCCGTCTAAAATCTGGGCCAGATCCACCACTTTTCACCCATTTACCTGGCATGATAGAGGACAGCTTTATTGTGCTGGAGATTGGGATACATGCGTGTGATTGTTTGTGTGTGTCTGTAAAAGTGTCTAACTAAAGCTTGTGAAAGCGTGTTCCCTTTCAGTCGGTCACACGGTATAACATACTATAGGGAGTCAATGACCAATCATTTTCACTTGAAGTAAACTGGAAGAAAAAAAACGGCCAATTGGCCAATGAATGCAGAGCCCGCCCTCGGGAGCCCCGCCTTCCTCGTTATATTAGGGGGGCTCGCATCCATTTCCTCAATTCAGTACCGTTCTTCAGCTTGCCTGAAGGAAAACGTGTCAGACAATTGACAAACTTTTCAAACACACGACGGCTACGAGATCCGGCTCCGACTAAGGTGTCTGTTAGTGGGGAGAGAGTACTAGATGTTGTGAGTTTTGGGTCTTGGAGTCAGTTTTTATGTCGCTATCTTCTCTCTACTCTGCTTTGTGTAGCCGGTGCTTCCTTACTTGAGTAAGATGGTGGTGGTAAGAGTCCGTTCAAAAAGGCTAACCAGATGGATTTGAACCTCCGACTGTGCCCTAGGGTAGTATTTCCCAAATTGTTGGTGACCACAGAGAGTCAGGACACTCATTTTACATCCCATCCGAAAGACAGTACCCTACACAGGGCAAAGTCCCCAATCACTGCCCTGGGGCATTGGGATATTTTTTTTTCGACCAGAGGAAGGAGTGCCTCCTATTGGCCCTCCAACACCACTTCCAGCAGCATCTGGTCTCCCATCCAGGGACCGACCAGGACCAACCCTGCCTAGCTTCAGAAGCAAGCCAGCGGTGGGATGCAGAGTGGTATACTGCTGGCATAAAGATTAACCGCCTGTTAGGCAGGGACCTGCGGAGAGTTCAGTATCGTCAGGATCTATTGCACTAGGCACCCAGGAGAGTTTGATGTGAAATCGGTGGGTTTGTCCCCTGAAAGGCTGAAATCACAGTGTGGCTCATAGTGTTCCTAAGGCCGGGTCCATGAGTGGCTTTCTGGCGGCGTGCAAGTTACGCATTTATCCGGGTTATTTATTGAGCCTTTGGGCTGCCGTGGTTTCTTTCGATGAGGTGGTGCACAAATATTCATGATCAAGTCACAGCCGATGCCCTGTTGTTTTGGACTTGTGGTTCCTTGGACTTGGACTTGCAGTTCCAGACTCCTTGGGTCTCTGTGTGAGCCTTTTTGTAACCGGTAGGATCTATGGACTTGGGACGCCATGGTCGATGTTAGGCAGCGTTTTGAGTTACAACAGTTCCCCTGTGAGATTGAGCCTTGGGCTGCCATGTCAGCATGCGAGTACACCGTTTACAGGTTACTGCAGGTTCCCTGTCAGTACACCGTTTACAGGTTACTGCAGGTTCCCTGTCAGTACACCGTTTACAGGTTACTGCAGGTTCCCTGTCAGTACAACGTTTACAGGTTACTGCAGGTTCCCTGTCAGTACACCGTTTACAGGTTACTGCAGGTTCCCTGTGAGTACACCGTTTACAGGTTACTGCAGGTTCCCTGTGAGTACACCGTTTACAGGTTACTGCAGGTTCCCTGTGAGTACACCGTTTACAGGTTACTGCAGGTTCCCTGTGAGTACACCGTTTACAGGTTACTGCAGGTTCCCTGTCAGTACACCGTTTACAGGTTACTGCAGGTTCCCTGTGAGTACACCGTTTACAGGTTACTGCAGGTTCCCTGTCAGTACACCGTTTACAGGTTACTACAGGTTCCCTGTGAGTACACCGTTTACAGGTTACTACAGGTTCCCTGTGAGTACACCGTTTACAGGTTACTGCAGGTTCCCTGTGAGTACACCGTTTACAGGTTACTGCAGGTTCCCTGTCAGTACACCGTTTACAGGTTACTACAGGTTCCCTGTGAGTACACCGTTTACAGGTTACTGCAGGTTCCCTGTGAGTACACCGTTTACAGGTTACTGCAGGTTCCCTGTGAGTACACCGTTTACAGGTTACTGCAGGTTCCCTGTCAGTACACCGTTTACAGGTTACTACAGGTTCCCTGTGAGTACACCGTTTACAGGTTACTGCAGGTTCCCTGTCAGTACACCGTTTACAGGTTACTGCAGGTTCCCTGTCAGTACACCGCTTACAGGTTCCTGCAGGTTCCCTGTGAGTACACCGTTTACAGGTTACTGCAGGTTCCCTGTCAGTACACCGTTTACAGGTTACTGCAGGTTCCCTGTGAGTACACCGTTTACAGGTTACTGCAGGTTCCCTGTCAGTACACCGTTTACAGGTTACTGCAGGTTCCCTGTCAGTACACCGTTTACAGGTTACTGCAGGTTCCCTGTGAGTACACCGTTTACAGGTTACTGTAGGTTCCCTGTGAGTACACCGTTTACAGGTTACTGCAGGTTCCCTGTCAGTACACCGTTTACAGGTTACTGCAGGTTCCCTGTCAGTACACCGTTTACAGGTTACTGCAGGTTCCCTGTCAGTACACCGTTTACAGGTTACTGCAGGTTCCCTGTCAGTACACCGTTTACAGGTTACTGCAGGTTCCCTGTCAGTACACCGTTTACAGGTTACTGCAGGTTCCTGTAAACTGTAAGTTTGAATCTCTGGCTGCTGTGGTACATAGACTCTGGTTGATGCTCTGCAGCGCATGTTTACACTTTACCAAGTCACGACGAGTGTTCTGTTGTTTTGGACTTGCGGGTTCTTTTTTCGAGTTCTGACATTTCAGGCTCACAAGGTGAGTACTGTTCTTGGAACCGTGGGGTCTGTGGACTTGGGCTACAGTGGCTGTGTGTCAGTGTGTTTAACCATGTTGCAGCAGGTTCACTATATGTGGCTCTGACAGTTCAGGCTTCTCAGGTAAGTATTAGTGAAAGATGTGGCTTCTATAAGCCCATTTTGAAGCCGGTGGACATGTGTGTGCTTGGGCTGCCGTGGACCTCCTAGTTTGGTATCTTCTGAGGAAATTAATGCGAGCCCCGGTGTTATAACCAGTAAGGCGGGGCGTCTGAGGGCAGACTCTGCATTCATTGGCCCGTTGGGCATGTTCTTCACGTGTATATGATTGGTCGTTGACTACCCATAGAGTGTTATACCTCGTTCCCTCCTTCAGGGAACAGTAGTTATTTTCATAACTGTACGTTTGTGGGTGTGTCAGTAAAACTACAGTAATCTATGTGCTTCCTGCTTCCTGTAAGTGTCAGTTCTGAGTTTAAATACATCCAGTAGATGTGTGTTCGTGAGGCGTAACGAAGCTGTTCTGGAACGAGGCCTACAGTGTGATTGGCAGCCCTGCTATACTACTTCCTGTCAGCTGGAGGCATGTCCTGATTGACACAGGTTATTGACCGCTCTGGGTCAGTCAGACTGTAAATTCTACGGACTGAGAGGATGGGAATGCGATGACCACATCGTTTTGGCTGGAAGTCAAGAGTCATTAGTCGTGAGTGGGGGTCGATGGGTTGTGTGTGTTAGGGTGGTGTACGACTGATAAGCACACTGGAGATGTTTGCATTCGATTAAAACAGTGACCACTTCATAAGATGAACAGAGATTCACTGAGGTGTCATTCTCCTGATGTGTACTATTCACTGATATTAACTGATTGATTGATTGATTGATGAGTTGAAAGGTGGGTTGATTGATTTGTTAAATGTTTGATTGACAGGTGGGTTGGTTGATTTGTTGGCTGGTTGATGGATGTATTGACTGGAGGAGGGGCTGATCGGGGTGTAGATACAGTAGTCTGGTGAATTTACTGATCACTGATTGGTTGGTGGATGGTTTGTCAGATAGATGGATGTAAACAAACCCACAGCCAGGGCCACAGGAACCGTAGAGGGAGAAAGAGGATTTTGAAATGGTGGTGGAACCAGTGCTTGATGGCATTGGTTACTTTGCTGGCTAATCTTGGCAACCTAAAACCAAAAATCTCACGGAAATTACTACAATTTATGTTACGTAGTCTGTCCACGAGAGATTTTTGCATATAACTGCCACAGATAGATTTCACAGAATTGTCTATTGAATAATTTATCAATCCATATGTAAAATCGTCTACTTACAATCAATAGATAGACAGATAGATGATCTCCTTCTCGCCGCAGGCCAGACGGTGTGTCAGGGAGGGGCGGAGCATCCGTGCTACAAGATGGCCTACTTCCGGGACATGACCAGCCGCGTTGCATTCTGGGAGGCCAGACAGGCATGTGAGATGGACGGCGGGTCCCTGCTGAGCATAGAGAATGCTGCCGAGCAGAGACACATAGAGCACCTGCTACAAGTCAGTGTGTGTGTGTGTGTGTGTGTGTGTGTGTGTGTGTGTGTGTGTGTGTGTGTGTGTGTGTGTGTGTGTGTGTGTGTGTGTGTGTGTGTGTGTGTGTGTGTGTGTGTGTGCGCGCGCGTGCGTGCGTGCGTGCGTGCGTGCGTGCGTGCGTGCGTGCGTGCGTGCGTGCGTGCGTGTGTGTTTGACAGTACAAATGACACCAAAAACACCACCTCAAAGTACTTCAATCATGAACATTGTAATATATTTATTATATGTAATTGCAGTATAACATACATACAATATATATATATATATAATTTGTTACAGGAGCTTCGGACCTCCTCAACAGGAGCGGGGACAGAAACAGGGGCTGGAGCAGGTACCGGTAACGGAGGAATAGCAGACGGTGATTTCTGGATCGGGCTGACAAGGACAGATGGAGAGAACACACAGGATCAAGATCACTTCGCCTCCTGTCCCGACCTCTACCGCTGGACGGATGGGAGTGTGTCACAGTTCAGGTGTGTGTGTGTGTGTGTGCGTGCGTGCGTGCGTGCGTCTAGTGGTTAGGATTCACCGCCGCGTTCTGGGTTCGATTCCCAGTCAGGAAAATACTACTTCATGGGCTCCTGAGTGGCTCAGCGGTCCAACTCTTGCCTCTCAGTGCAAGAGGCGTCATTACAGTCCCTGGTTCGATTCCAGGCTGTATCACATCTGGCCGTGATTGGGGGTCCCATAGGGTGGTGCACAATTGGCCCTGGGTAGGCCGTCATTGTAAATAAGAATTTATTGTTAACTGAATGGGCCTAGTTAAATTAAAACGTGTGTGTGTGAAAGCAACTGAGACTTTGACAAACCCTTATGTGGCGGTAGGCATGTGTGTGAAGATCTTTACGTGTGTGTGTCAGGAAGTGGTATTTTGACGAGCCGTCGTGCGGAGGGGAGGCGTGTGTAGTGATGTACCACCAGCCCACAGCTCTCCACGGGCTGGGCGGGGCCTACATGTACCAGTGGAACGACGACAGGTGCAACATGAAACACAACTTCATCTGCAAGTACGAACCAGGTACGACTACACAGCATCACACAGGTACGACTACACAGCATCACACAGGTACGACTACACAGCATCACACTGGTACGACTACACAGCATCACACAGGTACGACTACACAGCATCACACAGGTACGACTACACAGCATCACACAGGTACGACTACACAGCATCACACAGGTACGACTACACAGCATCACACAGGTACGACTACACAGCATCACACAGGTACGACTACACAGCATCACACAGGTACGACTACACAGCATCACACAGGTACGGCTACACAGCATCACACAGGTACGGCTACACAGCATCACACAGGTACGACTATACAGCATCACACAGGTACGCCTACACAGCATCACACAGGTACGACTACACAGCATCACACAGGTACGACTACACAGCATCACACAGGTACAACTACAGTCACACAGGTACAACTACAGTCACACAGGTACAACTACAGTCACACAGGTACAACTACAGTCACACAGGTACGGCTACACAGCATCACACAGGTACGACTACACAGCATCACACAGGTACGCCTACACAGCATCACACAGGTACGACTACACAGCATCACACAGGTACGCCTACACAGCATCACACAGGTACGACTACACAGCATCACACAGGTATGACTACACAGCATCACACAGGTATGACTACACAGCATCACACAGGTACAGTCTTGTGGAGTGTTCCTTATGTCTGCCTCTAAGAGCTGTTTCTGTTGTTGTGCTTTAGCCTGCTACAACATTACACTAACAGAAATGCATATCAGTTGTGTTAAATCCATTTTTTTCTCGGATTCTGATCTTGATCCAGAGAGCCATCTGGTGAAGGAGCAGGGGGACAGGCCTGGAGCTCGTGACCCAGGTGAGGGAACACATAATGGGGCATAGCCCGGCAACAGCAACCCCTCTCCTGGAGATCTGACTGGGTTTGCTGTAGTATATCCCTGCTTGATCTAGAGTCTGTCTGTCTGTTCCAGATGTGACGGTGGCACAGACAATAGAGGTCAAACAGGCTGGTCCCAGTGAGGAGGATGGCGCCCCACACGTAGTCATAGCCGGACCAGGTGAGACAAGTGGAGGTGAGACAGGTGTATGGCAGAACTCCAGAGGGTGAGGCAGGTCTTGATGAGACAGGTAAATTGATGAAATAGCCTGTCTGTCTGAGGGGCCGTCTCTGCCCTCCTTCTGCAGGGATGTTTCTGGTCTATGTGATCATCCCCACCATCCCTCTGCTGCTGCTCATCCTGGTGGCTTCTGGGACTTGCTGTTTCCAGATGTTCAGCAAGAGGTGAGACACGGCACACCACCGCAACCTCAAAAACAACAAGTCCCTACGTTACGACACAGCTGAACACACCAGGTCCCCCCAGTTAAATCAGTACTGCATTACCGATACACATCCAACTGTTTTACCACTCTGTGATTCTCATACAGCTAAGGCTTGCACAATTACCATATCAACCGTTTAACCAATGGTTATGGACCAAGACCGTCATAAAAATATTTTTGGGAACAAACAGATGACTGAAGACGGGATGGCCAGGCATTTGTGTGGTTGAGGCTGTTTCAGCCACAACATGGACTCTTAATAATAACGTGATAAAACTTGATCCTTGATGAAACAAGCCATGGAGTCTTTGGTTGTCTAGGTAACACCCCCCATAATGCAGCAGCAGCACACACAGAAATAGAATGAATAGAATGGGCTTGGAACCACTAACCCTGACAATTTGACTGGTAAACCCATGGGTACACTCTCAATGGCTGCCTGGTATTGTAATGCATTTTCATGGTAATGTAGAATGTTCATTGATCAAATGATGTTCACTGATGTGGTTCATGCAGTGGAATGTATTTTTTATCATATCAGTTGAGTTGAATCAACAATCACAGCACATATTTTAGCATTTGTTTTACTTCCTGCTTTGCTACAGTATGGATAAACTTACGATGGCCGCCAGTCCACCCGTTATGCCATCATTGACTTGAACGGGCATGCCAATTCTATCCATTCCATTTCTATGGCAGCACATGCAGTCAGGAGGAGATGTGCGTACCCCTCAAAAAATAAGGGATGTGTTCACCAATTACCATTTTAAATTCCATGACCATCCCAGCCATACATATAACCAATCATTCACTATCCTCATAGTACTCATTCCATGGCCGTCCCAGCCATAAATATAACCAATCATTCACTGTCCTCATAGTACTCATTCCATGGCCGTCCCAGCCATAAATATAACCAATCATTCACTGTCCTCATAGTACTCATTCCATGGCCGTCCCAGCCATAAATATAACCAATCATTCACTGTTCTCATAGTACTCATTCCATTGCCGTCCCAGCCATAAATATAACCAATCATTCACTGTCCTCATAGTGCTCACACAATGTCCTCTCTCTCTTTCTCTTCCTATCACTCACTGTCCTCTCTCTCTCTCTCTTCCTATCACTCACTGTCCTCTCTCTCTCTTCCTATCACACACCATCCTCTCTCTCTTTCTCTCTTCCTATCACTCACTGTCCTCTCTCTCTTTCTCTCTTCCTATCACTCACTGTCCTCTCTCTCTTTCTCTCTTCCTATCACTCACTGTACTCTCTCTCCCTTTCTCTCTTCCTATCACATACTGTCCTCTCTCTCTCTTTCTATCACATACTGTCCTCTCTCTCTCTTTCTCTTTCTATCACTCACTGTCCTCTCTCTCTTTCTCTCTTCCTATCACTCACTGTACTCTCTCTCCCTTTCTCTCTTCCTATCACATACTGTCCTCTCTCTCTCTTTCTCTTTCTATCACACACTGTCCCCTCTCTCTCTCTCTCTCTCTCTCTCTCTCTCTCTCTCTCTCTCTCTCTCTCTCTTCCTATCACACACTGTCCTCTCTCTCTCTCTCTCTCTCTCTCTCTCTCTCTCTCTCGTCCTATCACACACTGTCCTCTCTCGCTCTCTCTCTCTTGCTCTCTCTCTTCCTATCACGCAATGTCCTCTCTCTCTTCCTATCATACACTCCCTTTTTCTTTTTTTAAAACTTGAATTGGCACATTCTCAAAATTAATCAGACAATCAACTCAATCTCTGAACCTTGACAAACCCCCACGTTCATCATCTAATGGTTGGGTCCAACCCCCCGTCCCTATGTTGTGATGGATGGGTCTGGGCTGTAAGTGTTTGGTAAGAACAGTGCTTACTCAGTCATAATCAATTGGGTAACACAGGGACGCCTTGTTAGAGTCATTCAGCATAACCACTGGCACAGCCTGCTGTAATTACTTATTATTGTGAGTGTGTGTGTGTGTGTTACCTTGGTAACAGATACAGTCTGTGATATCTGGATCGATAGCTGGACCCCTCAATAGTATCCCTACAATAACCAAAGTACAGCTCCACACACACACACTCATTCACACACACACTTTTTATGAGGCTAACCTTTCTGGTTTTTATAAGTCCGTCTACCACTTTTCCCCCAGTTACCTGGCATGATAGGGGACAGCTTTATTGTGCTGGAGATTGGGATGGCACACTCCCAACTCTCTTCATTCTGCTATGACCAGCTACTACCTAGTTATCTTTATGTCTCCAGTTTAGTATCTCTGTCCCGTCTCAATGATGTGGTTTTAACATATTTCCAAGGGGGGGTCTCCTGACAGAGACCAGTTAATCATGCCTCTGACTCCCGTCCCCCACTGTAAAACTCTTCCTGGAACAATCCCAGATGATCTAAATCCCAGATAATTTAGATTGGCCCCGAACGCTTACAAGTCCCTCCTTTACAACTGGTGACACTTGTGTTTTTACGACACGAAAAACATGATCTGAGGCAATATGAGCAATGAAGAGTTATGAGAGGCAAGGAGAGAGTTCCATTACTGGGTATGGCTGGTACTGAAGTGTTTGTGTGAGCAACAGATGTTGTGTATTACATACGCACATTCCTACGCATTCATACACACCTACGCTTATCTGTAGTTCTGCTATTCTATTTTAGTTTGTCATGCTATTGTTTCTCTTAACCTTTTTATAAATGTTTTTAATTTACTAAAGCAAACCGGGGACCAAAACCAGCATTAACCAATCAACACTCTGGATATCCAAGACCCCTAAGACGGACAGCATGGAAGTATGACGGGCAGGTGACATCACAAACAAGATCGTCAGAATGAACAGAACCAACAGAATGATAAAGCCTCTCCTCTGATACTGTCCCCTGTTCCAAATACCTCTAACCATTCACCTCAACCAATGACCAGCTCTCGTCTTCTACATGTCCTTTGTCCAGTTTGTTCATGTCTCCACCACTCTATTTAGATTCTCCTTATTTATTTTTACCTCTCCTCCTCTCCTCCCCTCCATCCTAACCCTCCTCTCCTCCTCTCCTCTCCTCCATCCTGTCCTCCTCTCCTCTCCTCCCCTCCACCCTATCCCTCCTCTCCACCCCCCCCTGTCCAGTCCTGTCCTCCTCTCCTCCCCTCCATCCCATCCTCCTCTCCACCACTCCTCCCCTCCACCCCCCCCTGTCCAGTCCTGTCCTCCTCTCAACCCCCCCACCCTCCTCTCCACCCCTCCTCCCCTCTTTTCTCCTCCACCCCATTCCTCCTCTCCACCCCTCCTGTCCTCCTCCCCACTCCCCCATTCTCCTCTTCACCCCTCCTGTCCTCCTCTCCACCCCCCCATTCTCCTCTCCACCCCCCATCATGTCCTCCTCTCCACCCTTCCTGTCCTCCTCTCCACCCCCCATCCTCCTCTCCACCCCCTCTCCTCCTCTACACCCCTCCTCCCCTCTCCCACTCTCCACCCCCCATCATGTCCTCCTCTCCACCCCCTCTCCTCCTCTACACCCCTCCTCCCCTCTCCCACTCTCCACCCCCCATCATGTCCTCCTCTCCACCCCCTCTCCTCCTCTACACCCCTCCTCCCCTCTCCCACTCTCCACCCCCCATCATGTCCTCCTCTCCACCCTTCCTGTCCTCCTCTCCACCCCCCATCCTCCTCTCCACCCCCTCTCCTCCTCTACACCCCTCCTCCCCTCTCCCACTCTCCACCCCCCATCATGTCCTCCTCTCCACCCCTTCTGTCCTCCTCTGCACCCCCCAATCCTCCTCTCCACCCACTCTCCTCCTCTCCACCCCTCCTCCCCCTCTCCTCCCCCATCCTGCCCTCCTCTCCACCCCCCTTCCCCTTTCCTCCTCTCCACCCCTCCTCCTCCTCTCCCACTCTCCACCCCCCTGTCCTGTCCTCCTGCTAATGTGTTATAGCAAACAAAATGAAAGTAGGTAATGGATTATTTGGCAGTCCTGTACCTCTCTGATATCAACACTACAGTGGTGCCTTTTCCTTGTGCTGCTGTTGCCATGGAGTTATGTTACCGATGTGTGAATGTGTGTGTGTGTGTGTGTGTGAACATGCAACTGTGTGTGTACACTAATGTGCGTGTGCACAAGCGTGCGTGTGTTACAGTAATTTGTCCCAAACACAGAAGGTCATTAAGTATCAGTAATGAAGTGTGGTGCGAGGGGGGACCCTGATAAAACAAGGAATTTAACCATCCTCTGTAACCAGGAATAGGGTCAGAACCACTTAATACATCACACAGATTTACTCCTGAACAGCAGCACTAGACCCACACAGGGAAAGAGAGGGGAGGGAGAGGGGGGAGAGGGGAGGGAGAGAGGAGGGAGAGGGGGGTGAGAGGAGGTAAAGAGTGATGAGGATGGAAAAGAGAAAAATAAGGGAAAGTGAATGAAAGGATTAAAAACAGGGAAAGAGATGGTGAATAGGGAAATAAGGCTTTAATGGATATTGAAGTTTGTTATTTGATCTGCTTGCCATGGTTCAGGTTTAGTACTAGCTTAACTCTCTGTTCCCCCACTAGTGAGTTATGTCCCAGGATCAATCAGTCAGCTAACTGTTCCTCCACTAGTGAGGTATGTCCCAGGATCAATCAGTCAGATAACTGTTCCCCCACTAGTGAGTTATGTCCCAGGATCAATCAGTCAGCTAACTGTTCCTCCACTAGTGAGGTATGTCCCAGGATCAATCAGTCAGATAACTGTTCCCCCACTAGTGAGTTATGTCCCAGGATCAATCAGTCAGATAACTGTTCCCCCACTAATGAGTTATGTCCCAGGATCAATCAGTCAGCTAACTGTTCCTCCACTAGTGAGGTATGTCCCAGGATCAATCAGTCAGATAACTGTTCCCCCACTAGTGAGTTATGTCCCAGGATCAATCAGTCAGATAACTGTTCCCTCACTAGTGAGTTATGTCCCAGGCAGGATCAATCAGTCAGATAACTGTTCCCTCACTAGTGAGTTATGTCCCAGGATCAATCAGTCAGATAACTGTTCCCCCACTAGTGAGTTATATCCCAGGCAGGATCAACCAGTCAGATAACTGTTCCCTCACTAGTGAGTTATATCCCAGGCAGGATCAATCAGTCAGATAACTGTTCCCCCACTAGTGAGTTATGTCCCAGGATCAATCAGTCAGCTAACTGTTCCCCCACTAGAGAGTTATGTCCCAGGCAGGATCAATCAGTCAGATAACTGTTCCCTCACTAGTGAGTTATGTCCCAGGATCAACCAGTCAGATAACTGTTCCCTCACTAGTGAGTTATATCCCAGGCAGGATCAATCAGTCAGATAACTGTTCCCCCACTAGTGAGTTATGTCCCAGGATCAATCAGTCAGCTAACTGTTCCCTCACTAGTGAGTTATGTCCCAGGATCAATCAGTCAGATAACTGTTCCCCCACTAGTGAGTTATGTCCCAGGCAGGATCAATCAGTCAGCTAACTGTTCCCCCACTAGTGAGTTATGTCCCAGGCAGGATCAACCAGTCAGATAACTGTTCCCTCACTAGTGAGTTATGTCCCAGGCAGGATCAATCAGTCAGATAACTGTTCCCCCACTAGTGAGTTATGTCCCAGGATCAATCAGTCAGATAACTGTTCCCCCACTAGTGAGTTATGTCCCAGGATCAATCAGTCAGATAACTGTTCCCCCACTAGTGAGTTATATCCCAGGCAGGATCAGTCAGCTAACTGTTCCCTCACTAGTGAGTTATGTCCCAGGCAGGATCAATCAGTCAGATAACTGTTCCCCCACTAGTGAGTTATATCCCAGGCAGGATCAGTCAGCTAACTGTTCCCCCACTAGTGAGTTATGTCCCAGGCAGGATCAACCAGTCAGATAACTGTTCCCTCACTAGTGAGTTATGTCCCAGGCAGGATCAATCAGTCAGATAACTGTTCCCCCACTAATGAGTTATGTCCCAGGATCAATCAGTCAGCTAACTGTTCCCTCACTAGTGAGTTATGTCCCAGGATCAATCAGTCAGATAACTGTTCCCCCACTCGTGAGTTATGTCCCAGGCAGGATCAATCAGTCAGCTAACTGTTCCCTCACTAGTGAGTTATGTCCCAGGCAGGATCAATCAGTCAGATAACTGTTCCCTCACTAGTGAGTTATGTCCCAGGCAGGATCAATCAGTCAGCTAACTGTTCCCTCACTAGTGAGTTATGTCCCAGGATCAATCAGTCAGATAACTGTTCCCCCACTAGTGAGTTATGTCCCAGGATCAACCAGTCAGCTAAATTACAAAAACCCTATTACCTAGTTATTATAGAAAAGCATCTTGACCGGATTATCTGTACATTGTGTTGTCATGCAGAGGGAGAATATCAAAGTTTGCCATTATGACTTTCTGTTTGGTATTTTGGTATTTGATTAGGATCCCCTTTAGCTGTTGTGAAACAGCAGCTTCTCTTCCTGTGGTTCCACACAAAACATGAAACATGACATAAAACAGAACATTAATAGACAAGAACAGCTCAAGGACACACGTAGCCTACATATCAATACATACACACAAACTATCTAGCTCAAGTTTGGATTGACATGTAGGCTACTATGTGAAGTTATAATCCTATTTCTTATCCACACTATTTGCTTGGAGAGGTTTGCTTCCGAGATGCAGACCGACGCCAGTGAACACTAGACAAGGGGCTTTTCCGAATCAAATTCAAAGTATAATGCCAGTGATTATCACATGGTGACACAGTCAGTATTTCTCCAATATATCACACTGCATACTACTTACTATATGTGCTGTTTTGTGCATGGTCACGTGGTCTACAATCTTATGTTTGATTTTCTGTATAATCATTGCCTAATGTGATTGAGAGTATCAACTTGGCTAATATTGATACATGCCACATATTTTAATGTATACTCAAACATGTCCTATGTTATTGTTTTTATATGATGCATATATGAGCGTGTTATCCTCTTAATGTTAAACACACGTGTAGCACGCTCAACCATTGAAAGAGGTTGGAGTAAAGGAGTTATGTAAATGTCAGTGTGTATTGGGTGGAGAGTGTTGTACATGAGGTTCTAGACTGCCTAGAAACACACAAAGTGCTGCTGTGTGTATATACATACATACATACGTACGTACATAGGTACGTGCGTGCGTGCGTGTGCGTGTGTGTGCGTGTGTGTGTGTGTATATACATACATACATACGTACGTACATACATACGTACGTACATAGGTACGTGCGTGCGTGCGTGCGTGCGTGCGTGCGTGCGTGCGTGCGTGCGTGCGTGCGTGTATATACATACATACATACGTACGTACATAGGTACGTGCATGCGTGCGTGCGTGTGTGTGTGTGTGTATATATATATACACACACACACATTACCGTTCAAAAGTTTGGGGTCACTTAGAAATGTCCTAGTTTTTGAAAGGAAAGCTAATTTATTGTCCATTAAAATAACATCAAATTGATCAAAAATACAGTGTAGACATTGTTAATGTTGTAAATTACTATTGTAGCTGGAAACAGCTGTTTTTAATGGAATATCTACAAAGGTGTACAGAGACTCATTATCAGCAACCATCACTCCTGTGTTCCAATGGCATGTTGTGTTAGCTAATCCAAGTTTATAATTTTAAAAGGCTAATTGATCATTAGAAAACCCTTTTGCAATTAGGTTAGCACAGCTGAAAACTGCTGTTCTGATTAAAGAAGCAATAAAACAGGCCTTCTTTAGACTAGTTGAGTATCTGGAGCATCAGCACTTTCTTCTGAAACTCTATTCTTGTTCTGAGAAATGAAGGCTAGTCCATGCAAGAAATTGCCAAGAAACTGACATTTTCATTAAATAGTACCTGCAAAACACCAGCCGCAACGTCAACAGTGAAGAGGAGACTCCAGGATGCTGGCCTTCTGGGCAGAGTTCCTCTG
This sequence comes from Salvelinus namaycush, assembly GCF_016432855.1. NCBI lineage: Eukaryota > Metazoa > Chordata > Actinopteri > Salmoniformes > Salmonidae > Salvelinus > Salvelinus namaycush. The sequence goes on along the minus strand of NC_052313.1, from coordinate 7,816,791 downwards.
TTATTTTGCCCATCTTAATCTTTTCTTTTTATTGGCCAGTCTGAGATATGGCTTTTTCTTTGCAACTCTGCCTAGAAGGCCAGCATCCCGGAGTCGCCTCTTCACTGTTGATGTTGATACTGGTGTTTTGCGGGTACTATTTAATGAAGCTGCCAGTTGAAGACTTGTGAGAAGTCTGTTTCTCAAACTAGACACTCTAATGTACTTGTCCTCTTCCTCAGTTGTGCACCAGGGCCTCCCACTCCTCTTTCTACTCTGGTTAGAGCCAGTTTGCTCTGTTCTGTGAAGGGAGTAGTACACAGCGTTGTACAAGATCTTCAGTTTCTTGGCAATTTCTCACATGGAATAGCCTTAATTTCTCAGAACAAGAACAGACTGACAAGTTTCAGAAGAAAGTTCTTTTTTCTTGTCATTTTGAGCCTGTAATCGAACCCACAAATGCTGATGCTCCAGATACTCAAATAGTCTAAAGAAGGCCTGTTTTATTGCTTCTTTAATCAGAACAACAGTTTTCAGCTGTGCTAACATAATTGCAAAAGGGTTTTCTAATGATCAATTAGCCTTTTAAAAAGATAAACTTGGATTAGCTAACAAAATGTCCCATTGGAACACAGGAGTGATTGTTGCTGATAGTGGGCCTCTGTACGCCTATGTAGATATTCCATAAAAAATCTGCCGTTTCCAGCTACAATAGTCATTTACAACAGTTAACAATGTCTACACTGTATTTCTGAACAATTTGATGTTATTTTAATGGACAAAAAATGTACTTTTCTTTCAAAAACAAGGACATTTCTAAGTGACTCCAAACTTTTGGACGGTAGTGTATATATGAGACTAGGTTCTGGTAATGGTTTGCTACGTACTGGGGCCTGTGTGTGAATGGAATGTAAAGAAGTGATGTGTTCTGTACCAAGTGTTGTGATACAGTCACTGTCCTGCTAGCATGAGTACCCACAGCCACAGATGAAAACACATGAGTTCATAAAGAGACATGCACAAATCTTTTTCACCCATAACTTGTTTTGTGGAGAGATAGTTCAATTAAAGGCTTTATGTGATTCAGTGACATCTGTGCTTAATTGTTTATTTGCAATTCTGAGACATGACACACACACACACACACACAAACTTGAGGTTCTGGTAATTATAGCTTTGAGTAATCACTGCATTTTGAAGCTCAGGGTAGGATTAAGGAACTATAACCTCTGCACATTTGAGGTTCTTTAGAAACACACACACACACACACACACACACACACACACACACACACACACACACACACACACACACACACACACACACACACACACACACACACACACACACACACACACACACACACACACACACACAAGAGTATGTGTGTGTGTGTGTGTATGTGTGTTTCTAAAGAACCTCAAATGGGTAGAAGTTATAGTGTACAGGGGGGGGGTAACCCCTAGTCTGTAGTACTTCAGTAAAGTGATTAGTCAGCCAATTAAACAAATCAGTCCTCTGCTTTAACAAGAGCACACACACAAACTTGAAGGTTCTGGTAATTATAGATTTGACTAATCACTGCATTTTGAAGCTCGGGGTAGGATTAAGCAAATATAACCTCTGCACATTTGCTGTTCTTTAGAAACACGCAAACACTGTGTTTAAATAGTATAAACATTACTAACAAGCCTGATTGTACTCATAACAGTAGCAGATACAGGGCTGGATGGAGAGGCTCAATAAAATACCTCTTCATTCAGAACACGTTTATGCCACAGACAGACAGACAGACAGACAGACAGACAGACAGACAGACAGACAGACAGACAGACAGACAGACAGACAGACAGAGAGTGCATGTGTGGTTCCCACTGTGAAGCATGGAGAAGGAGGTGTGATGGTGTGGGGATGTTTTGCTGGTGACACCGTTGGTGATTTAATTAGAATTCAAGGCACACTTAACCAGCATGGCTACCACAGCATTCTGCAGTGATACGCCATCCCACCTGGTTTGAGCTTAGTGGGACTATCATTTGTTTTTCAACAGGACAATGACCCAACACACCTCCAGGCTGTGTAAGGGCTATTTGACCAAAAAGAAGAGTGATGGAGTGCTGCATCAGATGACCTGGCCCCCACAATCACACGACCTCAACCCAATTGAGATGGTTTGGAATGAGTTGTACCGGAGTGTGAAGGAGAAGCAGCCAAAAAGTGCTCAGCATATGTGGGAACTCCTTCAAGATCATTGGAAAAGCATTCCAGGTGAAGCTGGTTGAGAGAATGCCAAGAGTGTGCAAAGCTGTCATCAAGGCAAAAGGATGGCTACTAGAATCTAAAATCAATTTTGATTTGTTTAACACTTTTTTGGTTACTACATGATTCCATGTGTTATTTCATAGTGTTGATTTCTTCAGTATTATTCTACAATGTAGAAAATAGTAAAATTAAGAAAATCCCTTGAGTAGGTGTATCCAAACTTTTGATTGGTACTGTATGCTAGAAACACCATGCTTCAAACAAATGAGCCAACCTGAACACCTAGTCCATCATCATTATGACATCATTATGATCACAGGTAAACTGGTCCTAAATCTGTTCCTGATGCCGACCTGCAGCCACAGCCTCATGACCATCCCTCACTCACTCTTCTTCTTCTGAGTTTGACTTCAGAGGCTTCAACCTTAGCTAAACACCCTCTATCTAACACCAACACCCCAGAGAGAGAGAGAGAAAGAGAAAGAGAGAGAGAAAGAGAGAGAGAGAGAGAGAGAAAAGACAGACAGAATAGAATAGTAGAATAGAACTGGTAGTAGAATAGAACTAGCAGTAGAACTAGTAGTAGAATAGAACTAGTAGTAGAATAGAACTAGCAGTAGAACAAGTAGAATATAACTGGTAGTAGAATAAAACTAGCAGTAGAACTAGTAGTAGAATAGAACTAGTAGTAGAATAGAACTAGCAGTAGAACTAGTAGTAGAATAGAAGTAGTAGAACTAGTAGTAGAATAGAACTGGTAGTAGAATAGAACTAGCAGTAGAACTAGTAGTAGAATAGAACTAGTAGAACTACTAGTAGAATAGAACTAGCAGTAGAACTAGTAGTAGAACTAGCAGTAGAATAGAACTAGTAGTAGAATAGAACTAGTAGAACTACTAGTAGAATAGAACTAGCAGTAGAACTAGTAGTAGAACTAGTAGTAGAATAGAACTAGCAGTAGAATAGAACTAGCAGTAGAACGATGTCTTCATGTGTTTCTACCAGAAGCTTAAGCAGGTCAGTGATGTTATTCCTCCATCTAGTGGAGAGGAATGCACCTACAGCAGATAGACGTACACACATTCCATTACATGTAAAACCATACCATTACCTGTTAAACCAGGGGTGTCAAACTCATTCCACGGAGGGCCTAGTGTCTGCAGGTTTTTGGTTTTTCCTTTCAATAAAGCCCTAGACAACCAGGTGTGGGGAGTTCCTAACTAATTAGTGATGTTAATTCATCAATCAAGTACAAGGGAGGAGCGAAAACCCGCAGACACTCGGCCCCCCGTGGAATGAGTTTGACACCTGTGTGTTAAACCATCCCATTACATGTTATACCATACTATTACATGTTAAACCATACCATTACATGTTAAATCATTCCATTACATGTTAAATCATTCCATTACATGTTAAATCATTCCGTTACATTCCATACCATTACATGTTAAACCGTACCTGTATGTGGAAGAGGTAAGACAGGACCGGAACTATCAGGATGAACAGTCATAATAGCTGTAGCCAATCAGCAGCACTGTCACAAACATCTGCAGCCAACAGAAGAGCCAGGAGAGCAGGGGACTAGCTCGGCAATCATGTGTATTGTCACGCCCTGACCATAGAGAGCCTTTTTTACTCTCTATTTCGGTTTGGTCGGGGTATGACTAGGGGGTGTTCCTATCTATGTTGTCTAGTTCTATGTTGGCCTGGTATGGTTCCCAATCAGATGCAGCTGTTTATCGTTGTCTCTGATAGGGGATCATATTTAGGCAGCCATTTCCCCATTGTGCTTTGTGGGATCTTGTTTTTGTGTAGTGCCTGTGAGCACTGCATTTGCGTCACGTTTTGTTACTCTTTATTGTTTTTGTGAGTTTCATTTAATAAACATGTGGAACTCTACGCACGCTGCACCTTGGTCCGTTTATTCTACAGACGAGCGTGACATGTATCTCCTACAGAGAGAGAGGAGAGAGAGTGGAATGGAGAGAGAGTGAGAGAGAGAGAAAGACAATTTAAACTATTGTTGATACATTTTATATAAAATATGGGCCATAATGTCAATTCTTATAGATAAACCTAGATACAACATAGCTTTCGAGGGACTATAAATGATTGTACATCAGTAACCTGGTTTGCAGAGGGTCATGTAGGTAGAATCCTCTCTCACCTGTAATAGGCTGCGGAGGACCTGAGAAGGGGGCGTGGTCGGGTAGAATCTTTGAGGAAGGCGGAGCTGAGCCGGAGAGCAGTTCAGAGTGGAGACTGGTCGACGTCTTCAGAGAACCTTGAGTTACTGCTAACGCCACACATGGACAGAGCTTCAACACACACACACTGAGAGAGCAAGAGAGTCTAGAGTCTCGTAGTTCTCTCCCCTCCTCCAGACCTTGTGGTTCTTTCACCTCTCTGGTCCACACAGGCTGGCACACACACACCTATTTGTGTCTTTAAGTGGCTAGTGAGTAAGTCTTAGTGGAAGACAGTTACAAGATTAAGTTAGGAGGCAGTTAGTGTGTTGGACTGAAGTACTCAGTTGTTATAGTAACTATACTTGATCTGTGTGTGTGCTTTGGTGTTTGAGCGGGAAATAATATTGTTTGTCTCTGTGTGCCTTTGTGCGTGTACACGTATATGTGTCAATTTAATGATGTTGTGCATGTCTATGGTCATTGGACAGGTCAACTATAATCCTATAAATTCCCATGACACTAAGAAACTCGACACTAAGAGAACATAACATATGATCCGGATCCTGGAGCGCTTAACACCCTGATCTGTGCTATAAAACATGTGTGAAACTCACACGAACCCTGGACCTGTGTGAGTAGTGGGGCAGAGGGACGGCCATGTGATCATCCATCTTCCAAGATAGGCGTGAGTATTCCTTCATCATCGCTTTTCCCGCCAAACCCTTCCTGGTATCCATGTCACTGGTTGGCTGTCCACCAGGTGTTTGGCTGTCCACCAGGTGATTGGCTGTCCACCAGGTGATTGGCTGTCCACCAGGTGATGTATCTACGGCTTTAGTGGACTCTGGAGCCGCTGGGAATTTTACTGACCAGGCCCTCGTCTCCTCCCTGAACATCACTGCGTACCCGCTCTCTTTTTCTGGTCCAAGCCTTGGATAAACAACCATTGGGACCCTGCAGTATCACACAGCGCCACTCACCCTCACCGTGGGAACCTTGCACCAAGAAAGCCTTCCCTTCCTCATCACCCGGTTCCTGTACACAAAGTCATCATAGGCATCCCGTGGCTCCAAGGTCATAACCCCACCACCTCCTGGTCGAGGATGAAAATCAGTGCATGGGCACCCGGATGGCAGAAGACCTGCTTTCCTTTACCTTGTGGTTCCACGTTGGTTGAGAGTCCTGTGAGTGCCCTCCAGCCCCCCATTCTGTCCTCCCATATCATTGGCCCCATGTTTTGGGACGTACTGTAGATGTGGACATCCGCCAGGCTCTGGCGAGGGAACTTGCACCTGCTACCTGCTCTTCTGAGCGCATCTACATGCCCACGGAAGTGAGGGATCGGCTGTTGACCTGGGCACACACGTCCCTCGCTGCTGGACACCCAGGTATTACCTGCACTATTGCATCCATCTCTGCAAAGTATTGGTGGCTCTGCTTGGCACAGGACATCACCTGCTATATAAATTCATGCTCTGTATGTGCCCAAACAAAATCTCCCTGGCATGCTCCAGCAGGGAAACTCCTTCCCCTTCCCGTGTCTCAGCGGGCTTGGTCCCATCTGTCCATAGTTTTCGTTACTGATCTCCCTACGTCTGATGGTTTTACTACTATTACGGCTGTTGTGGACAGATTCTCTCAATCCTGCTGTTTTTTCCCTCTCTGTGGTCTCCATACCGCTCTCCAGGTCTTCCGGCACAATGGCCTCCTGGAGGACATTGTCTCCAACAGTCTTGGAGTTCCCACATATGCTGAGCACTTGTTGGCTGCTTTACCTTCACACTCCGGTCCAACTCATCCCAAACCATCTCAATTGGGTTGAGGTCGGGTGATTGTGGAGGCCAGGTCATTTGATGCAGCACTCCATCTCTCCTTCTTGGTCAAATAGCTCTTACACAGCCTGGAGGTGTATTTTGGGTCATTGTGCTGTTAAAAAACAAATGACAATCCCACTAAGCGCAAACCAGACGGGATGACGTACCGCTGCAGAATGCTGTGGTAGCCATGCTGGTTAAGTGTGCCGTGAATTCTAAATAAATCACAGACAGTGTCACCAGAAAAGCACCCCCACACCATCACACCTCCTCCTCCGTGCTTCACGGAGGGAACCACACATGCAGAGATCATGCGCTCACCTACTCTGCGTCTCACAAAGACACGGCGGTTGGAACCAAAAATCACACATTTGGACAGATTTCCACTGGTCTAAATGTCCATTGCTCAGGTTTCTTCACCCAAACAAGTATGTTCTTATTGCTGTCCTTTAATAGTGGTTTCTTTGCAGCAAATCGACCATGAAGGTCTGATTCACGCAGTCTCCTCTGAACAATTGACGTTGAGATGTGTCTGTTTCTTGAACTCTGTGAATCATTTATTTGGGCTGCAATCTGAGGTGCAGTTAACTCTAATGAACTTATCCTCTGCAGCAGAGGTAACTCTGGGTCTTCCTTTCCTGTGGCGGTTCTCAAGAGAGCCAGTTTCATCACAGCACTTTAAGGTTTTTGCGACTGCACTTAAAAATCTCTCTAGGGTATGTGGGACGGTAACGTCTCACCTTGTCAACAGCCAGTGAAACTGCAGGGCGCCAAATTCAAAACAACAGAAATCCCATAATTAAAATTCCTCAAACATACAAGTATTTTACACCATTTTAAAAATACACTTGTTGTGAATCCAGCCACATTGTCCGATTTCAAAATGGCTTTACGACGAAAGCACACCAAACAATTATGTTAGGTCAGAGCCAAGTCACAGAAAAACACAGCCATTTTTCCAGCCAAAGAGAGGAGTCACAAAAAGCAGAAATAGAGATGAAATGAATCACTAACCTTTGATGATCTTCATCAGATGACACTCATAGGACTTCATGTTACACAATACATATATGTTTTGTTCGGTAAAGTTCATATTTATATATAAAATCTGAGTTTACATTGGCGTGTTATGTTCAGTAGTTCCAAAATATCCTTTGATTTTGCAGAGAGCCACATCAATTTACAGAAATACTCATAATAACCATTGCTAAAAGATACAACTGTTATGCATGGAATTTTAGATCCACTTCTCCTTAATGCAACCGCTGTGTCAGATTTCAAAAAAACTTTACGGAAAAAGCAAACCATGCAATAATCTGAATACAGCGCTCACAGACCAACACAACCCAAAGAGATATCCGCCATGTTGTGTAGTCAACAGATAGTCAGAATAGCATTATAAATATTCACTTACCTTTGATGATCTTCATCAGAATGCACTCCCAGGAATCCCAGTTCCACAATAAATGTTTGTTTTGTTCGATGAAGTCCATCATTTATGTCCAAATACATCCTTTTTGTTTGCACGTTTAGCACAGTAATCAAAATTCATGACGCACGATCACTAGTTTCAGACGAAAAGTCAAAAAGTTCCGTTACAGTCCATAGAAACATGTCAAACGATGTATAGAATCAATCTTTAGGATGTTTTTAACATAAATCTTCAATAATGTTCCAACCGGAGAATTCCTTTGTCTTCAGAAATGCAATGGAACGCAAGCTAACTCTCTCACGTGAACGCGACTGGTCAGCTCGTGGCTCTCTGGCAGACTCATTCCCCTCTCATTCGCCCCCACTTCACAGTAGAAGCCTCAAACAAGGTTCTAAAAACTGTTGACATCTAGTGGAAGCCTTAGGAAGTGCAATATAACCCAATTTCCACTGTATCTTGGATAAGCAAAGAGTTGAAATTTTGGATTTTTTCTCAGGTTTTTGCCTGCCATATGAGTTCTGTTATACACAGACATAATTCAAACAGTTTTAGAAACTTCTATCCACATCTACTACTAATATGCATATCCTATTATCTGGGCCTTAGTAGCAGGCAGTTTACTCTGGGCACGCTTTTCATCCGGACGTGAAAATACTGCCCCCTTACCCAAAGAAGTTTTAAAGAAATTTTCTGGATTTATTGACCATCATGTCTTAAATGATGGACTGTCCTTTCTCTTTGCTTATTTGATCTGTTCTTGCCATAATAAGGACTTGGTCTTTTACAAAATATCTTATGAATACCACCCCTACCTTGTCACAACACAACTGATTGGCTCAAACATATTAAGAAGGAAAGAAATTCCACAAATTAACTTTTAACAAGGCACAGCTGTTAATTGAAATACATTCCAGGTGACTACCTCATGAAGCTTGTTTAGAGAATGCCAAGAGTGTGCAAAACTGCAAAGGGTGGCTAATTTGAAGAATCTAAAATCTAAAATATACTTTGATTTGTTTAACACTCTTTTTGTTTATACATGATTGCATGTGTTAATTCATAGTTTTGATGTCTTCACTATTATTCTACAATGTAGAAAATAGTCAAAATAAAGAAAAACTCTTGAATGAGTAGGTGTGTCCAAACTTTTGACTGGTACTGTAGGTCCTGGATGTCAGGAAGATTGGCTCTAGTGATGTACTGGGCCGTACCCACTACCCTCTGTACTGCCTTACGTTCAGATACCGAGCAGTTCCCATACAACCGAAGATGCTCCCGGTCACGATGCTCTCGATGGTCTTTTCAGTCTCCTGAGGGGGAAAAGGTGTTGTCGTGCCCTCTTCACAACTGTCTTGGTGTGTATGGACCATGATAGTTTGTTGGTGATGTGGCCACCAATAGCCTGTCTGCTATGACTGTTATGAATGTGTGTAGAAAGAGTTATCCTGGGCTGAGGGAGTGGGTGGGACAGGGCGAGCGGGCGGGACAGAGCACGTGCCGGGACTTTCCTGTTAACGTCGAGTCCTCCCTGTGTCAGATAACCCGCTCTGACCCCTACCCTCTCCCGCCAGGCCTACCCTCTCCTCATGCCACACAACCAGGAGGCCCTGGGTAGCAGGAGGCATATGACCAACTGAGGCTAGGATATCTAGGATAGTTTAGGAACTATATTTTGATGGTATAATATTTTCCCCTGAAATGGCTAGTCACCGTGCAAGGAAATGTGTTCCTAAAGGAATTATGTTAGCTGAACGTTCTCTTGGTCAGGGCATCCCTGAGGGAATTTATATCAATTAGATTTAAGCTACTGTATGGCAACTTAGTCTTCTCTCTCAATTCAATTTAGTGGCATTATTGGCATGGGAAACATATGTTCACATTTCCAAAGCAAGTGAAGTAGATAATAAACAAAAAGTGAAATAAACAATAAAAATTAACAGTAAACATTACACAAACAAAAGTCCCAAAAGAATAAAGACATTTTTACTGAGTGTCTGTCAGCACACATAGGAACACAAAGACACGCCCCATTCTTCCCAGGTCCCCTTCAGTCTCCACTGCCGGGGGCCGGCCTCAGTGTGTGTGAGAGGACGGGGCAGTCAGTGGAGTGCAGCTGAACTTCTCGGTCCAGCTGTGGAATACGCCTGTGAGGTGGCCAGCCTCGGTGTGTGTGTGTGTATAGACTATAGCCGAGAAGCAAACCTCCCTCTCTCTCTCCGTTCTTGCTTTTTCTCTGTTCTCTCTCTCTCTCTTCTTGCTTTTTCCTGTTCCCTCTCTCTCTCTCTCTTCTTGCTTTTTCCTGTTCCCTCCTCTCTCTCTCTCTCTTCTTGCTTTTTTCCTGTTCTCTCTCTCTCTCTTCTTGCTTTTTCTGTTCTCTCCTCTCTCTCTTGCTTTTCCCTGTTCTCTCTCTCTTCTTCTTGCTTTTCCTGTTCCTCCTCTCTCTTCTTGCTTTTTTCCTGTTCTCTCTCTCTTTTCTGCTTTTCCTGTTCTTCTCTCTGCTTCTCTCTCTCTCTCTTCTTGCTTTTTCCTGTTCCCTCTCTCTCTCTCTTCTTGCTTTTTTCCTGTTCCCTCTCTCTCTCTTCTTCTTTCTTTTTCCTGTTCCCTCTCTCTCTCTCTTCTTGCTTTTTCCTGTTCTCTCTCTCTCTCTTCTTGCTTTTTCCTGTTCTCTCTCTCTCTCTCTTCTTGCTTTTTCCTGTTCCCTCTCTCTCTCTCTCTTCTTGCTTTTTCCTGTTCCCTCTCTCTCTCTCTCTTCTTTTTCCTGTTCTCTCTCCTCTCTCTTGCTTGCTTTTTTTCCTGTTCCCTCTCTCTCTCTTCTTCTTGCTTTTTCCTGTTCTCTCTCTCTCTCTTCTTGCTTTTTCCTGTTCCCTCCTCTCTCTCTTCTTGCTTTTTTCCTGTTCTCTCTCTCTCTCTCTTCTTCTTGCTTTTTCCTGTTCCCTCTCTCTCTCTCTCTTCTTGCTTTTTCCTGTTCCCTCTCTCTCTTCTTCTTGCTTTTTCCTTCTCTCTCTCTCTCTCCTCTTCTTGGCTTTTTCCTGTTCCCTCTCTCTCTCTCTTCTTGCTTTTTTCCTGTTCTCTCTCTCTCTTCTTCTTGCTTTTTCTGTTCTCTTCCTCTCTTCTGCTTTTTCCTGTCTCCCTCTCTCTCTCTTCTTGCTTTTCCTGTTCTCTCTCTCTCTCTTCTTGCTTTTTCCTGTTTCCCTCTCTCTCTCTCTTCTTGCTTTTTCTGTTCCTCCTCTCTCTCTTCTTCTTCTTTTTTCCTGTTCCCTCTCTCTCCTCTTCTGCTTTTCCTGTCTCTCTCCTCTCTCTTCTTGCTTTTTTCCTGTTCTCTCTCTCTCTTCTTCTTGCGTTTTTCCTGTTCTCTCTCTCTCTCTCTCTTCTTGCTTTTTCTGTTCTCTCTCTCTCTCTCTTGCTTTTTCCTGTTCTCTCTCTCTCTCTTCTTGCTTTTTCCTGTTCCCTCTCTCTCTCTCTTCTTGCTTTTTCCTGTTCTCTCTCTCTCTCTTCTTGCTTTTTCCTGTTCTCTCTCTCTCTCTTCTTTCTTTTTCCTGTTCTCTCTCTCTCTCTCTCTTCTTGCTTTTTCCTGTTCCCTCTCTCTCTCTCTTCTTGCTTTTTCCTGTTCTCTCTCTCTCTCTCTTGCTTTTTCCTGTTCTCTCTCTCTCTCTTCTTGCTTTTTCCTGTTCCCTCCTCTCTCTCTCTCTTGCTTTTTCCTGTTCCCCTCTCTCTCTCTCTTCTTGCTTTTTCCTGTTCTCTCTCTCTCTCTCTTCTTGCTTTTTCCTGTTCCCTCTCTCTCTCTTCTTCTTGCTTTTTCCTGTTCTCTCTCTCTCTCTCTCTTGCTTTTTCCTGTTCCTCCCTCTCTCTCTTCTTGCTTTTCCTGTTTCTCTCTCTCTCTTCTTCTTGCTTTTTTCCTGTTCCCTCTCTCTCTCTTCTTCTTGCTTTTTTTCCTGTTCTCTCTCTCTCTCTTCTTGCTTTTTCCTGTTCTCTCTCTCTCTCTCTTCTTGCTTTTTCCTGTTCCCTCTCTCTCTCTCTTCTTGCTTTTTCCTGTTCTCTCTCTCTCTTCTTCTTGCTTTTTCCTGTTCTCTCTCTCTCTTCTTGCTTTTTCCTGTTCCCTCCCTCTCTCTCTCTTCTTGCTTTTTCCTGTTCTCTCTCTCTCTCTTCTTGCTTTTTCCTGTTCCCTCTCTCTCTCTCTCTTCTTGCTTTTTCCTGTTCCCTCTCTCTCTCTCTTCTTGCTTTTTCCTGTTCCCTCCTCTCTCTCTCTTCTTGCTTTTTCCTGTTCTCTCTCTCTCTCTTCTTGCTTTTTCCTGTTCTCTCTCTCTCTCTTCTTGCTTTTTCCTTTTCTCTCTCTCTCTTCTTGCTTTTTTTTTGTTCTCTCTTCTCTCTCTCTCTCTTCTTGCTTTTTCCTGTTCTCTCTCTCTCTCTTCTTGCTTTTTCTTTCCTCCCTCTTCGTTTCTTGTTTTTCCTGTTCTCTCTCTCTCTCTTCTGCTTTTCCTGTTTCTCTCTCTCTCTCTCTCTCTCTTCTTGCTTTTTCCTGTTCCCTCCCTCTCTCTCTCTCTTCTTGTTTTTCCCTGTTCCCTCTCTCTCTCTCTCTCTTCTTGCTTTTTCCTGTTCCCTCTCTCTCTCTCTCTCTTCTTTGCTTTTCTGTTCCCTCCCTCTCTCTCTCTCTTCTTGCTTTTTGTGTTCTCTCTCTCTCTCTTCTTGCTTTTTCCTGTTCCCTCCCTCTCTCTCTCTTCTTCTTGCTTTTTCCTGTTCCCTCCCTCTCTCTCTCTCTTCTTGCTTTTTCCTGTTCTCTCTCTCTCTCTTCTTGCTTTTTCCTGTTCTCTCTCTCTCTTCTTGCTTTTTCCTGTTCTCTCTCTCTTCTTCTTGCTTTTTCCTGTTCTCTCACTCTCTCTTCTTGCTTTTTCCTGTTCTCTCTCTCTCTTCTTCTTGCTTTTTCCTGTTCTCTCTCTTCTTGCTTTTTCCTGTTCCCTCTCTCTCTCTTCTTGCTTTTTCCTGTTCCCTCTCTCTCTCTTCTGCTTTTTCCTGTTCTCTCTCTCTCTTCTTCTGCTTTTCTCTGTTCCCTCTCTCGCTCTTCTTGCTTTTTCCTGTTCTCTCTCTTTCTCTCTTCTTGCTTTTTCCTGTTCTCCTCTCTCTCTTCTTCTTGTTTTCCTGTTCCCTCTCTCCTCTCTTCTTCTTGCTTTTCCTGTTCCCTCTCTCTCTCTCTTCTTGCTTTTTCCTGTTCTCTCTCTCTCTTCTTCTTGCTTTTTCCTGTTCCCTCTCTCTCTCTTCTTCTTGCTTTTTCCTGTTCTCTCTCTCTCTCTTCTTGCTTTTTCCTGTTCCCTCCCTCTCTCTCTTCTTGCTTTTTCCTGTTCTCTCTCTCTCTTCTTCTTGCTTTTTCCTGTTCCCTCTCTCTCTCTTCTTCTTGCTTTTTCCTGTTCTCTCTCTCTCTTCTTCTTGCTTTTTCCTGTTTCTCTCTCTCTCTCTCTCTCTTCTTCTTGCTTTTTCCTGTTCCCTCTCTCTCTCTCTTCTTGCTTTTCCTGTTCTCCTCTCTCTTCTTCTTGCTTTTTCCTGTTCTCTATCTCTCTCTGCTTTTTCCTGTCCCCCCTCTTCTCTCTCTCTGCTTTTTCCTGTTCTCTCTCTCTCTCTTCTTGCTTTTTCCTGTTCCCTCTCTCTCTCTCTTCTTGCTTTTTCCTGTTCCCTCTCTCTCTCTTCTTCTTGCTTTTGCTTTTTCCTGTTCGCCTCTCTCTCTCTTCTTGCTTTTTCCTGTTCTCTCTCTCTCTTCTTGCTTTTTCCTGTTCTCTCTCTCTCTCTCTTGCTTTTTCCTGTTCCCCGTCTCTCTCTTCTTCTTTGCTTTTTCCTGTTCTCTCTCTCACTCTTCTTGGTTTTCCTTCCCTCTCTACTCTTCTTGCTTTTTCCTGTTCCCTCCCTCTCTCTCTCTTCTTCTTGCTTTTTCCTGTTCCCTCCCTCTCTCTCTCTTCTTGCTTTTTCCTGTTCCCTCCCTCTCTCTCTCTTCTTGCTTTTTCCTGTTCTCTCTCTCTCTCTTCTTGCTTTTTCCTGTTCTCTCTCTCTCTTCTTCTTGCTTTTTCCTGTTCTCTCTCTCTCTTCTTCTTGCTTTTTCCTGTTCCCTCTCTCTCTCTCTTCTTGCTTTTTCCTGTTCCCTCTCTCTCTCTCTTCTTGCTTTTTCCTGTTCTCTCTCTCTCTTCTTCTTGCTTTTTCCTGTTCCCTCTCTCTCTCTTCTTCTTGCTTTTTCCTGTTCTCTCTCTCTCTCTTCTTGCTTTTCCTGTTCCCTCCCTCTCTCTCTTCTTGCTTTTTCCTGTTCTCTCTCTCTCTTCTTGCTTTTTCCTGTTCTCTCTCTCTCTTCTTCTTGCTTTTCCTGTTCCCTCTCTCTCTCTTCTTCTTGCTTTTTCCTGTTCTCTCTCTCTCTTCTTCTTGCTTTTTCCTGTTCTCTCTCTCTCTCTTCTTGCTTTTTCCTGTTCCCTCTCTCTCTCTTCTTTCTTTTTCCTTTTCTCTCTCTCTCTCTTCTGCTTTTCCTGTTCTCTCTCTCTCTTCTTGCTTTTTCCTGTTCCCTCCCTCTTCTCTCTCTTCTTGCTTTTTCCTGTTCTCTCTCTCTCTCTTCTTGCTTTTCCTGTTCCCTCTCTCTCTCTCTCTTCTTGCCTTTTCCTGTTCCCTCCTCTCTCTCTTCTCTTGCTTTTTCTGTTCCTCTCTCTCTCTCTTCTTGCTTTTCTCTGTTCTCTCTCTCTCTCTCTGCTTTTTCCTGTTCTCTCTCTCTCTCTTCTTGCTTTTTCCTGTCTCTCTCTCTCTCTTTGCTTTTTCCTGTTCCCCCCCCTCTCTCTCTCTCTCTCCTTCTTGCTGTTTTCCTGTTTCTCTCTTCTCTCTCTCTCTTCTTGCTTTTTCCTGTTCTCCTCTCTCTTCTCTTCTTGCTTTTTCCGTGTCTCCTCTCTCTCTCTCTCTTCTTGCTTTTCCTGTTCTCTCTCTCTCTCTCTTCTTGCTTTTTCCTGTTCTTCTCTCTCTCTCTCTCTTCTGCTTTTTCCTGTTCTCTCTCTCTCTCCTCTTCTTACTTTTTCCTGTTTCTCTCTCTCTCTCTCTTGCTTTTTCCTGTTCCCTCCTCTCTCTCTCTTCTGTTTTTCCTGTTCTCTCTCTCTCTCTTCTTGCTTTTTCCTGTTCTCTCTCTCTCTCTCTTCTTGCTTTTTCCTGTTCTCTCTCTCTCTCTCTTGTTTTTCCTGTTCCCTCTCTCTCTCTCTCTTCTTGCTTTTTCCTGTTCCCTCTCTCTCTCTCTCTTCTTGCTTTTTCCTGTTCCCTCTCTCTCTCTCTCTCTCTTCTTGCTTTTTCCTGTTCCCTCCCTCTCTCTCTCTTCTTGCTTTTTCCTGTTCTCTCTCTCTCTTCTTGCTTTTTCCTGTTCCCTCCCTCTCTCTCTCTTCTTCTTGCTTTTTCCTGTTCCCTCCCTCTCTCTCTCTCTTCTTGCTTTTTCCTGTTCTCTCTCTCTCTTCTTGCTTTTTCCTGTTCTCTCACTCTCTCTTCTTGCTTTTTCCTGTTCTCTCTCTCTTCTTCTTGCTTTTTCCTTTTCTCTCACTCTCTCTTCTTGCTTTTTCCTGTTCTCTCTCTCTCTTCTTCTTGCTTTTTCCTGTTCTCTCTCTTCTTGCTTTTTCCTGTTCCCTCTCTCTCTCTTCTTGCTTTTTCCTGTTCCCTCTCTCTCTCTCTTCTTGCTTTTTCCTGTTCTCTCTCTCTCTCTTCTTGCTTTTTCCTGTTCTCTCTCTCTCTCTCTTCTTCTTGCTTTTTCCTGTTCCCTCTCTCTCTCTCTTCTTGCTTTTTCCTGTTCTCTCTCTCTCTCTTCTTGCTTTTTCCTGTTCTCTCTCTCTCTTCTTCTTGCTTTTTCCTTTCCTCTCTCTCTCTCTTCTTGCTTTTTCCTGTTCCCTCTCTCTCTCTCTTCTTGCTTTTTCCTGTTCTCTCTCTCTCTTCTTGTTGCTTTTTCCTGTTCCCTCTCTCTCTTCTTCTTGCTTTTTCCTGTTCTCTCTCTCTCTCTTCTTGCTTTTTCCTGTTCCCTCTCTCTCTCTCTCTTCTTGCTTTTTCCTGTTCTCTCTCTCTCTCTCTCTTCTTGCTTTTTCCTGTTCTCTCTCTCTCTCTTCTTGCTTTTTCCTGTTCTCTCTCTCTCTCTTCTTGCTTTTTCCTGTTCTCTCTCTCTCTCTCTCTCTTCTTGCTTTTTCCTGTTCCCTCTCTCTCTCTCTCTTCTGCTTTTTCCTGTTCTCTCTCTCTCTCTTCTTGCTTTTTCCTGTTCTCTCTCTCTCTCTTCTTGCTTTTTCCTGTTCTCTCTCTCTCTCTCTTCTTGCTTTTTCCTGTTCTCTCTCTCTCTCTTCTTGCTTTTTCCTGTTCTCTCTCTCTCTCTTCTTGCTTTTTCCTGTCTCTCTCTCTCTCTTCTTGCTTTTTCCTGTCCTCTCTCTCTCTCTCTTCTTGCTTTTTCCTGTTCCCTCCCTCTCTCTTCTTGCTTTTTCCTGTTCCCTCCCTCTCTCTCTCTTCTTGCTTTTTCCTGTTCTCTCCTCTCTCTTCTTGCTTTTTCCTGTTCCCTCTCTCTCTCTCTCTTCTTGCTTTTTCCTGTTCTCTCTCTCTCTCTTCTTGCTTTTTCCTGTTCCCTCTCTCTCTCTCTCTTCTTGCGTTTTCCTGTTCTCTCTCTCTCTCTTCTTGCTTTTTCCTGTTCTCTCTCTACTCTCTTCTTCTTTGCTTTTTCCTGTTCTCTCTCTCTCTCTTCTTGCTTTTTCCTGTTCTCTCACTCTCTCTCTTTGCTTTTCCTGTTCCTCTCTCTCTCTCTTCTTGCTTTTCCTGTTCTCTCTCTCTCTTTCTTGCTTTTTCCTGTCTCTCTCTCTTCACTCTCTCTCTTCTTTGCTTTTTCCTGTTCTCTCTCTCTCTCTCTCTCTTCTTGCTTTTTCCTGTTCTCTCTCTCTCTCTCTCTTCTTGCTTTTTCCTGTTCTCTCTCTCTCTCTTCTTGCTTTTTCCTGTTCTCTCTCTCTCTTCTTCTTGCTTTTTCCTGTTCCCTCTCTCTCTCTCTTCTTGCTTTTTCCTGTTCCCTCTCTCTCTCTCTTCTTGCTTTTTCCTGTTCTCTCTCTCTCTTCTTCTTGCTTTTCCTGTTCCCTCTCTCTCTCTTCTTCTTGCTTTTTCCTGTTCTCTCTCTCTCTCTTCTTGTTTTCCTGTTCCCTCTCTCTCTCTCTCTTCTGCTTTTTCTGTTCTCTCTCTCTCTCTCTCTTCTTGCTTTTCCTGTTCTCTCTCTCTCTCTTCTTGCTTTTTCCTGTTCTCTCTCTCTCTCTTCTTGCTTTTTCCTGTTCCCCTCGTCTCTCTCTTCTTGCTTTTTCCTTCCCTCTCTCCTCTCTCTGCTTTTTCTGTTCTCCTCTCTCTCTCTTCTTGCTTTTTCTGTTCCCTCTCTCTCTCTCTCTTCTTGCTTTTTCCTGTTCTCTCTCTCTCTTCTTCTTGCTTTTTCCTGTTCTCTCTCTCTCTTCTTCTTGCTTTTTCCTGTTCTCTCTCTCTCTCTTCTTGCTTTTTCCTGTTCCCTCTCTCCTCTCTCTTCTTGCTTTTCCTGTTCCCTCCCTCTCTCTCTCTCTCTTCTTGCTTTTTCCTGTTCCCTCCCTCTCTCTCTCTTCTTGCTTTTTCCTGTTCTCTCACTCTCTCTTCTTGCTTTTTCCTGTTCCCTCCCTCTCTCTCTCTTCTTGCTTTTTCCTGTTCTCTCTCTCTCTCTTCTTGCTTTTTCCTGTTCCCTCTCTCTCTCTCTCTTCTTCTGCGTTTCCTGTTCTCTCTCTCTCTCTTCTTGCTTTTTCTGTTCTCTCTCTCTCTCTCTTGCTTTTTCCTGTTCTCTCTCTCTCTCTTCTTGCTTTTTCCTGTTCTCTCACTCTCTCTCTTCTTGCTTTTTCCTGTTCTCTCTCTCTCTCTTCTTGCTTTTTCCTGTTCTCTCTCTCTCTCTCTTCTTGCTTTTTCCTGTTCTCTCTCTCTCTCTCTCTCTTCTTGCTTTTTCCTGTTCTCTCTCTCTCTTCTTGCTTTTTCCTGTTCTCTCTCTCTCTCTTCTTGCTTTTTCCTGTTCCCTCTCTCTCTCTCTTCTTGCTTTTTCCTGTTCCCTCTCTCTCTCTCTCTTCTTGCTTTTTCCTGTTCCCTCCCTCTCTCTCTTTTCTTGCTTTTTCCTGTTCCTCTCTCTCTCTCTTCTGCTTTTTCCGTTCTCTCTCTCTCTCTTGCTTTTTCCTGTTCTCTCTCTCTCTTCTTCGCTTTTTCCGTTCTCTCTCTCTCTCTTCTTGCTTTTTCCTGTTCCTCTCTCTCTCTCTCTTTTGCTTTTTCCTGTTCTCTCTCTCTCTCTCTTCTTGCTTTTCCTGTTTCTCTCTCTCTCTTCTTGCTTTTTCCTGTTCCCTCTCTCTCTCTCTTCTGCTTTTTCCTGTTCTCTCTCTCTCTCTTCTTGCTTTTTCCTGTTCTCTCTCTCTCTCTTCTTGCTTTTTCCTGTTCTCTCTCTCTCTCTTCTTGCTTTTTCCTGTTCCCTCTCTCTCTCTCTCTTCTTGCTTTTTCCTGTTCCCTCCCTCTCTCTCTCTTCTTGCTTTTTCCTGTTCTCTCACTCTCTCTTCTTGCTTTTTCCTGTTCCCTCCCTCTCTCTCTCTTCTTGCTTTTTCTGTTCTCCTCTCTCTCTCTTCTTGCTTTTTCCTGTTCTCTCTCTCTCTCTCTTCTTGCTTTTTCCTGTTCTCTCTCTCTCTCTTCTTGCTTTTTCCTGTTCTCTCACTCTCTCTTCTTGCTTTTTCCTGTTCTCTCTCTCTCTTCTTGCTTTTTCCTGTTCTCTCTCTCTCTCTTCTTGCTTTTTCCTGTTCTCTCTCTCTCTCTCTCTTCTTGCTTTTTCCTGTTCCCTCTCTCTCTCTCTCTTCTTGCTTTTTCCTGTTCCCTCTCTCTCTCTCTCTTCTTGCTTTTTCCTGTTCTCTCTCTCTCTCTTCTTGCTTTTTCCTGTTCCCTCCCTCTCTCTCTCTTCTTCTTGCTTTTTCCTGTTCCCTCCCTCTCTCTCTCTCTTCTTGCTTTTTCCTGTTCCCTCTCTACTCTTCTTGCTTTTTCCTGTTCCCTCCCTCTCTCTCTCTCTTCTTGCTTTTTCCTGTTCCCTCTCTACTCTTCTTGCTTTTTCCTGTTCTCTCTCTCTCTTCTTGCTTTTTCCTGTTCCCGCCCTCTCTCTCTCTTCTTGCTTTTTCCTGTTCTCTCTCTCTCTCTTCTTGCTTTTTCCTCTTCTCTCTCTCACTCTTCTTGCTTTTTCCTGTTCTCTCTCTCACTCTTCTTGCTTTTTCCTGTTCCCTCTCTCTCTCTCTCTCCTTGCTTTTTCCTGTTCTCTCTCTCACTCTTCTTGCTTTTTCCTGTTCTCTCTCTCTCTCTCTTCTTGCTTTTTCCTGTTCCCTCCCTCTCTCTACTATTCTTGCTTTTTCCTGTTCTCTCTCTCTCTTCTTCTTGCTTTTTCCTGTTCTCTCTCTCTCTCTTCTTGCTTTTTCCTGTTCCCTCTCTCTTCTTCTTGCTTTTTCCTGTTCCCTCCCTCTCTCTCTCTCTTCTTGCTTTTTCCTGTTCCCTCTCTACTCTTCTTGCTTTTTCCTGTTCCCGCCCTCTCTCTCTCTTCTTGCTTTTTCCTGTTCCCTCCCTCTCTCTCTCTTCTTGCTTTTTCCTGTTCCCTCTCTACTCTTCTTGCTTTTTCCTGTTCCCGCCCTCTCTCTCTCTTCTTGCTTTTTCCTGTTCTCTCTCTCTTCTTCTTGCTTTTTCCTGTTCTCTCACTCTCTCTTCTTGCTTTTTCCTGTTCTCTCTCTCTTCTTCTTGCTTTTTCCTGTTCCCTCCTTCTCTCTCTCTTTTATTTTTGCTTTTTCCTGTTCCCTCTCTCTCTCTCTTATTTTTGCTTTATCCTGTTCTCTCTCTCTTCTTCTTGCTTTTTCTTGTTCCCTCCCTCTATCTCCACCACTTCCTTCTCTCTTCATGTCTCACCCCACCTCTCCTTTTCACACCCTTCCCTCCATCTCCCATCTCTGCTCTCAAACCCCCTCCCCTTTCTTTTTCTGTCTCCTTACTCTCCCCTTCTCTTCATCTCTCTCCCATTATGGAGGTAACACTAAAAGCTAAAGTGCTTTTCACAAGCTTTTTAACAAGCCTTTTACCAAGCTCACAATGATATAAAAATCCTGTGCCAGACACACACACGGACACACACGCACGGACACACACACATGCCTAACGCACGCCTAACGCGCACACACACACACGAGCACACACACACACACCAGTACACAAACACATTATGTCTGTCTCTGACATTTAAATGAATTTGAGAATGAAACTATGCAATCCTCCACCCACCTCCACCCTCTACCTGCATCTCAGATGCCACACTAACAATCCTCCAGCCACCTCCACCCTCTACCTGCATCTCAGATGGCACATTAACAATCCTCCAGCCACCTCCACCCTCTACCTGCATCTCAGATGCCACACTAACAATCCTCCACCCACCTCCACCCTCTACCTGCATCTCAGATGCCACACTAACAATCCTCCAGCCACCTCCACCCTCTACCTGCATCTCAGATGCCACATGAACAATCCTCCAGCCACCTCCACCCTCTACCCTCATCTCAGATGCCACATGAACAATAACCTGACAGAGAGTAATGAAATGAACCAACTGAAGATGAGACAGAGATTTATTTACTTTTTCTTCTTCGTCTGTTACTATTTCATCCAGTTAATAAGAGTTTATTCAAGAGAGGCAGAGAGGAAGTCAAACATTACAGAACCACACATATATACTTCATCTACACAAAGAGCTGCTTTCCCATCCTAGGGCTGCAAGGTTAAATGAGAGATAAGGCTTCTTTTCCTTAAAGCTTTGTACAAACAAGAACAGGTTGTAACCAGTTCTCTCAGCATATGTGTCTAAGAAAGGGGATTGATAAGTTCTTTAAATCCTATTCAGATAGAAGAAGGATTCAGCCATGAGCCTCTAGTCGGCAACATATCACTTCTTTGTGCAATGTGTGAAGAGGATACTGGACAGCTGTGGAAAATAACCAGTTGATATAGTACGTACAGTACTATTCAACTCAAGCATTAACAATGCATTAGACTGTAACACAACCATTTTCCCCAACACTCTCTCTACCTCTCGCTCTCTCTACCTCTCTCTCTTTCTGTCTCTGTCTCTGTCTCTCTCTCAATTCAATTACATTTAGCTTCAAAGGCTTTATCGGCATGGGAAAGGTATGTTTACATTGCCGAAGCAAGTGAAATCGACGAGAAACAACAGGGAAATAATCAAGGGAAATGAATGATCAAAATGAAAGTAAAAATGTTAAGCCATTTTGCCACAACTTTGGAAGTATGCTTGGGGTCATTGTCCATTTGGAAGACCCATTTGCGACCAAGCTTTAACTTCCTGACTGATGTCTTGAGATGTTGTTTACATATATCCACATAATTTTCCTCCCTCATGATGCCATCTATTTTGTGAAGTGCACCAGTCCATCCTGCAGCAAAGCACCCCCACAAAATGATGCTGCCACCCACGCGCTTGACGGTTGGGATGGTGTTCTTCGGCTTGCAAGCCTCCACCTTTTTCATCCAAACATAACGATGGTCATTATGGCCAAACAGTTCTATTTTTGTTTTCATCAGACCAGAGGACATTTCTCCAAAAAGTACGATCTTTGTCCCCATGTGCAGTTGCAAACCGTAGTGTCGGTTTTTTATGGCTGTTTTGGAGTGGCTTCTTCCTTGCTGATATAGGACTCGTTTTACTGTGGATATAGATACTTTTGTACCTGTTTCCTCCGGCATCTTCACAAGGTCCTTCGCTGTTGTTCTGGTATTGATTTGCACTTTTCGCACCAAAAAACATTCATCTCTAGGAGACAGAACACGTCTCCTTCCTGAGTGGTATGACGGCTGCGTGGTCCCATGGTGTTTATACTTGCATACTATTGTTTGTACAGATGAATGTGGTACCTTCATGCGTTTGGAAATTGCTCCCAAGGATGAACCAGACTTGTGGAGGTCTACAATTTATTTTCTGAGGTCTTGGCTGATTTATTTTCATTTTCCCAAGATGTCAAGCAAAGAGGCACTGATTTTGAAGGTAGGCCTCGAAATACATCCATAGGTACACCTCCAATTGACTGAAATTATGTCAATTAGCCTATCAGAAGCTTCTAAAGCCATGACATTTTCTGGAATTTTCCAAACGGTTTAAAACCTCTTTGGGCTAGGTGACAGTATTTTCACGTCCGGATGAAAAGCGTGCCCAAAGTAAACTGCCTGCTACTCAGGCCCAGAAGCTAGGATATTTATATAATACGTTTCTAAAACTGTTTGAATAATGTCTGTGAGTATAACAGAACTGATTTGGCAGGCGAAACCCCGAGCACTATCCATCCAGGGTTGTGTTTTCCATTAGTTTTCTATGGTAATCCCTTTTTAATAGAAATATGCTTGCAGTTTCCTATGGCTACCACTAGATGTCTTTAGAAATTCGTTGATGTTTTTCCTTTGAGAAATGAAGAAGTATTCCTGTCCTTTCCATGTGTCACACAAAGGGACTCAAGTCTTTTGGAGCGCACGACCTGGAA
Organism: Salvelinus namaycush; assembly: GCF_016432855.1. Lineage (NCBI taxonomy): Eukaryota > Metazoa > Chordata > Actinopteri > Salmoniformes > Salmonidae > Salvelinus > Salvelinus namaycush. The sequence continues at coordinate 7,794,559 of NC_052313.1, read as the reverse complement.
CGCACTTCACTTTGTTTTCGTCTGGTATTGAGCACAGTATTTCCCGTTTTAAATTTGATCAATTATTTTAGTTTTATGATACATAAGTTTGGATTAGGAACGTTGTTTGAAATGTTTGGACCAAGTTTACAGGTAACTTATTAGATACTTTGTAGGCATGTTGGGCGAGTTGGAACCGTTGTATTTCTGAATCAAATGCGCCAAATAAATGGACATTTTGGGGATATAATGAAGGAATTTATCGAACAAAAGGACCATTTGTGATGTTTATGGGACATTTTGGAGTGCCAACAGAAGACGATCTTCAAAGGTAAGGCATTTATTATATCGCTATTTCTGATTTTTGTGTAGCACCTGCCTGGTTGAAATCTGATTTTTATGTGTTTTGCAGGGTGCTGTCCTCAGATAATCGCAAGGTCTGCTTTTGCCGTAAAGCCTTTTTTAAATCTGACACTGTGGCTGGATTAACAAGAAGTTACGCTGTATTTTGATGTTTAACACTTGTATAAAGCACTTGTTTAATGAATTATTATTATGAGTATTTCTGTTTTTGAATTTGGCGCGCTGCAATTTCACTGGTTGTTGTCAAATCAATCCTGTTAACGGGATCCGAGCGGGAATGGGGGTGAAGGGATCCCTAAGTTAAGGACAACAAAGTCAAGGTATTGGAGTGCCCATCACAAAGCCCTGACCTCAATCCCAACTTTGTGGGCGGAACTGAAAAAGCGTGTGCGTGCAAGGAGGCCTACAAACCTGACTCAGTTACACTGGCTCTGTCAGGAGGAATGGGCCC
>NC_052313.1:7740309-7793666 GCF_016432855.1 Salvelinus namaycush | reverse complement strand
CGTGACAGGATAAAACTTTGGACCTTTTCTCTCATCATAACCCGGGCTTCTCAGCCCTGTTGCAATGATGGTAAAACATTTATATTTTATTATTTTTATGTTTCTTTAGGTTGATTATGTACAAGTGATGGGTTCTATAGCCTGTCATTTCTAGCCTGTTACGTTTTTCCTAATATGTTATTCTGTTATGTAACAGGTAATAGTCCGGTTCCATTGTTCTTTTGAAGGGTTACTTCCTGACTGAACTATATAGCAGCCTACTGACAGATTATTGTTCTTTTGAAGGGTTACTTCCTGACTGAACTATATAGAAGCCTACTGACAGATTACAGCTCAGTATTCCATGGTTAGTTGTTAAACACACACAAAGAACACTGTTTATTGCTGCGCACACTGCATGCCAGTATTGGCTATGGCTTTGGATGGGAGTCTAGCGCAGGGAACCCTGTGTATGTGTGTGCGTGTGTGTGTGTGTGTGTGTGTGTGTGTGTGTGTGTGTGTGTGTGTGTGTGTGTGTGTGTGTGTGTGTGTGGTGTGTGTGTGTGTCGTGTGTGCGTGTGTGTGTGTGTGTGTGTTTCTTACTCTAGACCTGGAGACAGATTTCTCCTCTCCCATTTACTTAACTGATCAAATTAAGCCATTGATTAGCCAGAGAGTGATTAGAGTGAGGGAGAGAGGGAGAGAGATAGGGAGGGCGGGAAAGAGGGCAAGAAGGAATTCTTTCTTTATCTCTTCAAAATTCACCCAACTAAGTGTGGGAAGCTTGTGTAAGGCTACCCGAAACGTTTTCCCCAAGTTAAACTATTTAAAGGCAATGCTACCAAATACTAATTGAGTGTATGTAAACTTCTGACCCACTGGGAATGTGATGAAAGAAATAAAAGATGAAATAAATCATTCTCTCTACTATTATTCTGACATTTCACATTCATAAAATAAAGTGGTGATCCTAACTGACCTAAAACAGGGAATTTGTACTTGGATTAAATGTCAGGAATTGTGAAAAACTGAGTTTAAATGTATTTGGCTAAGGTGTATGTAGACTTCCGACTTCAAATGTATATCTTCAATATTATTGCCTCATTTATATTCTAGTCATGAAGATATTATAATGCTGTCTTATTTCAGCATGGGTCAATTTCAAAAGAGAGGAACGTCTTTATTTGAAAAAAGGGGCATGCATTTGTATCCTTTGAAAAATGACTCAGTTAGTGTGTGTGTGTGTGTGTGTGTGTGTGTGTGTGTGTGTGTGTGTGTGTGTGTGTGTGTGTGTGTGTGTGTGTGTGTGTGTGTGTGTGTGTGGCAGTGTATCTCTCCAGAGAGTTCTCAGGGTTCTCTCCCTCAGTATAAAGTGCTGACTATGTGTGTTGGTGTCAGATGACAAATCTGAGGAACAAACCGCTGCTAACGCATACATCCTTTATATTCATAGCCCTGCTCTCCTTTCCTCCTCTCTCCCTCCTCTCTCCTCTCTCCTTTCCTCCTCTCTCCCTCCTCTCTCCTCTCCTCCATCCTACTCTCTCTTCCTCTCTCCTCTCTTCCATCCTCCATCCTCCTCTCTCCTCTCCTCCTCTCCCCTCTCTCTTCTCCATCCTACTCTCTCCTCCAATCTCCTCTCCTCTATCCTCTCCTCTCCTCCTCTCTCCTCTCTTCCATCCTCCTCTCTCCTCCATCCTACTCTCTCCTCCATTCTCCTCACTCCTCCAACCTCCATCCTCCTCTCTCCATCCTCTTCTCTCCTCCATCCTCCTCCCATCCCCTCCCTCTCCTCAACTTCTCCTCTGCTCTCCTCCATCCTACTCTCTCCTCCATTCTCCTCACTCCTCCAACCTCCATCCTCCTTTCTCCATCCTCTTCTCTCCTCCATCCTCCTCCCATCCCCTCCCTCTCCTCAACTTCTCCTCTGCTCTCCTCCATCCTCCTCTCTCCACCCACATCCTCCTCCTTCCTGCCTTCTTCTATTCTCTCCTCCTCCTGCTCCTATTCTCTCCTCTCCTCTTCAACCCCTCTCCCTAGCTCCCATGGGATAATATAGAGGCAATAGAATGGAGAAAGGGAGAGGTGAGAGGGGAGGAGGGCAAGAGGTGGGAAGGGGAGGGAAATATAAAAAGCTGGGATGAAAGGGTTACAGAGGTGAAAAAGAAAGAGGAGAGGTAGGGAGAGGAGAGCAGAGGTAGGGAGAGGAGTATTGGTAAAGAAAGAGGAGAGGAGAGAAGAGGTAGGGAGAGTAGAGGAGAGAAGAGGTAGGGAGAGTAGAGGAGAGGAGTATTGGTAAAGAAAGAGGAGAGGAGAGAAGAGGAGTATTGGTAAAGAAAGAGGAGAGGAGAGAAGAGGAGTATTGGTAAAGAAAGAGGAAAGGAAGGTGTGCTGGAGGTCAATAGAGAGGCATGAGAGAAGAATTGAGGGATTGTGAAAAAGAGAAAGAGATGTGTGAACTAGAAGGGTGAAAAAAGAGGGATGGTAGTGTCGGCATGAACAGAGAGAGGAAAACAGAGAGGAGGAGGAGGAGGAGATGTAAAAGAGAGAGCGAGAAAGACAAAGGGATGGGTAGTGTAGGCAAGAAAGAGGGGAGATTACAGGAGGGCAGAGGAAAGAGAGATAGAAAGAGAGTGGAGGAGTGGCAAGGAGGGGAAGCTAGAGAAGAAAAGAAGGGGAGATGAGAGATCTGAAAAGTGAGAAAGAAAGAGAGGAACAAGAGAGGAGGAAAGGAAGTGTGCGGTACATCAATGCGTTGATAGTGAATCATCAACCCCCCGTGAGTACTGACGAAGTGATGCACTGTGGGTAACCTCCTCTGAAGGCAAACAACACTCCCAGTGGGGAAACAAACATACACATAAACACAAACACATACATCTACCCAGAGACGGCTACCCAGAGACAGTTACGAAAAGCTCAGACTCTGTCTGTCTGTCTGTCTGTCTGTCTGTCTGTCTGTCTGTCTGTCTGTCTGTCTGTCTGTCTGTCTGTCTGTCTGTCTGTCTGTCTGTCTGTCTGTCTGTCTGTCTGTCTGTCTGTCTGTCTCTGTCTGTCTGTCTGTCTGTCTGTCTGTCTGTCTGTCTGTCTGTCTGTCTGTCTGTCTGTCTGTCTGTCTGTCTGTCTGTCTGTCTGTCTGTCTGTCTGTCTGTCTGTCTGTCTGTGTCTCTCTCCCTCTCTCTCTCTTCAAGTCAATTCAAAGGGCTTTATTGCCATGGGAAACATATGTTTACATTGCCAAAATAAGTGAAATAGACAAGAAACAAAAGGGAAATAAACTAAATCTAACTCTCTTTCCCGTCCATGGGAGTCGGAGGGGAAGTCAGAGGGGAAGAGTTATAGGTTCGCACACAGAGAGAGAGAGAGAAAATCTCAATGAAATGATCAAATATACAGACAACAAATTCCAATTGGCTATACTAAAACTCTTTAACATCATCCTTAGCTCTGGCATCTTCCCCAATATTTGGAACCAAGGACTGATCACCCCAATCCACAAAAGTGGAGACAAATTTGACCCCAATATCTATCGTGGGATATGCGTCAACAGCAACCTTGGGAAAATCCTCTGCATTATCACTAACAGCAGACACGTACATCTCTTCAGTGAAAACAATGTACTGAGCAAATGTCAAATTGGCTTTTTTACCAAATTACCGTACGACAGAACACGTATTCACCCTGCACACCCTAATTGACAAACAAATAAACCAAAACAAAGGCAAAGTCTTCTCATGCTTTGTTGATTTCAAAAAACCTGTGACTCAATCTGGCATGAGGGTCTGCTATATAAATTGCTGGAAAGTGGTGTTGGGGGAAAAATATATGACATTATAAAATCTATGTACACAAATGTGCAGTTAAAATTGCCAAAAAACACACACATTTCTTCCCACAGGGCCATGGGGTGAGACAGGGATGCAGTTTAAGCCCGACTCTCTTTAACATATAGATCAACGAACTGGCGATGGCACTAGAACAGTCTGCAGCACCCGGCATCACCCTACTAGAATCTGAAGTTAAATGTCTACTATTTGCTGATGATCTGGTGCTTCTGTCGCCATCCAAGGAGGGCCTACAGCAGCACCTAGATCTTATGAACAGATTCTGCCAGACCTGGGCCCTGACAGTAAATCTCAGTAAGACCAAAATAATGGTGTTCCAAAAAAGGTCCAGTCGCCAGGACTACAAATTCCATCTAGACACCGTTACCCTAGAGCACTGGTTCTCAATCCTGGTCCCAGGGACCCAAAGGGGTGCACATTTTTGTTTTTGCCCTAGCACTACACACCTGATTCAAATGATCAACTCATCAAAAGGCTTTGATCATTTGAATCAGGTGTGTAGTGCTAGGGCAAAAACAAAAATGTGCACCCCTTTGGGTCCCCAGGACCAGGACCAGGATTGAGAACCACTGCCCTAGAGCACACAAAATGGAGAATAAGAGCACCTCCTCCCAGCTGCCCACTGCACTGAGACTAGGAAACACTGTCACCACGGATAAATCCACGATAATCGAGAATTTAAATAAGCATTTCTCTATGGCTGGCCATGCTTTCCACCTGGCTACCCCAACCCCGGTCAACAGCTCTGCACCCCTCGCATCAACTGGCCCAAGCTCCCCCCTGCTTCTCCTTCACCCAAATCCAGACAGCTGATGTTCTGAAAGAGCTGCAAAATCTGTTTCCCTACAAATCAGCTGGACTAGACAATCTGGACCCTCTCTTCCTAAAATTTTCCGCCGCCATTGTTGCAACCGCTATTTCTAGCCTGTTCAACCTGTCTTTGGTATCGTCTGAGATTCCCAAAGATTGGAAAGCTGCCGCGGTCATCCCCCTCTTCAAAGGGGGAGACACTCTAAACCCAAACTGTTACAGACCTATATCCATCCTGCCATGCCTTTCTAAAGTCTTCGAAAGCCAAGTGAACAAACTGATCACCGACCATTTCGAATCCCACCGTACCTTCTCCGCTATGCAATGCGGTTTCCGAGCTGGTCAGGAGTGCACCTCAGCCACGCTCAAGGTCCTAAACGATATCATAACCGCATCGATAAGACAGTACTGTGCAGCCGTCTTCATCGACCTGGCCAAGGCTTTCGACTCTGTCAATCACCATATTCTTATCCGCAGACTCAACAGCCTTGGTTTCTCTAATGACTGCCTCGCCTGGTTTACTAACTTCTCAGATAGTGTTCAGTGTGTCAAATTGGAGGGCCTGTTGTCCGGACCTCTGGCAGTCTCTATGGGGGTGCCACAGGGTTCAAATCTCGGGCCGACACTTTTCTTTGTATACATCAATGATGTCACTCTTGCTGCGGGTTATTCTTTGATCCACCTCTATGCAGACTACACCATTCTGTATACATCTGGCCCTTCTTTGGACACTGTGTTAACAAACCTCCAAACGCACTTCAATGCCATACAACACTCCGTGGCCTCCAACTGCTCTTAAATGCTAGTAAAATGAAATGCATGCTTTTCAACCGATCTCCTGCCCGCCCACCCGACTAGCGTCACTACTCTGGACGGTTATGACTTAGAATATGTGGACAACTATAAATACCTAGGTGTCTAGCTAGACTGTAAACTCTCCTTCCAGACTCATATTAAGCATCTCCGATCCAAAATTATATCTAGAATCGGCTTCCTATTTCGCAACAAAGCCTCCTTCACTCATGCTGCCAAACATGCCCTCGTAAAACTGACTATCCTACCGATCCTTGACTTCGGCAATGTTATTTACAAAATAGCCTCCAACACTCTACTCAGCAAATTGGATGCAGTCTATCACAGTGCCCTCCGTTTTGTCACCAAAGTCCCTTATAAATTCAGCAAAAAAAGAAACGTCCTCTCACTGTCAACTGTGTTAATTTTCAGCAAACTTAATGTGTAAATATTTGTATCAACATAACAAGATTCAAAAACACAGACATAAACTGAACAAAATCCACAGTTATGTAACTAACTTAGTGTCTAATGTGTCCCTGAACATAGGGGGGGTCAAAATAAAAAGTAACAGTCAGTATCTGGTGTGGCCACTAGCTGCATTAAGTACTGCAGTGCATCTCCTCCTCATGGACTGCACCAGATTTGCCAGTTCTTGCTGTGAGATGTTATCCCACTCTTCCACCAAGGCATCTGCAAGTTCCATGACATTTCTGGGGGAAATGGCCCTAGCCCTCACCCTCTGATCCAACAGGTCCCAGACGTGCTCAATGGGATTGAGATCCGGGCTCTTCGCTGACCATGGCAGAACACTTAACATTCCTGTCTTGCAGGAAATCACACACAGAACGAGCAGTATGGCTAGTGGCATTGTCATGCTGGAGGGTCATGTCAGGATGAGCCTACAGGAAGGGTACCACATGAAGGAGGAGGATGTCTTCCCTGTAACACACACCGTTGAGATTGCCTGCAATGACAACAAGCTCAGTCCGATGATGCTATGACACACCGCCCCAGACCATGACGGATCCTCCACCTCCAAATCGATCCCGCTCCAGAATACAGGCCTCGGTGTAACGCTCATTACTTCGACGATAAACGCGAATCCGACCATCACCCCTCGTGAGACAAAACCACGACTCGTCAGTGAAGAGCACTTTTTGCCAGTCCTGTCTGGTCCAGTGACGGTGGGTTTGTGCCCATAGGCGACGTTGTTGCCAGTGATGTCTGGTGAGGACCTTCCTTACAACAGGCCTACAAGCCCTTAGTCCAGCCTCTCTCAGCCTATTGTGGACAGTCTGATCACTGATGGAGGGATTGTGCATTCCTGGTGTAACTCGGGCAGTTGTATTCATCCTGTACCTGTCCCGCAGGTGTGATGTTTGGATGCACCGATCCTGTGCAGGTGTTGTTACACGTGGTCTGCCACTGCAAGGACGATCAGCTGTCCATCCTGTCGCCCTGTAGCGCTGTCTTAGGCGCCTCACAGTACGGCCATTACAATTTATTGCCCTGGCCACATCTGCAGTCCTCATACCTCCTTGCAGCATGAATAAGGCATGTTCACGGAGATGAGCAGGGACCCTGGGCATCTTTCTATTGGTGTTTTTCAGAGTCAGTAGAAAGGCTTCTTTAGTGTCCTAAGTTTTCATAACTGTAACCATAATTGCCTACCATCTGTAAGCTGTTAGTGTCTTAATGACCGTTCCACAGGTGCATGTTCATTAATTGTTTATGGTTCATAGAACAAGCATGGGAAACAGTGTTTAAACCCTTTACAATGAAGATCTGTGAAGTTATTTGGATTTTTACGAATTGTCTTTGAAAGACAGGGTCCTGAAAAAGGGACGTTTCTTTTTTCGCTGAGTTTACTACCCACCACTACGACCTGTATGCTCTCGTTGGCTGGTCCTCGCTACATATTAGTCTCCAAACCCACTGGCTCCAGGTCATCTATAAGACTTGGCTTGGTAAAGCTGCGCCTTATCTCAGCTCACTGGTCACCATAGCAACACCCACCCGTAGCACGTGCTCCAGCAGGTATATTTCACCGGTCATCCCCAAAGCCAACACCTCCTTTGGCTGCCTTTCCTTCCAGTTCTCTGCTGCCAATGACTGGAACGAATTGCAAACTTATATCTCCCTCACTAGCTTTAAGCGTCAGCTGTCAGAGCAGCTTACCGATCATTGCAGCTGTACACAGCCCATCTGTAAATAGCCCATCCAACCAACTACCTCATCCCCATATTTGTTTTTGTTTTTCTGCTCTTTTGCACACCAGCATTTCTACTTGCACATCCTCATATGCACATATATCACTCCAGTCTAAATTACTGAATTGTAATTACTAATTACCACTATGGCCTATTTATTGCTTTACCTCCTTACTTCATTTGCACACACTGTATACAGATTTTTCTATTGTGTTATTGACTGTACGTTTGTTTATCCCATGTGTAACTCTGTGTTGTTTTTGTCGCACTGCTTTGCTTTATCTTGGCCAAGTCGCAGTTGTAAATGAGAACTTGTTCTCAACTGGCCTACCTGGTTAAATAAAGGTGAAATAAAATAAATTAAAACAACTTAAAAAAAAATTACGATACATACCTTGGCCAAAACATCAGTGTCACAGGTAACTTCCACAAAGCTGTGAACGATCTGAGAGACAAGGCAAGAAGGGCATTCTATGCCATCGAAAGGAACATAAAATTTGACATACCAATTAGGATCTGGCTAAAAATACTTGAATCAGTTATAGAACCCATTGCCCTTTATGGTTGTGAGGTCTGGGGTCCGCTCACCAACTTAGAATTCACAAAATGGGCCAAACACCAAATTGAGACACTGCATGCAGAATTCTGCAAAAATATCCTCTGTGTACAATGTAAAACACCAAATAATGCATGCAGAGCAGAATTAGGCCGATACCCACTAATTATCAAAATCCAGAACAGAGCCGTTAAATTCTACAACCACCTAAAAGGAAGCGATTCCCAAACCTTCCATAACAAAGCCATCACCTACAGAGAGATGAACCTGGAGAAGAGTCCCCAAAGCAAGCTGGTCCTGGGGCTCTGTTCACAAACACAAACACACCCCACAGAGCCCCAGGACAGCAACACAATTAGACCCAACCAAATCATCAGAAAACAAAAAGATAATTACTTGGCACATTGAAAATAATTAACAAAAAATCTGAGCAAACTAGAATGCTATTTGGCCCTAAACAGAGAGTACACAGTGGCAGAATACCTGACCACTGTGACTGGCCCAAACTTAAGGAAAGCTTTGACAATGTACAGACTCATTGAGCATAGCCTTGCTATTGAGAAAGGCTGCCGTAGGCAGACCTGGCTCTCAAGAGAAGACAGGCTATGTGCACACTGCCCACAAAATTAGGTGGAAACTGAGCTGCACTTCCTAATCTCCTGCCCAATGTATGACCATATTAGAGACACATATTTTCATCAGATTACACAGATCCACAAAGAATTTGAAAACAAACCCAATTTTGATAAACTCTCATATCTACTGGGTGAAATACTGTTGCCACAATAAAAGTTCAACCAGTGAAAAACAAACACCATTGTAAATACAACCCATATTTATGTTTATTTATTTTCCTTTTTGTACTTTAACCATTTGTACATCATTACAACACTGTATTTAAGCATAATATGACATTTGTAATGTTTTTATTCTTTTGGAACGTCTGTGAGTGTGGTGTTTACTGTTCATTTTGATTGTTTATTTCACTTTTGTATATTATCTACTTCACTTGCTTTGGCAATGTTAACATATTTTTCCCATCCCAATAAAGCCCCTTGAATTGAATTGAGAGAGAAATAGAGGGAGGAGAAGGAGAGAGGAGGAGAGGAGCAGAAGGACATCACAGGAAGCTCAGATAAGAGATTGATGCACTTCCCTTTGATAGACGTCGCTGTCTCTGTGTGTGTGTGTGTGTGTCTCTGTGTGTGTGTCTAATGGATATGCAGATTGGTTTGTGCTGAGAGACACATTGTCATTAATATGATGCACTCTCTTCCTCTCTCCCCTAATGACATGCCAGTGTAACAGGGTTGTTAATGACTGGGTCTCTTCAGCCTCTCCCCGTCCAGTTGTCTAAGCAGATTACATCTCTCTCCTCTGTTTGTGTACACACACATAATGAGACACTCCTATCAAAGACCAAGACTCAGGGATTTAATGGGTGTGTGGTTATGGGCGTGTGTATTTTTAAGGTGTGTGTGTGTGTGTGTGTGTGTGTGTGTGTGTGTGTGTGTGTGTGTGTGTGTGTGTGTGTGTGTGTGTGTGTGTGTGTGTGTGTGTGTGTGTGTGTGTTTATGTGTGTGTAGAGAGAGAGGGCTTAATGTGACGGAGATAATTCATAGTTGATGTTTGCATTCAATACCTTCTTTGTATTGCTGGTGAGACACACTGTCATTCGATATCTATCTTTACACTGAATCTTACTGTAATGTTGCTCTTCACCATCTATTAACCTGTCATTGTGTATAAGAAGGGAATCGTGCCGTTAACGTGAGAGAAGAGAGAGAGAGAAGGGAGAAGTCATGAGGCTCGGATCCGGAGCGCACTGCTTAGACCACTGTGCTACGGCAGTTCACCATGCTCTAGCAAGCATTCCCCAAATCATAGCCCTAACCTTAACCACTCGGAATGAATGCCTAAACTGTTAACCTTTTGAGTTATTTCTGTTTTAATCCCTTAACCATGCTGAATTAATCAATAATATGTTGAATTTTGAAGGGAAACTATGAGATCTTGTTGCTGTCCCAGCCTTCCTCTGTCTTGGCTGGGAGCTCATCAACTGGTGTTGAGTTGTGCTCAGCAGTAGCGTGCCCTCAAACAGTTGGATATGAGAGAGAAACCACAAACAAACCCTTCGATGAAAACCAAAGAATGGGTGGGAGAGTGTTCTGTCTGAGTTGAGGTGTTGCTATCACACCTTCCAGAACGTGGCTCAAACCTTCCAGAACGTGGCCCGAATCTTCCAGAACGTGGCCCGAACCTTCCAGAACGTGGCCCAGACCTTCCAGAACGTGGCCCAAACCTTCTAGAACGTGGCCCAGACCTTCCAGAACGTGGCCCAAACCTTCCAGAACGTGGCCCGAACCTTCCAGAACGTGGCCCGAACCTTCCAGAACGTGGCCCGAACCTTCCAGAACGTGGCCCGAACCTTCCAGAACGTGGCCCGAACCTTCCAGAACGTGGCCCAGACCTTCCAGAACGTGGCCCAAACCTTCCAGAACGTGGCCCAAACCTTCCAGAACGTGGCCCGAACCTTCCAGAACGTGGCCCGAACCTTCCAGAACGTGGCCCGAACCTTCCAGAACATGGCCTAAACCTTCCAGAACGTGGCCCAAACCTTCCAGAACGTGGCCTAAACCTTCCAGAACGTGGCCCGAACCTTCCAGAACGTGGCCTAAACCTTCCAGAACGTGGTCCTTGAAATAAGGAATAGGTAGACCAGACGAGCAAAGTGGTATGTTACTTTCTGTAACCATCACCCCACACATTACTCCATTTGTGGGTCATTTCTCCTCTACTAAATAATCTTTGTAGACCTTTTGCGATAAAGCGAGTTGGTGCGTTGACACACGCACCGTTTCTTTTCTCTGTCAAAATAGCAACAAAATGTCCTTTACTTCCACATGAAAGGAGCTCTTGACATTTTTCAATCTGTATCGAGTCATCAAACCGTCACCTGAGAGCCTCAGGAGAGAGATGCTCTCAACAAACCTTTCATATTGCCACTGTCACACACACACACACACACCCCTACACTCTGCCCCTGTTATTATAGGAAACACACGTCTCTGTTTTATTTGAAGTGTGAAAGCTTTATTTGATGGAGTGAATGGACAAAGACAAAGCAACTATTGTCAGAGGATGTTGTAAAGCCCCTTACTCATGGTGTTATCTTTGCCCGGGGCTCTTTTTCCATTCAATTACCCTAGCGCTTGTCATACAGGGCTTAGGTCCAGCTGACAAGTACGGTACAACACACATGTGTAAGCGCACACACTACATAGTACAATACTGTATATCTCTGTTTCAGCTGTCTGAGAGCAAATCTCTTTGTCAATGAAAATAATGTTAGTGGCTGATCATTCAAACCTCATTTACCAATGATGTATTGGGACTAATGTAAGGCAGACAGTCAGTGTTTGCTGTATGATGATCATTCCAACCTCATTTACCCATGATGTATTGGGACTAATGTAAGGCAGACAGTCAGTGTATGCTGTATGATGATCATTCCAACCTCATTTACCCATGATGTATTGGGACTAATGTAAGGCAGACAGTCAGTGTATGCTGTATGACGATCATTCCAGAGATCTGGATCAAACATGTTTCGAAAAATGGCCCCAGTCCCCACTAGTTTCTTCTAGTGGCTTTATGTGCTAAAAAACATTGACATTTGTTTTCCTGTATTGTATTTTATACAATAAACAAGTTATCATATCCAGAACATTGAGGATTGTATTGAACCTCATTAACCCACTCTGTACTAGAGGTTAAAACTCTCTCTGTCACACTTGACCTGTTGTGTGAGAGGAGAGGAGACAGTAGAGATAGACAATGACCTGTTAGAGGAGAGGAGTCAGCAGAGATAGATAATTACCTGTTAGAGGAGTCAGCAGAGATAGATAATGACCTGTTAGAGGAGAGGAGTCAGCAGAGATAGATAATTACCTGTTAGAGGAGTCAGCAGAGATAGATAATGACCTGTTAGAGGAGAGGAGTCAGCAGAGATAGATAATTACCTGTTAGAGGAGGCAGTAGAGATAGATAATTACATGTTAGAGGAGTCAGCAGAGATATATAATGACCTGTTAGAGGAGTCAGCAGAGATATATAATGACCTGTTAGAGGAGATGAGACAATAGAAATAGATAATTACCTGTTAGAGGAGAGGAGCCAGCAGAGATAGATAATTACATGTTAGAGGAGAGGAGACAGTAGAGATAGATAATTACATGTTAGAGGAGAGGAGACAGTAGAGATAGATAATTACCTGTTAGAGGAGAGGAATCAGTAGAGATAGATAATTACCTGTTAGAGGAGAGGAGACAGTAGATATAGATAATTACCTGTTAGAGGAGAGGAGAGAGCAGAGATAGATAAGTACCTGTTAGAGGAGAGGAGACAGCAGAGATAGATAATTACCTGTTAGAGGAGAGGAGTCAGCAGAGATAGATAATTACATGTTAGAGGAGAGGAGACAGTAGAGATAGATAATTACCTGTTAGAGGAGAGGAGACAGTAGAGATAGATAATTACCTGTTAGAGGAGAGGAGTCAGTAGAGATAGATAATTACATGTTAGAGGAGAGGAGACAGTAGAAATAGATAATTACCTGTTAGAGGAGAGGAGTCAGCAGAGATAGATAATGACCTGTTAGAGGAGATGAGACAGTAGAAATAGATAATTACCTGTTAGAGGAGAGGAGACAGCAGAGATAGATAATTACATGTTAGAGGAGAGGAGACAGTAGAGATAGATAATTACCTGTTAGAGGAGAGGAATCAGTAGAGATAGATAATTACCTGTTAGAGGAGAGGAGACAGCAGAGATAGATAATTACCTGTTAGAGGAGAGGAGACAGTAGAGATAGATAATTACCTGTTAGAGGAGAGGAGTCAGCAGAGATAGATAATTACATGTTAGAGGAGAGGAGACAGTAGAGATAGATAATTACCTGTTAGAGGAGAGGAGACAGTAGAGATAGATAATTACCTGTTAGAGGAGAGGAGACAGTAGAGATAGATAATTACCTGTTAGAGGAGAGGAGTCAGCAGAGATAGATAATTACATGTTAGAGGAGAGGAGACAGTAGAGATAGATAATTACCTGTTAGAGGAGAGGAGACAGTAGAGATAGATAATTACCTGTTAGAGGAGAGGAGACAGTAGAGATAAATAATTACATGTTAGAGGAGAGGAGACAGTAGAGATAGATAATTACCTGTTAGAGGAGAGGAATCAGTAGAGATAGATAATTACCTGTTAGAGGAGAGGAGACAGTAGATATAGATAATTACCTGTTAGAGGAGACAGCAGAGATAGATAATTACCTGTTAGAGGAGAGGAGTCAGCAGAGATAGATAATTACCTGTTAGAGGAGAGGAGACAGCAGAGATAGATAATTACCTGTTAGAGGAGACAGCAGAGATAGATAATTACCTGTTAGAGGAGACAGTAGAGATAGATAATTACCTGTTAGAGGAGAGGAGTCAGCAGAGATAGATAATTACCTGTTAGAGGAGACAGCAGAGATAGATAATTACCTGTTAGAGGAGACAGTAGAGATAGATAATTACCTGTTAGAGGAGAGGAGACAGCAGAGATAGATAATTACCTGTTAGAGGAGAGGAGACAGCAGAGATAGATAATTACCTGTTAGAGGAGACAGCAGAGATAGATAATTACCTGTTAGAGAAGACAGTAGAGATAGATAATTACCTGATAAAGGAGAGGAGACAGCAGAGATAGATAATTACCTGTTAGAGAAGACAGTAGAGATAGATAATTACCTGATAAAGGAGAGGAGACAGCAGAGATAGATAATTACCTGTTAGAGGAGACAGTAGAGATAGATAATTACCTGTTAGAGGAGACAGCAGAGATAGATAATGACCTGTTAGAGGAGACAGTAGAGATAGATAATTACCTGTTAGAGGAGACAGCAGAGATAGATAATGACCTGTTAGAGGAGACAGCAGAGATAGATAATGACCTGTTAGAGGAGACAGCAGAGATAGATAATGACCTGTTAGAGGAGACAGCAGAGATAGATAATTACCTGTTAGAGGAGACAGTAGAGATAGATAATGACCTGTTAGAGGAGACAGCAGAGATAGATAATGACCTGTTAGAGGAGACAGCAGAGATAGATAATGACCTGTTAGAGGAGACAGCAGAGATAGATAATTACCTGTTAGAGGAGAGGAGACAGCAGAGATAGATAATTACCTGTTAGAGGAGACAGTAGAGATAGATAATTACCTGTTAGAGGAGACAGCAGAGATAGATAATGACCTGTTAGAGGAGACAGTAGAGATAGATAATTACCTGTTAGAGGAGACAGCAGAGATAGATAATGACCTGTTAGAGGAGACAGCAGAGATAGATAATGACCTGTTAGAGGAGACAGCAGAGATAGATAATGACCTGTTAGAGGAGACAGCAGAGATAGATAATTACCTGTTAGAGGAGACAGTAGAGATAGATAATGACCTGTTAGAGGAGACAGCAGAGATAGATAATGACCTGTTAGAGGAGACAGCAGAGATAGATAATGACCTGTTAGAGGAGACAGCAGAGATAGATAATTACCTGTTAGAGGAGAGGAGACAGCAGAGATAGATAATTACCTGTTAGAGGAGACAGTAGAGATAGATAATTACCTGTTAGAGGAGACAGCAGAGATAGATAATGACCTGTTAGAGGAGACAGTAGAGATAGATAATTACCTGTTAGAGGAGACAGCAGAGATAGATAATGACCTGTTAGAGGAGACAGCAGAGATAGATAATTACATGTTAGAGGAGAGGAGACAGTAGAGATAGATAATTACATGTTAGAGGAGAGGAGACAGTAGAGATAGATAATTACCTGTTAGAGGAGAGGAATCAGTAGAGATAGATAATTACCTGTTAGAGGAGAGGAGACAGTAGATATAGATAATTACCTGTTAGAGGAGAGGAGAGAGCAGAGATAGATAAGTACCTGTTAGAGGAGAGGAGACAGCAGAGATAGATAATTACCTGTTAGAGGAGAGGAGTCAGCAGAGATAGATAATTACATGTTAGAGGAGAGGAGACAGTAGAGATAGATAATTACCTGTTAGAGGAGAGGAGACAGTAGAGATAGATAATTACCTGTTAGAGGAGAGGAGTCAGTAGAGATAGATAATTACATGTTAGAGGAGAGGAGACAGTAGAAATAGATAATTACCTGTTAGAGGAGAGGAGTCAGCAGAGATAGATAATGACCTGTTAGAGGAGATGAGACAGTAGAAATAGATAATTACCTGTTAGAGGAGAGGAGACAGCAGAGATAGATAATTACATGTTAGAGGAGAGGAGACAGTAGAGATAGATAATTACCTGTTAGAGGAGAGGAATCAGTAGAGATAGATAATTACCTGTTAGAGGAGAGGAGACAGCAGAGATAGATAATTACCTGTTAGAGGAGAGGAGACAGTAGAGATAGATAATTACCTGTTAGAGGAGAGGAGTCAGCAGAGATAGATAATTACATGTTAGAGGAGAGGAGACAGTAGAGATAGATAATTACCTGTTAGAGGAGAGGAGACAGTAGAGATAGATAATTACCTGTTAGAGGAGAGGAGACAGTAGAGATAGATAATTACCTGTTAGAGGAGAGGAGTCAGCAGAGATAGATAATTACATGTTAGAGGAGAGGAGACAGTAGAGATAGATAATTACCTGTTAGAGGAGAGGAGACAGTAGAGATAGATAATTACCTGTTAGAGGAGAGGAGACAGTAGAGATAAATAATTACATGTTAGAGGAGAGGAGACAGTAGAGATAGATAATTACCTGTTAGAGGAGAGGAATCAGTAGAGATAGATAATTACCTGTTAGAGGAGAGGAGACAGTAGATATAGATAATTACCTGTTAGAGGAGACAGCAGAGATAGATAATTACCTGTTAGAGGAGAGGAGTCAGCAGAGATAGATAATTACCTGTTAGAGGAGAGGAGACAGCAGAGATAGATAATTACCTGTTAGAGGAGACAGCAGAGATAGATAATTACCTGTTAGAGGAGACAGTAGAGATAGATAATTACCTGTTAGAGGAGAGGAGACAGCAGAGATAGATAATTACCTGTTAGAGGAGACAGCAGAGATAGATAATTACCTGTTAGAGGAGACAGTAGAGATAGATAATTACCTGTTAGAGGAGAGGAGACAGCAGAGATAGATAATTACCTGTTAGAGGAGAGGAGACAGCAGAGATAGATAATTACCTGTTAGAGGAGACAGCAGAGATAGATAATTACCTGTTAGAGAAGACAGTAGAGATAGATAATTACCTGATAAAGGAGAGGAGACAGCAGAGATAGATAATTACCTGTTAGAGAAGACAGTAGAGATAGATAATTACCTGATAAAGGAGAGGAGACAGCAGAGATAGATAATTACCTGTTAGAGGAGACAGTAGAGATAGATAATTACCTGTTAGAGGAGACAGCAGAGATAGATAATGACCTGTTAGAGGAGACAGTAGAGATAGATAATTACCTGTTAGAGGAGACAGCAGAGATAGATAATGACCTGTTAGAGGAGACAGCAGAGATAGATAATGACCTGTTAGAGGAGACAGCAGAGATAGATAATGACCTGTTAGAGGAGACAGCAGAGATAGATAATTACCTGTTAGAGGAGACAGTAGAGATAGATAATGACCTGTTAGAGGAGACAGCAGAGATAGATAATGACCTGTTAGAGGAGACAGCAGAGATAGATAATGACCTGTTAGAGGAGACAGCAGAGATAGATAATTACCTGTTAGAGGAGACAACAGAGATAGATAATGACCTGTTAGAGGAGACAGCAGAGATAGATAATGACCTGTTAGAGGAGACAGCAGAGATAGATAATTACCTGTTAGAGGAGACAGCAGAGATAGATAATGACCTGTTAGAGGAGACAGCAGAGATAGATAATGACCTGTTAGAGGAGACAGCAGAGATAGATAATTACCTGTTAGAGGAGACAGCAGAGATAGATAATTACCTGTTAGAGGAGACAGCAGAGATAGATAATGACCTGTTAGAGGAGACAGCAGAGATAGATAATGACCTGTTAGAGGAGACAGCAGAGATAGATAATGACCTGTTAGAGGAGACAGCAGAGATAGATAATGACCTGTTAGAGGAGACAGCAGAGATAGATAATGACCTGTTAGAGGAGACAGCAGAGATAGATAATTACCTGTTAGAGGAGACAGCAGAGATAGATAATTACCTGTTAGAGGAGACAGCAGAGATAGATAATTACCTGTTAGAGGAGTCAGCAGAGATAGATAATTACCTGTTAGAGGAGACAGCAGAGATAGATAATGACCTGTTAGAGGAGAGGAGACAGCAGAGATAGATAATGACCTGTTAGAGGAGACAGCAGAGATAGATAATTACCTGTTAGAGGAGACAGCAGAGATAGATAATGACCTGTTAGAGGAGAGGAAACAGTAGAGATAGATAATTACCTGTTAGAGGAGACAGCAGAGATAGATAATGACCTGTTAGAGGAGACAGCAGAGATAGATAATGACCTGTTAGAGGAGACAGCAGAGATAGATAATGACCTGTTAGAGGAGACAGCAGAGATAGATAATTACCTGTTAGAGGAGAGGAGTCAGCAGAGATAGATAATTACCTGTTAGAGGAGAGGAGACAGCAGAGATAGATAATTACCTGTTAGAGGAGACAGCAGAGATAGATAATGACCTGTTAGAGGAGACAGTAGAGATAGATAATTACCTGATAAAGGAGAGGAGACAGCAGAGATAGATAATGACCTGTTAGAGGAGACAACAGAGATAGATAATGACCTGTTAGAGGAGACAGCAGAGATAGATAATGACCTGTTAGAGGAGACAGTAGAGATAGATAATTACCTGATAAAGGAGAGGAGACAGCAGAGATAGATAATGACCTGTTAGAGGAGACAGCAGAGATAGATAATGACCTGTTAGAGGAGACAGCAGAGATAGATAATGACCTGTTAGAGGAGACAGCAGAGATAGATAATGACCTGTTAGAGGAGACAGCAGAGATAGATAATGACCTGTTAGAGGAGACAGCAGAGATAGATAATGACCTGTTAGAGGAGAGGAGTCAGCAGAGATAGATAATGACCTGTTAGAGGAGAGGAGTCAGCAGAGATAGATAATGACCTGTTAGAGGAGACAGCAGAGATAGATAATGACCTGTTAGAGGAGACAGCAGAGATAGATAATGACCTGTTAGAGGAGACAGCAGAGATAGATAATGACCTGTTAGAGGAGACAGCAGAGATAGATAATGACCTGTTAGAGGAGACAGCAGAGATAGATAATGACCTGTTAGAGGAGACAGCAGAGATAGATAATTACCTGTTAGAGGAGACAGCAGAGATAGATAATGACCTGTTAGAGGAGACAGCAGAGATAGATAATGACCTGTTAGAGGAGACAGCAGAGATAGATAATGACCTGTTAGAGGAGACAGCAGAGATAGATAATGACCTGTTAGAGGAGAGGAGTCAGCAGAGATAGATAATGACCTGTTAGAGGAGACAGCAGAGATAGATAATGACCTGTTAGAGGAGACAGCAGAGATAGATAATGACCTGTTAGAGGAGACAGCAGAGATAGATAATGACCTGTTAGAGGAGACAGCAGAGATAGATAATGACCTGTTAGAGGAGACAGCAGAGATAGATAATGACCTGTTAGAGGAGACAGCAGAGATAGATAATGACCTGTTAGAGGAGAGGAGACAGCAGAGATAGATAATGACCTGTTAGAGGAGACAGCAGAGATAGATAATGACCTGTTAGAGGAGACAGCAGAGATAGATAATGACCTGTTAGAGGAGACAGCAGAGATAGATAATGACCTGTTAGAGGAGAGGAGACAGCAGAGATAGATAATGACCTGTTAGAGGAGACAGCAGAGATAGATAATGACCTGTTAGAGGAGACAGCAGAGATAGATAATGACATGTTAGAGGAGACAGCAGAGATAGATAATGACTTGTTAGAGGAGACAGTAGAGATAGATAATGACCTGTTAGAGGAGACAGCAGAGATAGATAATGACCTGTTAGAGGAGACAGCAGAGATAGATAATGACCTGTTAGAGGAGACAGCAGAGATAGATAATGACCTGTTAGAGGAGACAGCAGAGATAGATAATGACCTGTTAGAGGAGACAGCAGAGATAGATAATGACCTGTTAGAGGAGAGGAGACAGCAGAGATAGATAATGACCTGTTAGAGGAGACAGTAGAGATAGATAATGACCTGTTAGAGGAGACAGCAGAGATAGATAATGACCTGTTAGAGGAGACAGCAGAGATAGATAATGACCTGTTGTTGCTCTGAGACCAACAGTAACCTCAGAAGGGCAGCATCAACCAGCTCTACATTCACACACACACACGCATGCATTCACACACACACACACATGCATTCACACACACACACGCATGCATTCACACACACACACACACATGCATTCACACACACACATGCATTCACACACACACACACATGCATTCACACACACACACGCATGCATTCACACACACACACACACATGCATTCACACACACACACGCATGCATTCACACACACACACGCATGCATTCACACACACACACACATGCATTCACACACACACACACATGCATTCACACACACACACGCATGCATTCACACACACACACACATGTATTCACACACACACACACATGCATTCACACACACACACACATGCATTCACACACACACACACATGCATTCACACACACACACGCATGCATTCACACACACACACACATGCATTCACACACACACACACATGCATTCACACACACACACGCATGCATTCACACACACACACGCATGCATTCACACACACACACGCATGCATTCACACACACACACGCATGCATTCACACACACACACGCATGCATTCACACACACACACACCATCGATTTACAATAACTTTTATTTGTATTTAGTTTTAAGTGTATGGTGGTAGGCTAAGGCGATTGATTGTACCCTTCACTGTGGTTATCCTGAATGTAGCATGTTGTGTGTGTGTCTGTGTGTGTGCTGCATACTGTATGTATTCATATGCCCTCTGTCTCCTACACACCTACACATTGACCTTCCGTGACCTTTCACTCTCATAACATTACGTTGACACATTACTGTTATCTCCGTAGTTTCAGCTGACCTTTCACTTTCCCCTTATTTACCATTGTGTGTGTCTATAGGTGTGTGTGTGTGTAGGTGTGTGTGTGTGTATGCTACTGAACAAACGTTTGTGTCAGTGGATTAATGGCCTTTAGCGACCTGATGTGTTTCCTGTTGTGTGTGTGTGTGTGTGTATATGTGTGTGTGTGTGTGTGTGTGTGTGTGTGTGTGTGTGTGTGTGTGTGTGTGTGTGTGTGTGTGTGTGTGTGTGTGTGTGTGTGTGTGTGTGTGTGTGCGTGTGTGTGTGTAGGTGGGTTACTGGGTAGAGAGTCAACAAACAGCTGAAAGTGTGATCACAACACACACATCCATTGCAACAATGCGGGGAGCTCCCTTATACAGTAGCTCTGTATAGCTCCACATTGACATGATTGGTTGATGGTAGGTGGAGGCGGAACGTCCTGTATAAACACAAACTCACTTCTTTGGCAACTTCCTTCACAACATCTCTGTTCTGCTCCGCGAAGTGCAAGAAGTATGAAGCCCTGACAGGAAGTATGAATGCCCTGACAGGAAGTATGAATGCCCTGACAGGAAGTATGAATGCCCTGAATTTTGCTGCGGCCACATCGCCATAAATGTTGTACAAGATGCAGAAAACACACACACACATACACACCCCGAGTCTTGGACACAGAGCCGCAATGGCATTTGGGCAGTGACATTTGCAGGTGACATTTCATCTCTTTCCAAATCCACAGCCACAGAGTGTGAACCTTATCTCACACCGTCTCTAACAATCTCAATCACCTCTCTGCCATCCCGGCTCAACACACCAGCTCTAACAATCTCAATCACCTCTCTGCCATCCCGGCTCAACACACCGGCTCTAACAATCTCAATCACCACTCTGCCATCCCGGCTCAACACACCGGCTCTAACAATCTCAATCACCTCTCTGCCATCCCGGGTCAACACACCGGCTCTAACAATCACAATCACCTCTCTGCCATCCCGGCTCGACAGACCGGCTCTAACAATCTCAATCACCTCTCTGCCATCCCGGCTCAACACACCGGCTCTAACAATCTCAATCACCACTCTGCCATCCCGGCTCAACACACCAGCTCTAACAATCTCAATCACCTCTCTGCCATCCCGGGTCAACACACCGGCTCTAACAATCTCAATCACCTCTCTGCCATCCCGGCTCAACACACCGTCTCTAACAATCTCAATCACCACTCTGCCATCCCGGCTCAACACACCGGCTCTAACAATCTCAATCACCTCTCTGCCATCCCGGCTCAACACACCGTCTCTAACAATCTCAATCACCACTCTGCCATCCCGGCTCAACACACCAGCTCTAACAATCACAATCACCTCTCTGCCATCCCGGCTCAACACACCGGCTCTAACAATCTCAATCACCACTCTGCCATCCCGGCTCAACACACCGGCTCTAACAATCTCAATCACCTCTCTGCCATCCCGGCTCAACACACCGTCTCTAACAATCTCAATCACCACTCTGCCATCCCGGCTCAACAGACCGGCTCTAACAATCTCAATCACCACTCTGCCATCCCGGCTCAACACACCAGCTCTAACAATCTCAATCACCTCTCTGCCATCCCGGCTCAACACACCGGCTCTAACAATCTCAATCACCTCTCTGCCATCCCGGCTCAACACACCGGCTCTAACAATCTCAATCACCACTCTGCCATCCCGGCTCAACACACCAGCTCTAACAATCTCAATCACCACTCTGCCATCCCGGCTCGACAGACCGGCTCTAACAATCTCAATCACCACTCTGCCATCCCGGCTCAACACACCAGCTCTAACAATCTCAATCACCTCTCTGCCATCCCGGCTCAACACACCAGCTCTAACAATCTCAATCACCTCTCTGCCATCCCGGGTCAACACACCGGCTCTAACAATCTCAATCACCTCTCTGCCATCCCGGCTCAACACACCGGCTCTAACAATCTCAATCACCTCTCTGCCATCCCGGCTCAACACACCAGCTTTAACAATCTCAATCACCTCTCTGCCATCCCGGGTCAACACACCGGCTCTAACAATCTCAATCACCTCTCTGCCATCCCGGCTCAACAGACCGACTCTAACAATCTCAATCACCTCTCTGCCATCCCGGCTCAACACACCGGCTCTAACAATCTCAATCACCACTCTGCCATCCCGGCTCAACACACCGGCTCTAACAATCTCAATCACCACTCTGCCATCCCGGCTCAACACACCGGCTCTAACAATCTCAATCACCTCTCTGCCATCCCGGGTCAACAGACCGGCTCTAACAATCTCAATCACCACTCTGCCATCCCGGCTCGACAGACCAGCTCTAACAATCTCAATCACCTCTCTGCCATCCCGGCTCAACACACCGGCTCTAACAATCTCAATCACCTCTCTGCCATCCCGGTTTAACAGACCGGCTCTAACTCTGATGGAGAGGAGGAAAGGAAGTTAAGGATGACCTTTTCAGGTTGAATAGCTGTCATTGCTGTAATTATATCCTCACATACTCCTGTGTTAAGACAGTCTGGATAAGACGTCTAGATAGAAGGATGGGTGGTCTGTCTGGATAAGATGTAGTCTAGATAGAAGGCTGGGTGGTCTGTCAGTCTGGATAAGATGTAGTCTAGATAGAAGGCTGGGTGGTCTGTCAGTCTGGATAAGACGTAGTCTAGCTAGAAGGCTGGGTGGTCTGTCAGTCTGGATAAGACGTAGTCTAGCTAGAAGGCTGGGTGGTCTGTCAGTCTGGATAAGACGTAGTCTAGCTAGAAGGCTGGGTGGTCTGTCAGTCTGGATAAGACGTTGTCTAGATAGAAGGCTGGGTGGTCTGTCAGTCTGGATAAGACGTTGTCTAGATAGAAGGCTGGTTGGTCTGTCAGTCTGGATAAGACGTTGTCTAGATAGAAGGCTGGGTGGTCTGTCAGTCTGGATAAGACGTAGTCTAGATAGAAGGCTGGGTGGTCTGTCAGTCTGGATAAGACGTTGTCTAGATAGAAGGCTGGGTGGTCTGTCAGTCTGGATAAGAAGTTGTCTAGATAGAAGGCTGGGTGGTCTGTCAGTCTGGATAAGACGTAGTCTAGATAGAAGGCTGGGTGGTCTGTCAGTCTGGATAAGACGTAGGCTAGATAGAAGGCTGGGTGGTCTGTCAGTCTGAATAAGATGTAGTCTAGCTTGAAGGCTGGGTGGTCTGTCAGTCTGGATAAGACGTTGTCTAGATAGAAGGCTGGGTGGTCTGTCAGTCTGGATAAGACGTAGTCTAGATAGTAGGCTGGGTGGTCTGTCAGTCTGGATAAGACGTAGTCTAGATAGAAGGCTGGGTGGTCTGTCAGTCTGGATAAGACGTAGTCTAGATAGAAGGCTGGGTGGTCTGTCAGTCTGGATAAGACGTAGTCTAGATAGAAGGCTGGGTGGTCAGTCTGGATAAGACGTAGTCTAGATAGAAGGCTGGGTGGTCTGTCAGTCTGGATAAGACGTAGTCTAGCTTGAAGGCTGGGTGGTCTGTCAGTCTGGATAAGACATTGTCTAGATAGAAGGCTGGGTGGTCTGTCAGTCTGGATAAGACGTAGTCTAGCTTGAAGGCTGGGTGGTCTGTCAGTCTGGATAAGACGTAGTCTAGCTTGAAGGCTGGGTGGTCTGTCAGTCTGGATAAGACATTGTCTAGATAGAAGGCTGGGTGGTCTGTCAGTCTGGATAAGAAGTTGTCTAGATAGAAGGCTGGGTGGTCTGTCAGTCTGGATAAGACGTTGTCTAGATAGAAGGCTGGGTGGTCTGTCAGTCTGGATAAGACGTCTAGCTAGAAGGCTGGGTGGTCTGTCAGTCTGGATTAACTTTTTATGGCTGCAGGGGCAGTATTGAGTAGCTCTGTTTAAGGTGCCCATTTCAAACGGCCTCGTACTCAATTCTTGCTCGTACAATATGCATATTATTGTTATTATTGGATAGAAAACACTCTCTAGTTTCTATAGCCGTTTGAATTATGTCTCTGAGTGGAACAGAACTCATTCTACAGCACTTTTCCTGATATGGTGTGAGATTTCAGACATCTTGGCCCCTGCTCCCAGGTCAGTTCATAAGTCCCTGTGAAGGCTATGATGCTACAAACACTGCCTACGCCTTCCTCTAGATGTCAGTAAGAGGTGACAATTTGAATGGAGTCGATTGCGCAATCAGGGCCTGTATAAAACGACAAAGACCGGATGTACCGTTCTTTTCCTGCTGCGCCTGACGCACGATGTACGTTGGACCTGCTCTCTTTCCAAGCTTGGGTTTAGCCAGTAATATTTCGCCGGTCATGTTTTTACTCGTTATAGGTGTTAAAGACATCATAAGGTAGTTCATTTAAACCGTTTTATAGCAATTTATATCCGTTTAGTGCGATTTTGAGGCAGTTCTATGTGACGCCCATCCAAGAGCTGGGCACGTTTCGGGGTCCCGGTCGAACGTTAGTGGGCATTTCGACGGACAGAGGACATCTTTCGACCAAAAGAAGATTAGACCCAAGAAAGGATACATTGCCCAAGATTCTGATGGAAGATCACCTCATAGTAAGAAATATTTAAGATGATAAATCGTTGTTCTGTCGAAAAATTTTAAACGCATATTCCGCCATTTTGTTTGGTATAGCTTCGCTTGGCGAACCCTGTATTGCACAGTAAGGATAATTTTAGAAATGTAATTCAGCGATTGCATTAAGAACTAATTTGTCTTTCGATAGCTGTCCAACTTATATTTTTTTAGTCAAGTTTATGAATAGTTATCCATGAGACAAGATCACTGTGAAAGATGGCGTCCGACATTTTCAGGCTAGTTTTGCTAGTATTGTCATTGTATAACCACGGTTGTTTGTGGCTAAATATGCACATTTTCGAACAAACTCTATATGTATTTTGTAATATGATGTTACAGGAGTGTCATCGGAAGAATTCTGAGAAGGTTAGTGAAAAAATTAATATATTTTGGCGATGATTACGTTATCGCTCTCTTTGGCTTGAATCGATGCTCTGGTAACGTTTGCACATGTGGTATGCTAATATAACGATTTATTGTGTTTTCGCTGTAAAACACTTAGAACATCTGAAATATTGTCTGAATTCACAAGATCTGTGTCTGTCCATTGCTGTGAGCTGTGTATTTTTAAGAAATGTTTTATGATTAGTAATTAGGTAATACACGTTGCTCTGTGTATTTATTCTAGTCGAGTTGTGATGGTGGGTGCAATTGTAAACTATGATTTATACCTGAAATATGCACATTTTTCTAACAAAACCTATCCTATACAATAAATATGTTATCAGACTGTCATCTGATGAGGTTTTTTCTTGGTTAGTGGCTATCAATATCTTTATTTGGCCGAATTGGTGATAGCTACTGGTGGAGAGAAAAAATGGTGGACAAAGAAAAATGGTGTCTTTTGCTAACGTGGTTAGCTAATAGATTTACATATTTTGTCTTCCCTGTAAAACATTTTAAAACTCTGAAATGGTGGCTTTATTCACAAGATCTGTATCTTTCATTTGGTGTCTTGGACTTGTGATTTAATGATATTTAGATGCTACTATTTAATTGTGACGCTATGCTAGCGATGCTAATCAGTGTGGGGGGGGTGGGGGATGTTGTCATAGGTGTACCGACCTCGGGCTTGCAGCCATAAGAGTTAAACACCAAATAATGCATGCAGAGCAGAATTAGGCCAATACCCGCTAATTATCAAAATCCAGAACAGAGCCGTTAAATTCTACAACCACCTAACAGGAAGCAATTCCCAACCTTCCGTAACAAAGCCATCACCTACAGAGAAATTAACCTGGAGAAGAGTCCCCTAAGCAAGCTGGTCCAGACCCACAAAGAATTTGAAAACAAATCCAATTTTGAAAAACTCCAATATCTATTGTGTGAAATACCACAGTGTGCAATCACAGCTGCAAGATGTGTGACCTGTTGCCAACAAGAAAAGGGCAACCAGTGAAGAACAAACACCATTGAAAATACAAACCATATTTATTTATTTTCCATTTTGTAGTTTAACTATTTGTGCATTGTTACAACACTGTATATAGACATAATATGACATTTGAAATGTCTTTATTCTTTTGTGTAATGAGAGAGAGAGAGAGAGAGAGAGAGAGAGAGAGAGAGAGAGAGGCTGGTCTTTTTTTTTGGTCTTTCTTCAAAGAAACTTTCATTTAATTTAAAAAGTCACCACCCCCCCTTAAAAATAAAACACCAAAATATATCCTGTACTGCATACATGTACCATACTCACCTTTCCCTCTACCACACGATACAAAACACCACCACATATCACAATAACCAAAACCTCACCACTTCTACAACCGTATATACAAAACATCTTCCCCAGCTACACAGACAGCTCCCCAACACACCATATCTCCTGAATCATCTTCCCCAGCTATACAGACATCCCCCCAACACACCATATCTCCTGAAACATCTTCCCCAGCTATACAGACATCCCCCCAACACACCATATCTCCTGAAACATCTTCCCCAGCTATACAGACATCCCCCCAACACACCATATCTCCTGAAACATCTCCATACTTTTTTATCATTCTATCAAACTCAAACTCAGCCCTAAGGCGCACAGAGACCATCCCATTATTAAACATTTTCCAAACAAGCAGAGGCGTTTAGAAAGTCAGAAATAGCGATAAAATAAATCACTTACCTTTGAAGATCTTCCTCTGTTGGCAATCCAAAGGGTCCCAGCTACATCACAAATGGTTGTTCTGTTCGATAAAGTCCTTCTTTATATCCCCAAAAAGTCTGTTTAGTTGGCGCGCTTCATTCAATAATCAACCGGTTTCCCTTCGTTCAAAATGCAAACAAAATGAATCCCAAACGTTACCAATAAACTTAATCCAAACAAGACAAACAATGTTTCTAATCAATCCTCAGGTACCCTAATATGTAAATAAACAATACAATTTAAGATGGAGAATAGTATGTTCATTACCGGAGATAAATAACGAAGTGCGTGCCATCACGTCATAGCACTACAGCCAAAATGAGAGCCACTTAGAAAAACTACAAATTGTAGCTCAATTTTCCAAAAACAAGCCTGAAACTCTTTCTAAAGACTGTTGACATCTAGTGGAAGCCCTAGGAACTGCAATCTGGGAGGTATTTTTTTTATATTCCCATAGACAGCCATTATAATCAGTGGTAAACTAATTTTTTTTTAATTCTGGATGGATTCTCCTCGGGTTTTTGCCTGCCATGTCAGTTCTGTTATACTCACAGACATTATTTTAATAGTTTTAGAAACTTTAGAGTGTTTTCTATCCAATACTACCATGGATATGCATATCCTAGCTTCTGGGCCTGAATAACAGGCAGTTTACTTTGGACACCAGTCATCCAAACTTCTGAATACTGCCCCCGAGCCCTAATAAGTAAAGGGTCTGTTTTCCCCCACCTATGACCCTTCGCCTCCTTGTTAGCCAAATAGCAAACTTCGCCTGAGCAAACAGAAAATTCAACAAAACACATTTGGCCTTCTCCTTATTCGAATACCTGTATTCCATTATAAACATCCCAACAGTAACCAACCCCAACCTCTCACACAGACATTCCAACAGAGACATTAATGGCGTTAACCTGGCGCACACAGAAAACACATGAATCACAGTTTCTTTCATTACACATTACTTTTCATGTACAGCTGCAGCGATCGGTTAGCTGCTCAGATAGCAGATGTTTAAAGTTGGTGAGGGAAATAAAAGTCTCCAACTTCAGCGATTTTTGCAATTCATTCCAGTCACAGGCAGCAGAGAACTGGAAGGAAAGGCGGCCATCAGTTGCCTCTGCAGGGTGGCCGACTGAACCGATCTCAAAGGGATGGCTGGATTGTGGAAAATAGGCTCCTCCCACACACACAGCCCAGGCTCCACACCCCCTTCACGTGTGGGCCTTAGCAGCTCCCAGGCCCTCAGCACTGCAGAGTAAAAATCTGAGAGACCTGCTGTACTCAGCCTCTCCAGCCTCATTAGGAACAGCTGCCTGTCAAACCCTAATCCGCCAGCTCTTCTCTGCACTGCCTTTAGCTGGAAAGCAGCCATCCTGCTCTCCAGTTCCACCAGGCCCTGTCCTCCTTCGTGGACGGTCATGTACAACATTGCCGCCCTCAGCCAGTGATGGCACGACCAGAAAAAGTCCACCAGTTTGCGTTGCAGGTCTGCGAGCAGACCGGCGTGGAGGTTGAGGACAGACAGTTTATGCCACAAGGAAGATGCCACCAGGTTGTTGATTATCAGCACCCTCCCTCTATATGACACTTGGGACAGGAGCCACCTCCACCTGGCCAGTCTTGACACCACTGCCTGTGACAGCCCCTCCCAGTTCTTCCTGACCCACCTCTCCGAGCCCAGGTACACACCCAACACTTTAGGCCCTTCACAACCCCACTGCAAACCCCCTGGAAGCAGAGGAGAGGCCCTATCCACCCATGCCCCACATAGCAGAACTTTGCTCTAGTTTACCTTAGCTGATGAAGCTCCCTTGTACACCTTCAGACTGGTCTCTAGTGCCTGTATATCCTGATCATCCCTGACCATCACAGAAACATAATCTGCTTATGCTGACACTGCTATACCTGTCACCACATCCATGCCTGTCCAGCACACTCCCTGCAGTCTCCTGCGTAGCAGTCCCAAAAAAGGCTCAATGGCTAGTGTATATAACTGCCCACATAGAGGGCATCATTGTCTAATGCCCCGTCTCACCTAGACTGGCCCCCCCTCCCACCTTGACCATACATACTTCTCGTTGGCTGGCCCTCGCTTCATACTCGTCGCCAAACCCACTGGTTCCAGGTCATCTACAAGACCCTGCTAGGTAAAGTCCCCCCTTATCTCAGCTCGCTGGTCACCATAGCAGCACCTACCTGTAGCACGCGCTCCAGCAGGTATATCTCTCTAGTCACCCCCAAAACCAATTCTTCCTTTGGACGCCTCTCCTTCCAGTTCTCTGCTGCCAATGACTGGAACGAACTACAAAAATCTCTGAAACTGGAAACACCTATCTCCCTCACTAGCTTTAAGCACCAGCTGTCAGAGCAGCTCATAGATTACTGCACCTGTACATAACCCATCTACAATTTAGCCCAAACAACTACCTCTTTACCTACTGTATTTATTTATTAATTTATTTTGCTCCTTTGCACCCCATTATTTCTGTCTCTACTTTGCACTTTCTTCCACTGCAAACCAACCATTCCAGTGTTTTTTTAGTTTTTATTTTACTTGCTGTGTTGTACTCACTTCGCCTCCATGGCCTTTTTATATTTTTATTTATTTATACATATATTTGTTTGCCTTCACCTCCCTTATCTCACCTCACTTGCTCACATTGTATATAGACTTATTTTTTTTTCACTGTATTATTGACTATATGTTTGTTTTACTCCATGTGTAACTATGTGTTGTTGTATGTGTCGAACTGCTTTGCTTTATCTTGGCCAGGTCGCAATTGTAAATGAGAACGTGTTCTCAATTTGCCTACCTGGTTAAATAAAGGTTAAATAAATAAATAAAATAAAAATGACGCCCCAGCATACAACAGCTTCACACAGGTCAAAAAACTCTTCCCAAACACAGACATCACATTAAACAGATACTCATGGTCCACTCTATCAAAAGCCTTCTCTTGATCTAAAGAGACCCGTCCAAAGTTCACATTAGAACCTCTCGACAAGTCCAACATGTCCCTGATTAAGAACAAGTTGTCCGTGATTGAGCGTCCCGGTACACAACATGTTTGGTCTTTATGTACTATCGAGTCCAGATGGGATTTCAGTCTGTTAGAGAGGACCTTGGCAAATATCTTGTACTCCGTACAGAGCAATGCCACAGGCCTCCAGTTCTTAAGTTCACACAAGTCCCCTTTTTTGGGCAGGAGAGTCAGAGCCGCCCGACGGCAGCTCATCGGCAACTCTCCTACCCCGACGCATTCACGCAACACACAAAAGAAGTCCACTCCAATTATTCCCCAGAATTTTTTTGAAAACCCCACTGGGAGTCCATCGACCCCCGGTGCACGACCGGGGGACATCTGGGTTATGGCCTCTGCCAGTTCATGGGACAACAGGGGAATGTCCATTTCATCCCTCTGTGCCAGAGAGAGCTTAGGGAGTTCTGCCCTATACAAGTCAGTATATAACTTCACAGTCCGCTCCCGCATCTCCCCCAACACAGAGGTCACCCGCACCTCAGACAGCCGTAGACATTGCATACCCTTGGTTTCACCACTGTCTTTCCAAACCAAAGAAGAAGGAGCTGGGAGCATCCATCTCCTTGAGCATGGAGAACCTGGCTCTTACAAGTGCTCCCTTTGCTTTAACCTGGTAAAAACTACCCAGGTCCCTACGTAATTCAGCTAAATTGGCCCGGAGGCCTACATTGCCTTGCCCCACCATCTCTACCTCCATCTCACTAATACAACGCTCTAGTTCCGCCAATAATCTTCTAGCCTCTGAGGATGAGAGAGCTGTATATACTGTTGACAGAAAAGCCGAATTTGGACTTTTCCCACGTCCCATCATTGACTCAGAGACTCATACTCCTCTTTCGCTGCCCCCACCTTTCCCAAAAGGTCCGCAAACCTGAGCAAAAAGTGGCATCTTGTAAGAGCTTTACATTAAACTTCCAATAGGATGCCTGCCGGGGCCCTGG
Organism: Salvelinus namaycush; assembly: GCF_016432855.1. Classification (NCBI taxonomy): domain Eukaryota; kingdom Metazoa; phylum Chordata; class Actinopteri; order Salmoniformes; family Salmonidae; genus Salvelinus; species Salvelinus namaycush. The sequence goes on along the minus strand of NC_052313.1, from coordinate 7,762,537 downwards.
TGAAATAGACAGCTGAGCCATGGTTATGTGGTGATCCGAAAACCCCACCGGGAGAATGGTAGTGCCCAACAGCCCTTTGCTCCGATTCCTGGACATGTAAAAACGATCAAGTCGGGCTGCACTCACCCTAGCCCCAAAAACCTTCACCCATGTATACTGTCTTGTGTTGGGGTGTTTAGTTCTCCTAACATCCACAAGGTCAAACTGATTAATGACGTCCCTTAACACTCCCACTGACACTGAATGAGGCTCCTCCCCATTTCTGTATTTTTGTAAAATCCATTGTACAGGTCCAGTCTCCGCTGATCACCAGCGTCTCCTCAGACGCTACCTGTGAGAGTTCCTGTCTAAGACCCAAACAGAACCCCCCTCTCTCTCCCTGTGTTAGGCGTATACACATTTATAAAGACAAAACCCATGTTGTTCATTTCTGCTTTTACAACAAGCAGTCTACCCCTACACACCTCCTTTGAGGAGCACATTTTACAGACAGACCCGGTACAAAAAGGACTGCCACTCCTGCACTAAAATTTGTCCCATGGCTCAACACACTTGCCCCTTTCCACCAGAGCCCCCAATGGGGCCAGCAGCATAACACCCTGCATGCCACTGCTGGCTTGCTTCTGAAGCTAAGCAGGGTTGGTCCTGGTCTAGTCCCTGGATGGGAGACCAGATGCTGTTGGAGGGCCAGTAGGAGGCACTATTTCCTCTGGTCTAAAAAATATCCCAATGCCCCAGGGCAGTGATTGGGGACACTGCCCTGTGTAGGGTGCCGTCTTTCGGATGGGACGTTAAATGGGTGTCCTGACTCTCTGAGGTCATTAAAGATCCCATGGCACTTATTGTAAGAGTAGGGGAGGGGTGTTAACCCTGGTGACCTGGCTAAATTCCCAATCTGGCCCTCAAACCATCATGGTCACCTAATAATCCCCAGTTTACAATTGGTTCATTCATCCCCCTCCTCTCCCCTGTAACTATTCACCAGGTTGTTGCTGTAAATGAGAACGTGTTCTCAGTCAACTTACCTGGTAATATAACAGAAAAATAAATCAACTTCATTCACCACATCACTATGTGTCTCCTGCAGAAACAACACCTGTACTTTTTTTTGTTTTACATATTCACCCAACACACTCCTCTTTCCCGCATCTCTGGCACCATTTATATTGAGCGATCCTACCTGAAGAGTCTCCATAAGAAGTGGGAGAAAAGCCAGCAAAGAAAGAGACCAATAACAAAGCTCAAAAAGCCTCAGTGAAAGAAAGAAACTATACATCTAAACAGTGTCTGAAGGTAGACTCGTACGCACTGTTGTGACCCACTTCCTCAACCTAAACCGTTTCCTGGGTGAGAGGACACCATGCCCCTCATTTTTCATTGCATGTTGTACTGATCTTACAAACTTTCTCGGATCAGAAAAAAAAGCCTCAACATGAACTTTTTTCCCCTTGGTCTCATTCAGGAACCTTGTCAGTTCCCTCAACATGTACCTTGACCCCTCTGCTTGACTGGCTGTCAGCTCTGGACCCATTGAAGAGGAGTCTGAAAAAAAAAAATCCTCATCATCCTCTTCCTCAGACTCACTTTCCTCCTCATCTCCATCTCCCATCCTGACCACCTGCTCTTCCTCTCTGGTCAGGGCCTCCCCCCAGCACCAGGCAAAGGTTCCTTGGTGCCTTTGACCACACCAGCCTCTCCCCTCCCACCTCCTTTCTTCTCCCCCTTTTTCCTTTTCCGCTTGACACCTTCCTCCTCCCCCCTGGTCTCTTACACTTCCCCACTATACTCTCCTCATCCACTAGCATAACCTGACTCGACCCAGCCTCATCTACACCACCATCCATAGCATGACTAGACCCAGCCTCAGCTACCCCACCATCCATAGCATGACTAGGCCCAGCCTCAGCTACCCCACCATCCATAGCATGACTAGACCCAGCCTCAGCTACCCCACCATCCATAGCATGACTAGACCCAGCCTCAGCTACCCCACCATCCATAGCATGACTAGACCCAGCCTCAGCTACCCCACCATACATAGCATGACTAGACCCAGCCTCAGCTACCCCACCATCCATACCATGACTAGACCCAGACTCCGCTATACCTTTATCCATTTTTTCCCCACCATTATTTAACCATTATTTAGATTGGATGGCCTATTTACAGATGAGCTATGTACAGGTGCAGTGATCTGTGAGCTGCTCTGACAGCTGGTGCTTAAAGCTAGTGAGGGAGGTAAGAGTCTCCAGCTTCAGAGATTTTTGCAGTTCGTTCCAGTCATTGGCAGCAGAGAACTGGAAGGACAGGTGGCCAAAGGAAGAATTGGCTTTGGGGGTGACCAGTGAGATATACCTGCTGGAGCGCGTGCTACAGGTGGGTGCTGCTATGGTGATCAGTGAGCTGAGATAAGGTGGGGCTTTACCTACCAGAGACTTGTAGATGACCTGGAGCCAGTGGGTTTGGCGATGAGTATGAAGCGAGGGCCAGCCAACGAGAGCATACGGGTCGCAGTGGCGGATAGTATATGGGGCTTTGGCGACAAAACAGATGGCACTGTGATAGACTGCATCCAATTTGTTGAGTAGAGTGTTGGAGGCTATTTTGTAATTGACATCGCCATAGCATGACTAGACCCAGCCTCAGCTACACCTACATCCATGGCATGACTTGACCCAGCCTCATCTACACCACCATCCATAGCCTGACTAGACCCAGAATCATCTACACCACCATCTATAGCATGACTAGACCCAGCCTCAGCTACCCCACCATCTCTAGCCTGACTAGGCTCAGCCTCATCTACACCATCATCTCTGGCATGACTAGGTCCAGCATCCTCTACACCATCATCCCTGGCATGACTAGGCCCAGCTTCTGCTGTATGCATCTCATTGCCCCCTGCATGTTGACCTCGATTTCCCCCACTGGCTCTTGTGCCCTCACCTTGTCTACGGCCTTTTATGTGGGCACACAACACTCTTATGCTCCAAATCCCTACACTCAAAACACCGTAGACTATCTGTGCTGGCAAACCCTATGTAGAGACCCTCCCCATGCCTCACTTTAAAATGCACATTTAGCTGTTGCTCATTGTTATTCAGAAACATGAACACTTGCCTCCGTAACGAAACAACGTTCTTAACGGCATCTGCCTGAAAGCCTGCTGACACGGAACCTGCTAGCAAACTACCCAAAACCACTCAGCTCTTTCCTGATTTGACCATCAGTAATAAACAGAGGCAAATGTGCAACTACCACCCTTGTCAAAGGGGTAGAAAGAGGCGAAATTGGCACCAACACACCCCTTACAAATATTCCACTAGCAATTAGCTACCAACCAAATTTGCTCTTTTCATGAACACAACCACAGCTTTGTTCATTCTGGAAGCGGAATGTATAAATTCTGCTCCTACCTTTTCACCTACTGCAAGCAGAAACTCCTACACTTTAACTCCATTCTCAGGAACACACCTGAATCCATGCCATATCGACAGCGTCTCCTCCGCGCTAGGCTGAGAAGCCATCGCGCACACACACCTTCCAACCCCCAGGAAACTAACTGTCATCTTCCATCCTAACTTTGAAAGAACCTGTGGATACCGCTAAAACAAATAGTGCATTAACCCTCCACCATAGACAATAAAATGTAAAGAAAAGACCAAGACAGAATCAAGAAAGTTATTTGGACAGAGCCCTCCACACCAAACACTCAAACTCCAAAAACTCCCAGCATGCACTGCGAGCGAGAGAGAGAGAGGTCTAATAGAACACAGCCTCAGGGCCGTCTCTCGTCTCTCTCGTCTCTCTCTCTCTCTCTCTCTCTCTCTCTCTCTCGTCAGAGTGCATGCTGGGAGTGAGTCGGGAAGCAGGAGCGATTGTGAGAGTGACTGAACATTTTTTCACTCTTGTGTTTTAGTATTTTCAATGTGTGTATATATATACACACTACCGGTCAAACATTTTAGAACACCTTCTCATTCAAGGCTATTTCACTGTCGTCAAGGCAAAGGGTGGCTATTTGAAGAATGTCAAATATAAAATAATTTGTTTAACACTTTTTGGTTACTACATCAATCAAACAAATGTATTTATAAAGCCCTTCTTACATCAGCTGATGTCACAAAGTGCTGTACAGAAACTCAGCCTAAAACCCCAAACAGCAAGCAATGCAGGTGTAGAAGCAGGTGTACATGATTCCATATGTGTTATTTCATAATTTAATTCATAATAATTCATAATCTGCAATGTAGAAAATAGTAAAAATAAAGGAAAACCCTTGAATAACTAGGTGTTCTAAAACTTTTGACCGGTAGTGTGTGTATGGTGTTCGGGGGAGGAATGTAGCTTAGCAGTGGGCACTATCATTGGGTATGATAGCATAACATCAGCCTCAAGGATGAATAGTGCTGTAGTAATATTCTTAGATTCCATTGAAAAGTTGAATACGATAGTTGAGAGTGGTGTTGTGTTAAGGGGAGACACAGACGTCGGTATTTCCTCTTATGAATCCAGCAAAGAAAGTTTTTCTAATGTGCCGCCATTTGTTAAAGATGAAGTGTTGGAGCGAGAGTTATCTCGTCATGGTCAACTTGTTTCTACAATAAAAAAGGTCATTTTTGGATGCAAATCTCTTTTGCTGAAACATGTCGTGTCTCAGGAGACAAGATCACATGATGTTAAAGAAGGATACTGACAAACTGAAGTCCTTTGGCTGCGGGAGAGAGGAGAGAGCAGCTCTAGCACTGGTGCAGCTAATGCACCTCCACGAGGGGATGAACATGCTAAGGGTTCTTGGGAAGGGAGAAGGTGGGCAGATGTGGTTGGAAAAGTAGGAAAGGAGAGCGGTGTGGCTATGGGGGCAATTGTGGTAGATCAGAGCAAAGAAGGAGGGGAAACAGCTGGTGAGACTTTGACTGTGGTCGCTGAGTTGGTGCTGGAAATTTAAATTGGAGTTCAAGAGGAGTTTGAAACAATGGAAAATGAAGCAGTTGTTTTCAAGATACCGAGGAGTAAGAGGAAGAATTTAAGGGGGTGGTGAAGGTTCTAATTGTAAGAGGAAGAATTTAAGGGGTGGTGAAGGTTCTAATTCTAAGAGGAAGTAGAGATTGATAAATCCGTTGAGGATAAACAGGAAGTAGAGATTGATAAATCCGTTGAGGATAAACAGGAAGTAGAGATTGATAAATCCGTTGAGGATAAACAGGAAGTAGAGATTGATAAATCCGTTGAGGATAAACAGGAAGTAGAGATTGATAAATCCATTGAGGATAAACAGGAAGTAGAGATTGATAAATCCGTTGAGGATAAACAGGAAGTAGAGATTGATAAATCAGTTGAGGATAAACAGGAAGTAGAGATTGCTAAATCAGTTGAGGATAAACAGGAAGTAGAGATGGTGGAGTTTCCCTCTGTGGAGGATAGAGAGAGTGAGTCATCTGACGCATCTCAACAAAATAATGTAACTGATTTTTTTCCTGAAAGTAAATTTTTAATTGAATCAGTAAAGGTTCTGATGTAAAATAACAGGGGGAGGTTTGACAATCCCTGATGTAAAATAACAGGGGAGATTTGACAAGCCCTGATGTAAAATAACAGGGGGAGGTTTGACAAGCCCTGAAATCACTAGACTCAAGAAAGTTTTTACAAGAGTGACAAGCGATTTAAATAATGAAAGAGTTAAGTTGCAGCCTTAACTCTGTAAAGAGATGTGTTATGTGTTTCTTACTCAGTATATTTTTCAGGCATGAGCTGTGTTAAGATTTCTTCTTTAAACGTAAATGGGGCCGAGAGACGTTTAAAAAAATAGCAGTAGTGTATGGGGGGGGCAGTGGTGTGTAGTCATAAAAACTCAAAAAGTGGGGGGGTGGCCATCCTGTTTTCCAAAGGGTTTTGCCTTTATCATATGAGGTTGAAGAGGTGGTTGAGGGGAGGTTATTAAAAGTTAGAGCGAGGTGCGAAAACATGACTATGTGTTTAATAAATGTATATGCCCCAGTAGTGGCAGTGGAGATGGTATGTTTTTTAGAGACATTATCAAATACCTTTGAGAAATGTAATACTGAGGATGATTTATTTCTTGCTGGGGATTTTAACTGCACTGTCAGTGATTTAGATAGAAATCACAAGAACATCACATAGCCTCAAGGACTTTTTTAAAACACCTTATTGTAACATGAACTATGTGATATTTGGCAGAGTCAACATGGAGGCACGAGACAGTACACATGGTCTAATGTGAGAGAGAACACCATCTCTCTGACCAGGTTAGATAGGTTGTATTGTAACACTGTGTGATGTTTGGAGCCAACATGGAGGTACGAGACAGAACACATGGTCTAATGTGAGAGAGAACACCATCTCTCTGGCCAGGTTAGATAGGTTTCATTGTTTTGAGCATCAATCTCAGGTCTGTAAATCAAGTGTGATAATCCCAGTGGGATTTTCTGATAATTGTTTAATAACAAAGATGGTGTACATTAACAGTGTAAAACCCAAAAGTGCATACTGGCATTTTAATATATCTTTATTGAGTGATGCTCACTCCAGGAAATGTTTTAGTTTTCACTGGGAGAGGTGGAGGTCTCAAAAGCCAGCTTTGTATCCCTTCAACAGTGGTGAGATATAGGGAAAATCCAGATTCAACAATTCTGTAATCAATACACAACTAATGTCACCAGAGACATCACCAGATCAGTGTATGCCTTAGAGTCTGAAATAGTGGAACTCCTGACGTTGGTTGAGACCACAGGAGATCGAGGACATACTCAGGCACTCAAGAGAAAAAACTGCGTTGGCAGACTTGCTGGGTATCAGAGCACATGGGTCTTTGGTGAGAAGTACGTTTCAGGGAATCTCTGAAATGGATGCCTCATCCAAATTTTTCTTCGGATTAGAGAAAAATAATGGACAAAGAAGAATTATTTATTGCCTCAAATCAGCTGTTGGACACGAGCTCACTAGCCCTAGTGGAATTAGAAAGAGGGCAGTAGAGTTCTATGCTGAGCTCTACAATGTGAGTATAAAGAGGATAAAACAGTTGCACAGCAAGTGGCGACCTGTCATTCAGGGCAGGTGTATTTTGAGACCTACATTTTTAGCAAAAAATAATAATAAAAATGATATACTGTATATATCTTTTTTATATATAAATATATTTTTGGGGGTGCTTGCCTGTTTTGCATGTTATTTAGGCATTAATACGTGTCACATATCAGTTTGCAAACAATGTAAAAAATAAATACACTATTGTTTGTGGTCACTTAGAAATGCACTTGTTTTTGAAAGAAAAGCATATTTTCTGTCCGTTAAAATATCATCAAATTGATCAGAAATACAGTGTAGACATTGGTAATGTTGTAAATGACTATTGTAGCTGGAAACTGCTGATTTTTTAATGTAATATCTACATAGGCGTACATTATCAGCAACCATCACTCCTGTGTTCCAATGGCACGTTATGTTAGCTAATCCAAGTTGATAATTTTAAAATACTAATTGATCATTAGAAAACCATTTTAAAACTTCTTCAGGATTGTTGGGTCCCCTGCGGGATGGTTGAGCTAATGTAGGCTAATGGGATTAGCATGAGGTTGTAAGTAACAAGAACATTTCCCAGGACATAGACATATCTGATATTGGCAGAAAGCTTAAATTATTGTTAATCTAACTGCACTGTCCAATTTACAGTAGCTATTACAGTGAAAGAATACCATGCTAGTGTTTGAGAAAAGCGCACAGTTTTGAACATAAAAAAACTATTAATAAACAAATTAGGCACATTTGGGCAGTCTTGATACAACATTCTGTACAGAAATGCAATGGTTCATTGGATCAGACTAAAACTTTGCCCATACACTGATGCCACCTAGTGGCCATTATCTAAATTGCATCTGGGCTGGAATAATACATGTTGGCCTTTCTCTTGCATTTCAAAGATGATAGTACAAAACAAAACAAAATGTGTTTTTTTCTGTGTATTATCTTTTACCAGATCTAATGTGTTATATTCTCCTACATTCCTTTCACATTTCCACAGACTTCAAAGTGTTTTCTTTCAAATGGTACCAAGAAATTAAATATCCTTGCTTCAGGGCCTGAGCTACAGGCAGTTAGATTTGGGTATGACATTTTAGGAGAACATTTAAAAAAAGGGTCCAATCCTTAAGAGGTGTGTAAACTGTGTAGATGTATTAGGCAGGGGTGTTCTTTGTCAGGAAGGTTATATGCCATCACTATTTATCCACTACTAAATAGCATTAGAAGTCGCATTGGAGGTGTGTACCTTTCAGAGGATATTCCTCCTATTTGTCTCTCAGCCTATGCTGATGATGTAGTTATTTTTGTGAAAAATCAAGCAGAGGTGGATAGCTTGAGTCTCATAGTTGGTCGGTTTAGGGGAATATCCTCTGCAAAGGTAAATTGGGGAAAAGTTGTGCTTTACAGATTGGGAGGGGGGGGGGGCTGGAATGGTGTAAGGGAGGTTTTAAGTATCTTGGAGTGTACCTAGTGGATAAGGGTTCAATGGAAAATTGGAATGGGTGGTTGAAATGGTGGAAGGGAGGATGAGGAGATGGCATTGGTTATCTCGTATGTCATACAGGGGGGGCACTATTATTGTTAACTTCTTATGGCTGGGGGCAGTATTGAGTAGCTTGGATAAATAAGGTGCCCAGAGGTGCCCAGAGTAAACTGCCTGCTCCTCAGTCCCAGTTGCTAATATATGCATATTATTAGTATATTTGGATAGAAAACACTCTGAAGTTTATAAAACTGTTTGAATGATGTCTGTGAGTATAACAGAACTCATAGGGCAGGCAAAAACCTGAGAAACAAATCCAACCAGGAAGTGGGAAATCTGAGGTTGGTCGATTTTCAACTCAGCCCCTATTGAAGATAGGGGTCATGTTGCACTTCCTAAGGCTTCCACTAGATCTCAACTGTCTTTAGAAACTTGTTTGAGGCTTCTACTGTAAAGGGGGGCTGAATGAGAGGGGATTGAGTCAGAGGTCTGGCAGAGTGCCAGGAGCTGGTCACGCGCATTCACATGAGAGGTACCTCCCATTCCATTTGCTTTTTCTGAAGACAAAGGAATTCTCCGGTTGGAACATTATTGAAGATTTATGTTAAAAACATCCTAAAGATTGATTCTATACATCGTTTGACATGTTTCTACGGACTGTAACGGAATTTTTTGAAATTTCGTCTGCAACTAGTGAACGCGCTTTGTGAGTTTTGATTTGTTTACCAAACCCGCTAACAAAAGTAGCTATTTGGACATAAATGATGGACATTATCGAACAAATCAAACATTTTATTGTGGAACTGGTGTTCCTGGGAGTGCATTCTGATGAAGATCATCAAAGGTAAGTGAATATTTATAATGTTATTTCTGACTTCTGTTGACTGCACAATATGGCGGATATCTTTTTGTCTTGATGGGTCTCTGAGCGCCGACCTCAGATTATTGCATGGTTTGTTTTTTCCGTAAAGCTTTTTTGAAATCTGACACAGCGGTTGCATGAAGGAGAAGTGGATCTAAAATACCATGTATAACACTTGATCTTTGATCAACGTTTATTATGAGTATTTCTGGAAATTGATGTTGCAATCACCGGATGTTTTTGGAACTACTGAACATAATGCGCCAATGTATACTGATATTTTTTTATATAAATAAATAATATATATGAACTTTACCGAACAAAACATACATGTATTGTGAAACATGAAATCCTATGAGTGTCATCTGATGAAGATCATCAAAGGTTAGTGATTAATTTTATCTCTATTTCTGCTTTTTGTGACTCATGTCTTTGGCTGGAAAAATGGCTGTGTTTTTCTGTGATTTGGCGGTGACCTAACATAATCATTTGTGGTGCTTTCGCTGTAAAGCCTTTTTGAAATCGGACACTGTGGTGGGATTAACAACAAGATTACCTTTAAAATGGTATAAGATACTTGTATGTTTGAGGAATTGTAATTATGAGATTTCTGTTGTTTGAATTTGGCACCCTGCACTTCCACTGGCTGTTGTCATATCGATCCCGTTAACGGGATCGCAGCCATAAGAAGTTTTAACAATGTGCTTGCCTCTGCACTGTGGCATCGGTTGTCATATTTAGAGCCACCATCTGGCCTTCTGGCTAAAATGCAGGCGATTATTGTAGATTTATTTTGGGATGAATATCATCGGGTTCCACAAAGTGTTTTTTTCATTTGTCAAAAGAGGAGGGGGGACAAGGTCTTGTACAGTGGCTTGCGAAAGTTTTCACCGCCCTTGGCATTTTTCCATTTTGTTGCCTTACAACCTGGAATTAAAATACACAGGTCTTGTTTTACAGAAGGTAGGGGGATTAGGTTTAAAGAGGGCTTTATTTTTTGTTGATAGTAGCCGGATTTCTAGGGAGGGAGTACCTCCGTTTTACAGAGGCCTTCTTAGGGTTTGGAGCATAATGAAGGTGTCCAGACGCACTCTAGCGGAGTCAGTGCTGCTGGAGGAACCTCTGGTGTATGGAGCAAGACTGGATTGTACAACTGCATCAGTTCCATTTTACTTCAAGATTCTGGTGAAGGGCAAAATCATCACCCTAAAACAGTTCGTGGCCATGGCTGGGCCCACCTTAATGGATGGAGGACGGGGGGGACGAACATCTGGGGGTGAGGTTGGAAAGGACTGTCGGACAACTGCTGGGAAGCTGCAGGAAGGCTCTGTCAGCAGAAGGTTTATAATAATCACAAGATGAAGGTAGAAGATGAAAACGTCCCATTTCCAAGACTGGGGATTACACCCAATATCCCAGATTCAGAACGAAATGCGTTATTACTGGATTTGGGAGGGTTGGAAGAGGTGAGTTTGGATGAGGTCAATGGGAAAGACGTATGTAGGGTGTGTGTCAAGGTTTAGAATAAAGATACATTGAAGAATAGAAAAGACACTCCTTGGAGGGTTAAATTGGGTATTGGTGACAAGGTAAAGCCAGCATGGAGAGCACTGTACAAGCCACCATTACAAAAGGGCACTGATGACATGCATTTTTTTATTATTTATTTTTATTTAATCTTTATTTAACTAGGCAAGTCACTTAAGAACAAATTCTTATTTACAATGACGGCCTACCCCGGCCAAACCCGGACGATGCTGGGCCAATTGTGTGCCACCCTATGGGACTCCCAATCACGGCCGGATGTGATACAGCCTGGATTCAAACCAGGTACTGTAGTGACGCCTCTTGCACTGAGATGCAGTGCCTTAGATTACTGCACCACTCGGGAGTCCCATGGAGGGTTTTGCATGGCATCATTGCACTTTATGCTTTTGTATCTGTTATTAACTCAGATGTTGGAGATGGATGTCATTTTAGTAACATAAGACAAAAATGTTTCACTGTTTTATGGAGTGTGAGAGGATAAAGCCTCTCTTTGAAGTACTGGAGTCTTTGTTTACAGCTGTAGGGGAGATTTTCAATAACACTGTTTTATTTTGGTGTTTCAATATAGTAAGCAACAGAAAATAAAATGTCAACTGTTCAAGGTTATTTTGGGACAAGCTAAGATGTCCATTGTTCTGAGTAGGAAACATAAGATAGACGCGGGGTATGGGCAGGATGTAAGATGTGTTTTTAAAGGCAGAATAAAAGTGGATTTCTCGGCTGTAAAAAATCTCCCATTGTTTGAGGAGAAGTGGGCTTACGAAGGAGCGGTTTGTTTTGTATAGGAGGGGAAACTATCTTTTGTTGATGAAATTAGTTTGTATGCTTTCTTATTTCATTTAATACATTTTTATTTAGGAATGACACATTTGTTGTTTCATTTCTGAAAAGGCGCAGTGTGCCATTATTTGTGTTAAGAATTAAGTATAAAATAAAGGTTTTATAAACAAACAAAAAAACTCACTCTCATTATCTCGCTCCATATCTCTCTCTCCTTATCTTTCTTTCTCTATCTCTCGTCTATCTCTCATTATCTCTCTCTCTCACTCTCTTGCTCTCAATATTTCTCTCTCTCACTCACTCTCTCGCTCCATCTCTCTCTCTCTCTCTCTCTCTCTCTCTCTCTCTCTCTCTCTCTCTCTCTCTCACTCTCATTATCTCTCTCCCCCCGCCTTTCTTTCTCTCTCTCTTCCAGGCGCCTGTAATGACTTAACCAATAAATTATTAAGGCCAAATATCAGAGTGTTGCTGTGTTTGTGTGTTGAATATTTATAATACAAATTAAACAAGTTATTTGCCAGATGGTTGCAGTCATAAGTCTCAGCCTTACTGTTGTTAATATCTGGGGACAGTTTTTGTTTCGTGTGAGTGTGTGTTCCTATATATTCGTAAATAGACATGTTCTATGAGTTGGTCAGTACAGCAGAGACCACTCAATACAAAACGAACAGTGTTAGATGAAAAATGCTCTCCCCGCAGCCTTATACTACTGACTGTCTCACCGACCTGCATGGCAGACGAAATATCTTTATTTAACATAGCAAATGTGCTGTGTGTGTTGGTCAGTTGAAGGGGGAGAGAGAGAGATGGGGAGAGAGCGATAGACCTAAGAGTTCTCTAACCGTCTCCTTCCCTTACAGGCCCCAGTCGCTCTCATGAGAACCATTGGGTCTCTGGCAGTCATCAGCTTGTTTGTCTGAGAGAGGAGGAGAGGAAGGGCCAGCACTTTCACTAGAGGAGCAGTCACTATTCTCAAGGGGAGGAACTACACTACACACTCAGACCCACAATACAAACAGCTTCTATGAAGAAGTCCTCATGTCATTTCTATGACGATTGCTCTTCATTCTCCAGTAAAGGACATGAACGTAACATGACACAGAGCCGCAAAGTGTCTCTACGTATACACACACACACACACACACACACACGCACACACACACACACACACACACACACACACACACACACACACACACACACACACACACACACACACACACACACACACACACACACACACACACACACACACACACACACACACAGAGAGAGAGAGACACACAACACACACAGACAGACAGAGAGACACACACAGACTGACAGAGCGAGACACACACACACACACACACACACACACACACACACAAACAGACACACACACAGACAGAGAGACACACACAGTATTCATAGCATCTCTCTAGGGGAGGGTTGGTATCTTCTCATCTGACTGTCAGCAACACAGAGAGAGAATGAAAGATGGGAGGAACAGGAAAGGAGTGAAGAGAAGAGTGCAGAATGAGGAGAGAAGAAGAGTGGAAACCTATTTAACTAGACAAGAGAAGAAGAGCAGCGGAGAAGTGGAGGAGAGGACCTGATTGACAGTGTTTGGTATGCCCGAGAGAGATAGGGTAACCTTTTCATAAGTCCCCTCATTCCCTCTCTCTCTCTCTCTTTCTCCCTCTCCCTCTCCCTATCTCTCTCTATCTTTCTCTCTCTCTCTGTCTCTCTTGCTCTCTCTCGCTCGCTCTTTCTCGCTCTCTCTCGCTCTTTCTCACTCTCTTTCCCTCTCTCTCTCTCTCTCTCGCTCTCTTTCCCTCTCTCTCTCTCGCTCTCTTTCCCTCTCTCTCTCTCTCTCGCTCTCTTTCCCTCTCTCTCTCTCTCTCTCTCGCTCTCTTTCCCTCTCTCTCTCTCTCTCTCTCTCTCTCTCGCTCTCTTTCCCTCTCTCTCTCTCTCTCGCGCTCTTTCCCTCTCTCTCTCTCTCTCTCTGATAAATAAAACTTTAAAGGACAACGGCACTTCTCTTTTTAATGGCCTGACACTCTCTCTGTCCCAAAACCGTCTGTTATTAGCTGCAGATTGGCCACTTTACTCTGACCTAATACCAGGGGGACTCTGTCCTGAATGGGGAAATAGGACTCCTCTTCTATCTCTGTTACCACCCACAGTGACACCAGCTTTAGGTTTATAAACTGTTGACAACTTTGTCTTCATCTCAAACACACTTGACTGTCATTTCACCCCAAATGCACTTACCATTTCCAACCACTCCTGTTGCTGCGAACAAAGTTGAGCTGATGAACGATGCCCAGAGGGGTTTCTGGGGGATTCTACTGTTGCTATAGCGACCTTTGTGGCTGGCTGCACTGCTGTTCTCTTCTATTCAGCTCTCGTAGACACACACACTTGCGTGCGTTCACATACACTCACATAGTGTTGGAATCCAATCCTGTTCACTTTCGTGTGTACACATACACTCACATAGTGTGTTGGAATCCAATCCTGGTCACTTTCGTGTGTGCGCGCACACACACAATCTCACACGAATGTTAATGTGGGGCAATGCATTGCAAAGCAGACCAATCAAAAGGTATGCCTCTTCCGGAGTATGGTGGATGTAATTATGATCTAGGGACTTTCTGTTGGGGTTTTGGAGTGTTTTTTTCGAGGCAAGAAACAGGTGGATCTTGAGATTTGATGAAGATCTTTGGGTGATCAAAGCAAGTGCTTTTAGTCTGACAGTTTCCCAGACTGACGTTTCTCTGACTCAGATGGTAGTCGATTCATTGTAAAGACTTTTGATAGGGGTTTATTTCTGGTCTGTTTCCATTTTGAGATTTTTTCCTCTTCTGATTTGGTTTTGGTGTGATCTTTCTCTCTCTCGATGAGAGGAAAGGAAAGGAGAGAAGCAGAGGAGAGGAAAGGAAAGGAGAAGGAGAGAAGCAGAGGAGAGGAAAGGAAAGGAGAAGGAGAGAAGCAGAGGAGAGGAAAGGAAAGGAGAGAAGCAGAGGAGAGGAAAGGAAAGGAGAAGGAGAGAAGCGGAAAGGAAAGGAGAAGGAGAGAAGCAGAGGAGAGGAAAGGAAAGGAGAAGGAGAGAAGCAGAGGAGAGGAAAGGAAAGGAGAGAAGCAGAGGAGAGGAAAGGAAAGGAGAGAAGCAGAGGAGAGGAAAGGAAAGGAAAGGAGAGAAGCGGAGAGGAAAGGAAAGGAGAAGGAGAGAAGCAGAGGAGAGGAAATGGATGGTGAAAGAGAGGGTAGACAGGACAGCAGAGGAGGGGATTGGAGAGAGGAGATGAGGGGGAGAGGAGGAGAGGGCTTTGAGCTGGGGTGTACTGGGCTGATGTGTTGGGGTGGGGGGAAAAGAAGGGATTTGGGGTGGGGGTGGGATTTCAGATTGTGTCAGGGGATCAACTCATTCAGCACCTCAAATGGCTTTCAAAAATCAATCTTACACACACACATACACACACACACTTTACACACAGAGGTGCACGCACACACACATTCACACACACATACACACACACACTTTACACACAGAGGTGCACGCACACACACATTCACACACACATACACACACACACACTGCACACACGGACTCCACACACACACACACACACACACACAAACCCATTCATAGGTGTAGAGATCAGTGCACTATCGATCTGCTTCTGCCTGGCCGTGATTAAACCAAACACACACAGGTTTCCAGTGTGAACCTCATCAGATGTAGTTCTAGCTGATGGCGTTGGAGATATGGAGGACTGCCAATACAACACTGTATTACAGACTATTGTAAAATAGACACAAATTGCTTATTGGAAATTTGTGACAGGCACAGGCACATTTTTTTTGTGTGCAGTACATTATTCTGTATAGAGTGAATGTCAATCACAGATAAAGAGAGTAGGTTACTTAAGATAGAAATGATAGGAGGGAGGTTGGTCGGGGAGGATGTGTGTCACGCCCTGACCTTAAAGCTTTTTATGTCTCTATTTTGGGTTTGGTCAGGGTGTGATTTGGGTGGGCATTCTATGTTCTATTTTCTATGTTTTTATATTTCTTTGTTTTGGCCGGGTATGGTTCTCAATCAGGGACAGCTGTCTATCGTTGTCTCTGATTGGGAACCATATTTAGGTAGCCCTTTTCCCTCCTTTCTGTGTGGGTAGTTGTCTTTGTTTGTGGCACTATAGCCCTTAAGCTTCACGGTTGTTTTTGTATTGTTTATTGTTTTTGTTGGCGTCATTCTTAATAAAAGGAATATGTACCCTTACTACGCTGCACCTTGTTCCGCTTCTTCCAGCATCGGCCGTGACAATGTGAAAGTCTAGCAACCCAAAGGTTGTGTGTAGAAATCTCATCACGGACAACTTTAGCATTTTAGCTAATAGCAACTTTGTAACTACTTACTACTTTTTAGCTACTTTGCAACTACTTAACATGTTAGCTAACCCTAACCGTAACTATTTAAGTGACTTAATGGCTAACATACTATTACAGCTTATTGTAAAATAGACACAAATTACTTATTCGAAATTCACGACCAGCACATGAAAAAGTCAACTTTTTCTTGTGTATTACATGTTTTTAATCACAATGCATATGTGTACATTACACAAATTACAATTTGTTGAGGCTAACGTTAGCTAGGCTAGCTAGGTGGCTAATGTTAGCTAGGCTAGGGGTTAAGGTTAGGGGGTAAGGTTAGGTTTAGGGGTTAAGGGTTAAGGTTAGGCAACATGCTAGCTAAGTAGTTAAAGACCTAATGCATCAACTGTTGCAATCCACACGTACACACACCAGCCAGATCGCTCAAGATTGGACGTCTGTCCATGTCCTAAGGACGCTGGGAAATGCCTTTCAAATCGACCAATGAGTGTCTTAACTTAATGTTTTAACCCTATCCAAAACCTTAACCATTCCGAATGAGTGTCTAAACGTAATGTTTTTAGCCCTATCAAAAACATTAACCCTTAACTAAAAAAAACGTTGAAATTTGACGTTTGCACCGACTACGGAATTTGACGTTTTGAGAAACGTGGATAAACGTCAATGAATCTGAAGTAAAATTGGTGTCACACCCTGGCCTTTGTTATATATATTTTCTTGATTAGTTTAGTTAGGTCAGGGTGTGACATGGGGGATGTTTGTGTGTTTTGTCTAGTTTAGGGTGTGTGTATTGTTTAGGGGGTTTTGTAGTATGTATGGGGTTGTGTTCAGTGTAGGTGTTTAGGAAAGTCTATGGTTGCCTGATTTGGTTCTCAATCAGAGACAGCTGTTTATTGTTGTCTCTGATTGGGAGCCATATTTAAGGCAGCCATAGGCTTTAGGTGTTTGTGGGTAATTGTCTATGTTGAACGTTTGTAGCTTGTGTGTGCACTAACGTTTGTAGCTTCACGGTTGTTTTGTTTTGTAAAAGTGTTCGTTTCGTGTTTCGTCATCTCTAATAAAAGAAGATGTCCTCATATCCCGCTGCGCCTTGGTCCGCTTATTATGACGATCGTGACAATTGGTAAAAACATGAGACCTTGTTGCACACACATGCATACACACACGTAATTCTTCCCTTGAAGATTTTCACAGTAGAAAAACAGTTACATTGTTGAGACTTACCTGCAAGCTGTGTGTCCGTGTAGTGATGCATGCTGGATCTGTGTGTTAATTTGTGTCTATCTATCTTTCTCTTGAAGGAGCTGCAGTTTGAGAGGCTGACCCGTGAGCTGGAGGCAGAGAGACAGATTGTAGCCACCCAGCTGGAGAGATGCAAGCTGGGCTCTGAGACCGGTGGAAGTATGAGCAGCATCAGGTAACACACCTGTGTGTGTGTGCGTGTGTGTGTGTGCACGCGTGTGTGTGCACATGTGTGTGTGTTGTGTGTGTAGAATGGCCATCTAGCTCCCAGGGTGGAACTCTCTTTATAGGCATTCTCTCAGGGGGACACATTAATGTGACACCCTCTGACACTACCTGCACACCTTGAATTGAACTGAGAGGACACTTTTATATGTGACACCCTCTAACACTATCTGCACTCCTTGAAATGAACTGAAAGGACACATTTATATGTGACACCCTCTGAGACTATCTGCACACATTGAATTGAACTGAGAGGACACTTTTATATGTGACACCATCTGACTCTTTCTGCACACCTTGAAATGAACTGAGAGGACACATTCATCTGACACCTTCTGAGACTATCTGCACACCTTGAATTGAACTGAGAGGACACTTTTATATGTGACACACCCTCTGACTCTTTCTGCACACCTTGAAATGAACTGAAAGGACACATTAATCTGTGACACCCTCTGAGACTATCTGCACACCTTGAATTGAACTGAGAGGACACTTTTATATGTGACACACCCTCTGACTCTTTCTGCACACCTTGAAATGAACTGAGAGGACACTTTTATATGTGACACACCCTCTGACTCTTTCTGCACACCTTGAATTGAACTGAGAGGAGAACAATTGTTGGTCTCTAGTCCTATTGTGTGTGTGTGAGGGGATGTGTGATGTGTGATGTGTGTGTGTGAGGGGGATGTGTCTGTGTGTGTGTGTGTGTGTGAGGGGATGTGTGTGTGTGTGTGAGGGGATGTGTGATGTGTGTGTGAAGTGTGTGAGGGGGATGTGTGTGTGTGTGTGTGTGAGGGGGATGTGTCTGTGTGCGTGTGTGTGTGTGTGTGTGTGTGTGAGAGAGGGGGATGTGTGACGTGTGTGTGTGTGTGTGTGTGATGGGGATGTGTGATGTTTGTGTGTGTGCGTGGCCAGGCTAACTGTCGTCATGGGAGAAATACTTTAATATTCGCGTGTTAATTAGAATGGCCCTAGATTGTCCAAAAACGGTTAAATTATGTTTGGCAATTATGAGTCTGACCTTGGGGTGCAAAAAAGTGTCAGCAGACAACGGAGAAAGAGCACTTCATGGAAAGAGGGAAGAGGATGATGAAGGAAGGAGATATGGAGAGAGGAGGGGGGCAAATGAGAGGAGAGGATGTCAGCATCTGACTAGTGTGTTAATTCATTAGCTTCTGTATGATAACAGCTTTGAGAGAGAGAGACAGTGGAGCAGAGCGGAACTGAATTCAGACTGTGTGTGTGTGTGTGTGTGTGTAACGGATGTGAAATGGCTAGCTAGTTAGCGGGTACGCGCTAGTAGCGTTTCAATCAGTTACGTCACTTGCTCTGAAACCTATTAGTAGTGTTGCCCCTTGCTCTGCAAGGGCCGTGGCTTTTGTGGAGCGATGGGTAACGACGCTTCGTGGGTGTCAGTTGTTGATGTGTGCAGAGGGTCCCTGGTTCGCGCCCGAGGTCGGGGCGAGGGGACGTACTAAAGTTATACTGTTACACATGTGTGTGTGTGTGTGTGTGTGTGTGTGTGTGTGTGTGTGTGTGTGTGTGTGTGTGTGTGTGTGTGTGTGTGTGTGTGTGTGTGTGTGTGTGTGTGTGTGTGTGGCTGAGTTCAGAGTTCATCATGCTGAGTTCATAGTTCATAGTGCTGAGTTCATGGTGCACCAAACACAGGCATGTCAAAAGCAGAGATGTACTCTAATAGATGAACTGCTTAAGATCAGAACTCCTAGCTGACTGACTGGAGAGACAGAAGGATGGAGTAGAAAAACTGGGAAAGAAGTGTCTCAAATATGTCCTTATCAAACGTTCATGGTTTAGAAACAGTGTTTGGGAGTGTCCTGGACCAGCAAGGACAACTGACATACTTTAACCATAACCAATCATTGGTAAGGTCAACTGATTGGTCTACTGCTAGCCTATCATCTGTCAGTAGAGAAAAGTGAGTGAAGGATGTCATCTCGGTCGACATGTTGTTCTATGAACTCAGCATTATGAACTATGAACTCAGCACTATGAACTATGAACTTAGCATTATGAACTATTAACTTAGCATTATGAACTATGAACTTAGCATTATGAACTATGAACTTAGCATTATGAACTATGAACTTAGCATTATGAACTCAGCATTATGAACTATGAACTCAGCATTATGAACAATGAACTCAGCACTATGATCTCAGCATTATGAACTATGAACTTAGCATTATGAACTATGAACTCTGCATTATGAACTATGAACTCAGCATTATGAACTCAGCATTATGAACTATGAACTCAGCACTATGAACTCAGCACTATGAACTCAGCATGACAAACTATGATCTCAGCATTATGAACTATGAACTCAGCACTATAAACTCAGCATTATGAACTATGAACACAGCATTATGAACTCAGCTTGATGAACTATGAACTCAGCATTATGAACTATGAACTCAGCCTGATGTACTAAAAAACTCAGCATGATGAACTATGAACTCAGCATGATGAACTATGAACTCAGCATTATGAACTATGAACTCAGCATGATGAACCATGAACTCAGCATTATGAACTCAGCATGATGAACTATGAACTCAGCATTATGAACTATGAACTCAGCATGATGAACCATGAACTCAGCATTATGAACTCAGCATGATGAACCATGAACTCAGCATGATGAACTATGAACTCAGCATTATGAACTCAGCATGATGAACCATGAACTCAGCATTATGAACTCAGCATTATGAACTATGAACTCAGCATTATGAACTCTGAACTCAGCATGATGAACTCAGCATGATGAACTCAGCATTATGAACTATGAACTCAGCATTATGAACTCAGCATTATGAACTCAGCATGATGAACTATGAACTCAGCATTATGAACTCAGCATTATGAACTCAGCATGATGAACCATGAACTCAGCATTATGAACTCAGCATTATGAACTATGAACTCAGCATTATGAACTCTGAACTCAGCATGATGAACTCAGCATGATGAACTCAGCATTATGAACTATGAACTCAGCATTATGAACTCAGCATGATGAACTCAGCATGATGAACTCAGCATGATGAACTATGAACTCAGCATTATGAACTCAGCATTATGAACTCAGCATGATGAACTATGAACACAGCATTATGAACTCTGAACTCAGCATGATGAACTATGAACTCAGCATTATGAACTCAGCATTATGAACTATGAACTCAGCATTATGAACTCTGAACTCAGCATTATGAACTCAGCATTATGAACTATGAACTCAGCATTATGAACTCTGAACTCAGCATGATGAACTATGAACTCAGCATTATGAACTATGAACTCAGCATTATGAACTCAGCATTATGAACTCAGCATTATGAACTCAGCATTATGAACTCAGCATTATGAACTCAGCATTATGAACTATGAACTCAGCATTATGAACTATGAACTCAGCATTATGAACTATGAACTCAGCATTATGAACTATGAACTCAGCATTATGAACTCAGCATTATGAACTCAGCATTATGAACTCAGCATTATGAACTCAGCATTATGAACTCAGCATTATGAACTATGAACTCAGCATTATGAACTCAGCATTATGAACTCAGCATGATGAACTATGAACTCAGCATTATGAACTCAGCATTATGAACTCAGCATGATGATCTCAATATGATGAACTTTGATCTCAGCTACACGAACTCAGCATTATGAACTATGAACTCAGCATTATGAATTAGGCATAATGAACTATGATCTCAGCATGATGAACTATGAACTCAGCATTATGAACTATGAACTCAGCATTATGAACTCAGCATTATGAACTCAGCATTATGAACTATGAACTCAGCATTATGAACTCAGCATTATGAACTCAGCATTATGAACTATGAACTCAGCATTATGAACTCAGCATTATGAACTCAGCATGATGAACTCAGCATTATGAACTCAGCATGATGAACTCAATATGATGAACTTTGATCTCAGCTACACGAACTCAGCATTATGAACTATGAACTCAGCATTATGAATTAGGCATAATGAACTATGATCTCAGCATAATGAACTATGAACTAAACATGACGAGCTCTGAACTCAGCATGATGAACTATGAACTCAGCATTATGAACTCAGCATGATGAACTATGAACTCAGCATTATGAACTATGAACTCAGCATTTTGAACTCATCTAAATGAACTATGAACTCAGCATAATGAACTATGAAGTCAGTATGATGAACTATGAACTCAGCATCTTGAACTCAGCATTATGAGCTAATAACTCAGCATTATGAACTCAACATGATAAACTATGAACTCAGCGAAATGAACTATTAACTCATTATTGTGAACTAATCATGATGAACTATGATCTCAGCATTATGAACTATGAACTTAGCATTGTGAACTATGAACTCAGCATTATGAACTGAACTCAGCATTATGAACTATGAACTCAGCATTATGAACTATGAACTCAGCATTATGAACTCAGCATTATAAACTCTGAACTCAGCATGATGAACTCAGCATTATGAACTCAGCATTATGAACTATGAACTCAGCATTATGAACTCAGCATTATGAACTCAGCATTATGAACTATGAACTCAGCATTATGAACTCAGCATTATGAACTATGAACTCAGCATTATGA
>NC_052313.1:7551929-7730209 GCF_016432855.1 Salvelinus namaycush | reverse complement strand
CCCCTCTGTTTGTAGTTCCTTGTAGTGTGAACGCTCCTTTTCACTGGAATTCAAACTTTAAAAAATAGTTGCCGTTATAATTATCAAACCCAAAAAATGTAGTGAAAGTTTATTGGTCGTTTACACAGTTTAGGAGATGTTAGTGCAGTGAAATACTTGTGTTAGTAGCTCCGAACATTGCAGCTAAAATGTCAAACAAGTACACAAATAATAATAATCAAAAAACCAAAATCGTTCTAGGTGTGGACGGCCCTTAAGTCGCGCAATTTAAATCTAGCTGGACATGTGCTTTGGTGTTTGCTGCAGTATTTCTCAAGTTAAACAACATGAAAACTATAGTCAGTGCACCCTAGATAGTATTGAGCTGCTGCTGCTGGCTGTGCTCAGGACTGATTTCTGAGAACATGTCTACAACTTCATCAGCAAGCTGTCAAACGCTGGTAAATGAGGCACAAGCTACACACTGTTTATCAGGGTCCAAAATCACTAGCTGGCTAGCTAAGTTCTATCTCTGTGTTTGTCAATGAAGCTCGCGGGTGGGGACCATGCCGTTTTGTTTTTCCACCTCTCTCACTATCTATTACCAGAGTGTGTCTGTCTGGCAGTGTTTCATAGTGAATCGTGTTACAAAACAGTTTGAGGTGGGACACAACATGTTTGAGGGGGGACACAACATGTTTGAGGAGGGACACACTGTTGAGGTGGGAACAACATGTTTGAGGAGGGAACAACATGTTGAGGGGGACACAACATGTTTGAGGTGGGACCAACATGTTTGAGGAGGGACACAACATGTTTGAGGGGGGACACAACGTGTTTGAGGACGGACACGAAAAACATTTGAGGGGGGACACAACATGTTTGAGGAGGGACACAACATGTTTGAGGTGGGACACAACATGTTTGAGAGGAGGGACACAACATGTTTGAGGGGGGACACAACATGTTTGAGGTGGGACACAACATGTTTGAGGAGGGACACAACATGTTTGAGGGGGGACACAACGTGTTTGAGTGGGGGACACAACATGTTGTGGAGGGGGGACACAACATGTTTGAGGTGGGACACAACATGTTTGAGGGGGGACACAACATGTTTGAGGTGGGGGACACAACATGTTTGAGGGGGACACAACAGTTGAGGAGGGACACAACATGTTTGAGGTGGGACACAACATGTTTGAGGAGGGACACAACATGTTTTGAGGGGGAGGACACAACATGTTTGAGGGGGACACAACGTGTTTTGAGGGGGGACACAACGTGTTTGGGGTGGACAACGTGTTGAGGGGGGACACAACATGTTTGAGGGGGGACACAACATGTTTGAGGGGGGACACAACATGTTTGGGGGAGGGACACAACATGTTTGAGGTGGGGCACACAACATGTTTGAGGGGGGACACAACATGTTGAGGGGGGACACAACATGTTTGAGGTGGGACACAACATGTTTGAGGAGGGACACAACATGTTTGAGGGGGGACACAACATGTTTGAGGGGGGGACACAACATGTGAGGGGGGACACAACATGTTTGAGGTGGGACACAACATGTTTGAGGGGGGACACAACATGTTTGAGGGGGGACACAACATGTTTGAGGTGGGACACAACATGTTTGAGGGGGGACACAACATGTTTGAGGGGGGACACAACATGTTTGAGGTGGGACACAACATGTTTGAGGGGGGACACAACATGTTTGAGGAGGGACACAACATGTTTGAGGTGGGACACAACATGTTTGAGGGGGGACACACATGTTTTGAGGGGGAACACAACATGTTTGAGGAGGGACACAACATGTTTGAGGGGGGACACAACATGTTTGAGGAGGGACACAACATGCTTGAGGTGGGACACAACATGCTTGAGGTGGGACACAACATGTTTGAGGTGGGACACAACATGTTTGAGGGGGGACCACATGTTTGAGGGGAGGACACAACATGTTTGAGGAGGGACACAACATGTTTGGGGGGACACAACATGTTTGAGGGGGGGACACAACATGTTTGAGGTGGGACACAACATGTTGAGGTGGGACAACATGTTTGAGGTGGGACACAACATGTTTGAGGTGGGACACAACATGTTTGAGGGGGGACACAACATGTTTGAGGGGGACACAACATGTTTGAGGGGGGACACAACATGTTTGAGGGGGGACACAACATGTTTGAGGAGGGACACAACATGCTTGCGGTGGGAGACAACATGTTTGAGGGGGGACACAACATGTTTGAGGAGGGACACAACATGTTTGAGGAGGGACACAACATGTTTGAGGAGGGACACAACATGTTTGAGGAGGGACACAACATGTTTGAGGAGGGAACACAACATGTTTGAGGGGGGACACAACATGTTTGAGGGGGGACACAACATGTTTGAGGGGGAACAACATGTTGAGGTGGGACACAACATGCTTGAGGTGGGACACAACATGTTTGAGGTGGGACACAACATGTTTGAGGTGGGACACAACATGTTGAGGGGGGACACAACATGTTTGAGGAGGGGGACACAACATGTTTGAGGGGGGACACAACATGTTGAGGAGGGACACAACATGTGTTGAGGGGGGACACAACATGTTTGAGGAGGGACACACATGTTTGAGGAGGGACACAACATGTTTGATGGTGGGACACAACGTGTTGAGGGGGGACACAAGTGTTTGAGGGGGGACACAACGTGTTTGAGGTGGGAACACAAACGTGTTTGAGGTGGGACACAACGTGTTGAGGTGGGACACAACATGTTTGAGGGGGACACACATGTTTGAGGTGGGACACACATGTTTGAGGGGGGACACAACATGTTTGAGGGGGGACACAACATGCTTGAGGGGGGACACACATGCTGAGGGGGACACAAACATGTTTGAGGGGGGACACAACATGTTGAGGAGGGACACAACATGTTTGGGGGGGACACAACATGTTTGAGGGGGGACACAACATGTTGAGGGGGGACACAACATGTTTGAGGAGGGACACAAACATGTTTGAGGAGGGAACAACATGTTGAGGAGGGACAAAATGTTTGAGGTGGGACACAACATGTTTGAGAGGGACACAACATGTTTGAGGTGGGACACAACATGTTTGAGGAGGGACACAACATGTTTGAGGTGGGACACAACATGTTTGAGGGGGGACACAAACATGTTTGAGGGGGGACCAAACATGCTTGAGGGGGGACACAACATGTTTGAGGGGGGACACAACATGTTTGAGGAGGGACACAACATGTTTGAGGGGGACACAACATGTTTGAGGAGGGACACAACATGTTTGAGGAGGGACACAACATGTTTGAGGAGGGGACAAAACATGTTTGAGGGGGGACACAACATGTTTGAGGGTGGGACACAACATGCTTGAGGGTGGGCACATGCTGAGGGTGACACAACATGCTTGAGGGGGGACACAACATGTTTGAGGGGGACCAACATGTTTGAGGAGGGACACAACAGTGGAGGGGGACACAACATGTTTGAGGAGGGACACAACATGTTTGAGGGGGGACAGAACATGTTTGAGGGGGGACACAAACGTTTTGAGGGGGGACACAACGTGTTTGAGGAGGGACACAACGTGTTTGAGGGGGGACACAACATGTTTGAGGGGGGACACAACATGTTTGAGGTGGGACACAACATGTTTGAGGGGGGACACAACATGTTTGAGGTGGGACACAACATGTTTGAGGTGGGACACAACATGTTTGAGGGGGGACCACAACATGTTTGAGGTGGGGACACAACATGTTTGAGGTGGGACACAACAGTTTGAGGAGGGGACACAACATGTTTGAGGAGGGGACACAACAGTTTTGAGGTGGGACACAACATGTTTGAGGGGGGACACAACATGTTTGAGGGGGACACAACATGTTGAGGGGGGACACAACATGTTTGAGGGGGGAACAACATGTTTGGGGGGGACACAACATGTTTGAGGTAGGGGAGGACACAACATGTTTGAGGGGGGACACAACATGTTTGAGGAGGGACACAACATGTTTGAGGGAGGGACACAACATGTTTGAGGGGGTGGACACAACAGTTTGAGGGGGGACACAACATGTTTGAGGAGGGGGAGAGAAAGATTGGGGACAGGGAGAGAGAGGTCACTTATGGTATCTTCTAGCCTGTGAGGATAGTGTGTGTATGTTTAATAAGGGATATAGTGATGAAGGGATGGATGGAGATGAGTCTCACAGTATCCCCTGGCCTGAGAGGAGTATGGCGGGGTGCAGGCGATAGTTCCCATCATAGCCAGGATGTTGATGATGGCTGACTGGAGCTGACTCAGCACTAGCACCAGCTGCACAGCATCATGGGTAAAACATAAAAACACTGTGCTCAGCATGAGTAAACACATGTCATCATTTTCTGTTTCAGGGTATTAACTGACCTCTGATTGGTATACAGTAAGGCCCACCTCAACCAGAGTTCTCCAACCCTGTTCCTGGAGAGCTGCCGTCCTGCAGGTTTTCACTCCAACCCTGTTCCTGGAGAGCTACCCTCCTGCAGGTTTTCACTCCAACCCTGTTCCTGGAGAGCTACCCTCCTGCAGGTTTTCACTCCAACCCTGTTCCTGGAGAGCTACCCTCCTGCAGGTTTTCATTCAAACCCCAGTTGTAACTAACCTGATTCAGCTAATTATTAGAATCAGGTGCACTAGATTAGGGTTGGAGTGAAAACCTGCAGAAGGTTGGCTCTCCAGGAACAGGGTTGGAGTGAAAACCTGCAGGAGGGTAGATCTCCAGGAACAGGGTTGGAGTGAAAACCTGCAGGAGGGTAGCTCTCCAGGAACAGGGTTGGAGTGAAAACCTACAGGAGGGTAGCTCTGCAGGAACAGGGTTGGAGTGAAAACCTGCAGGAGGGTAGCTCTCCAGGAACAGGGTTGGAGTGAAAACCTACAGGAGGGTAGCTCTGCAGGAACAGGGTTGGAGTGAAAACCTGCAGGACAGTAGCTCTGCAGGAACAGGGTTGGAGTGAAAACCTACAGGACGGTAGCTCTGCAGGAACAGGGTTGGAGTGAAAACCTACAGGACAGTAGCTCTCCAGGAACAGGGTTGGAGTGTAAACCTACAGGACAGTAGCTCTGCAGGAACAGGGTTGGAGTGAAAACCTACAGGACGGTAGCTCTCCAGGAACAGGGTTGGAGTGTAAACCTACAGGACGGTAGCTCTGCAGGAACAGGGTTGGAGTGAAAACCTACAGGACAGTAGCTCTCCAGGAACAGGGTTGGAGTGAAAACCTACAGGACAGTAGCTCTCCAGGAACAGGGTTGGAGTGAAAACCTACAGGACAGTAGCTCTCCAGGAACAGGGTTGGAGTGAAAACCTACAGGACAGTATCTCTGCAGGAACAGGGTTGGAGTGAAAACCTACAGGAGGGTAGCTCTGCAGGAACAGGGTTGGAGTGAAAACCTACAGGACGGTAGCTCTCCAGGAACAGGGTTGGAGTGAAAACCTACAGGACGGTAGCTCTGCAGGAACAGGGTTGGAGTGAAAACCTACAGGACAGTAGCTCTCCAGGAACAGGGTTGGAGTGAAAACCTACAGGACAGTATCTCTCCAGGAACAGGGTTGGAGTGAAAACCTACAGGACAGTATCTCTCCAGGAACAGGGTTGGAGTGAAAACCTACAGGACAGTAGCTCTCCAGGAACAGGGTTGGAGTGAAAACCTACAGGACAGTAGCTCTGCAGGAACAGGGTTGGAGTGAAAACCTACAGGACAGTAGCTCTGCAGGAACAGGGTTGGAGTGAAAACCTACAGGACAGTAGCTCTCCAGGAACAGGGTTGGAGTGAAAACCTACAGGACAGTAGCTCTCCAGGAACAGGGTTGGAGAGCCGTGCTTTACCTCTTTCCTCTGATTGGCTCACTTACATAGCGTGTGCTTGTGTGTGTGTGTAATCTCACCTGGTACATGGCGTATTTGGGAATGATCTTGAGGCTGCGCAGCACGGTCCTGAGATGCATGAACATGATGGCTACAGGCCACAGTGCTATGATGGTCAGGACCCCCACTCCCAGAGATATCCAGATAGACGCTCCCGTTACCGCCGTCTGAAACACATATGGCGTTGGGAGTGTATGTGTGTGTAGATAGTCCCTGGTTCCAGCCCAGGTTATGGAGATGAGCGGGACAGAGTCAACTCTGTGAGTGTGTGTGTGTGTGTGTGTGTGTGTGTGTGTGTGTGTGTGTGTGTGTGGGGGAGTTTTCATATGGGCGTGTGCGTTTGGAAAGAATATGGTCCCGTGTGTGTGATTGTAGGTATGCGTGTGTTGACGCCCCACACTCACATCTGTAACGTTGAAGTTGCCATTGGTCCAGAGGATGATTGACAGAATGGTGAAGACAGCCTTCATCAGGGCGAACTGGAACGACCCCAACTTCAGCAGGAACAAACTCCGGCTGGAGAAAAACAGAGGAAAACATTCTATCAACATATATTTCATATGTATATTGTATACATATATTTAACATATTAGTATGACTTTGTAATATGTCATGTCCTATAGGGTGCAATGACCAGTAGGGGGCATATTTGGGGTGATAATGTTTTCTGACATGTCTCTATATGGACCCATACGAGGGTGAGTGGCCAGGGGGTACATTCAACCTGTTGGGGCCTGAACCAATACAGATAGTTTCACTACTAAACCGTGTGTTACCGTGTGATGTTAACATGGGGTAGACAGAGGCAGCAGCAGCAGCAGGGACCAGTACTGATCTTCAGTTTGTTCCTCCCTGCTCGCCGTAGAAACGCCTCGTCACCCCCCACCTCCTCGATCATTAACACCAGGAACTTAAACACGACGATCGCAAAGTAGCTGTGGAGGCAGGCACAAACATGTTCCACACATCAAGAACGCCAAGCAGTGAAGGAGGGAAGATAGACAGAGGGAGAGATGGGTTTGGAAAGATCTACACACACTATTGTAATGGTGTCTTTAGTATCTCTGTAGGTTTTGCTGACACGGGGTATGTCTTCCTGCTCTCTAATGGGTTTCCTGTCTGTCACAGAAGGAGTCTGAGATCAAGAGAACCCCAGATCCACTCAGACACAGGAAGAGATAGAAGGTGGAAGAGAGGAAAGAGGATAGGATGGGAGAGAGAGAGAGACAATATGAGAGAAAAATTGATACATAGAGAAAATGAAAGACAGGAGAGAGAGAGGAAAAGAGCGAGGGATGAGTAACATACCAGGCGGAGGTCATGTCAGTAAACATGGTGGCTCGGGGAATCCACATCCCCAGACAGGACATGGTGCCAATCACCTGACACACACAGCCGAGACATACAGCCTTAGTTTGGATACTTTAACAATGCAGTCTTCCTAACCGTGCTACTGCCCTAGAATTTCCTAGTAAACTGACGGGATGGGTCATAACTAAAGTTGTTATTTTGTTCCTTGGCCGCATGTGTTTCTACTGTAGGGGGACATACCAGCAGGTACCAGATTAAAGGCTGCCTTCAGTGTGTTCTTACCACATGTGTTTCTACTGTAGGGGGACGTACCAGTAGGTACCAGATTAAAGGCTGCCTTCAGTGTGTTCTTACCACATGTGTTTCTACTGTAGAGGGACGTACCAGTAGGTACCAGATTAAAGGCTGCCTTCAGTGTGTTCTTACCGGCGCTGCCCCGTTGACCCAGATGATGGCGCTCTTCTTGTGGGAGGGAACCTTCCGGTAGATGTACCAACACTCCTCTATGTAGACCAGCATGGACACCGCTGCCATGAAGGTCAGCACTGAGTACAGGATGATACCAAAGATGTCCAACTCTAAAGACAGACAGACAGAGGAGGTGTTAACAGGAAGACAATGAAAAGTAGTGAACAGGAAATCAAAAACAGCACCATCCCGTCTGCCAAACACAGAGTAACTAACTCACACATGCAAACGCCGGTACCCCTGGCCACACAATTAACTTAGAATAAACTGACACATACACAAATACACTTGTATACATGTCTGCAGACAGCCATGTCAAACAAAATGTTATTTGTCACATTCTTCATAAACAGCAGATTTAGACTAACAGTGAAATGCTTACTTATGGATCATTTTCCAACAATGAAGAGTTAAGATGATATATACAGTACTATTCAAAAGGTTGGACACATCTACTCATTAAACAGTTTTCCTTTGTTTTTACTATTTTGACATTGCAGAATAATAGTGAAGACATCAAAACTATGAAATAACACATATGGAATCATGTAGTAACCAAAACAAAGTGTTAAATCAAAATAGATTTATTTTAAATTCTTGACTAGCCACCCTTTACCTTGACAGCTTTGCACACTCTAGGCATTCTCTCAACCAGCTTCATGAGGTAGTCACCTGTAATGCATTTCAATTAACAGGTGTGCCTTGTTAAAAGTTTTTCTTTCCTTCTTAAAGCGTTTGAGCCAATCAGTTGTGTTGTGACATGGTAGGGGTGGTATACAGAATACAGCCCTATTTGGTAAAATACCAAGTCCATATTATGGCAAGAACAGCTCAAATAAGCAAAGAGGAACAACAGTCCATCATTACTTTAAGACATGAAGGTCAGTCAATAAGGAACATTAAGAACTTTGAAAGTTTCTTCAATTGCAGTCGCAAAAACCATCAACCGCTATGATGAAACTGGCTCTCATGAGGACCACCACAGGAAAGGAAGACCCAGAGTTACCTCTGCTGCAGAGGATAAATTCATTACAGTTACCAGCCTCAGAAATTGCAGCCCAAATAAATGCTTTGCAGAGTTCAAGTAACAAACATCTCAACATCAACTGTTCAGAGGAGACTTCATGAATCAGGCCTTCATGGTCAAATTGCTGCAAAGAAACCACTCCTAAAGGACACCAATAAGAAAAATCGACATGCTTGGGCCAAGAAACACAAGTAATGGACATTAGACCAGTGGAAATCTGTCCTTTGGTCTGATGAGTCCAAATTTGAGATTTTTCGTTCCAACCGCCATGTCTTTGTGAGACGCAGAGTAGGTGAACGGATGATCTCTGCATGTGTAGTTTCCATCGTGAACCATGGAGGTGGTATGATGGTGTGGGGGTGCTTTGCTGGTGACATTCAAGGCCCACTTAACCAGCATGACTACCACAGCATTCTGCAGCGATCCGCCATCCCATCTGGTTTGTGCATAGTGGGACTGTCATTTGTTTTTCAACAGGACAATGACCCAACACACCTCCAGGCTGTATAAGGGCTATTTGGCCAAGACGGAGCGTGATGGAGTGCTGCATCCGATGACCTGGCCACCACAATCACCTGACCTCAACCCAATTGAGATGGTTTGGGATGAGTTGAACCGCAGAGCGAAGGAAAAGCAGCCAACAAGTGCTCAGTATATGTGGGAACTTCACCTGGAAAAGGATTCCAGGTGAAGCTAGTTGCGTGAATGCCAAGTGTTTGCAAAGCTGTCATCAAGGAAAGGGTAGCTACTTTGAAAAATCTTAAATATAAAATAAATGTTGATTTGTTTAACTTTTTTTTGGTTACTACATGATGTGTTATTTGATAGTGTTGATGTCTTCACTATTATTCTACAATGTAGAACATAGTAAAAAATATAGAAAAACCCTTGAATGAGTAGGTGTGTAAACACACACACAGTGAATAATGAATAACAAGTAAAAATAACATGGATATATACAGGGAGAACCGAGTCAATGTTCCGTTTAGTTTATTAGGATCCCCTTAAGCTACTGCACATGTAGAAGCTACTCTTTCTGGCGTCCAAATAAAAAAAACGTACAAATACATGACAAAGTACAGAATAGTAATACAGAAGACCAACATAAGATATTACATTAATTTACGAAAGACACCAACAGACAATAAATACTATTTCCACACTATTCATATATACATACTAATAATTAATCAAAATTATTATATACAGGTAAATTAGATCTTTAAAAAAATAGGAGAGGCTCTGTGATTTAAAAAAAATTCTTATATCCATTTTTTAAAGCTAAACTTGTTTTTTGCCTGAGCAACCACTGGTGGCAGAGCTTTCCACGATGACATGGCTCAATGCATAACTGAGCGACACATTAAATCTGTTTTTGGTTTGGGTACAGTGAAGAAATCCACAGTGGCATGTCTGGTGAGGTATATCTGTTTGAAGTGTATGCAAATATACTGAACAAAAATATAAACAACATGTAAAGTGTTGTTTCGTGAGCTGAAATAAAAGATCCCAGAATTGTTCCATACACACACAAAAAAAAATATATATCCGATTATGTGCACATATTTGCTTACATCCCTGTTAGTGAGCATTTATCCTTTGTCAAGATAATCCATCCACCTGACAGGTGTGGCATATCAAGAAGCTGATTAAACAGCATGATCATTATATAAGTGGACCTTGTGCTTGGGACAATAAAAGGCCACTAGAATGTGCAACATAATGCCACAGATGTCTCAAGTTGAGGGAGTGTGCAATTGGCATGCTGACTGCAGGAATGTCCCCCAGAGCTATTGCAGAGAATTTAATCGTAATTTCTCTCTAAACGTCGTTTTAGAAAATTTGACAATACGTCCAACCGGCCTCACAACTGCAGACCACGTGTAACCACGCCAGCCCAAGACCTAGACATCAAGCTTCTTCACCTGCGGGATCGTCTGAGACCAGCCACCCAGACAGCTGATGAATCTGTGGGTTTGCACAACAAAAGTATTTCTGCACAAACTGTCAGAAACCATCTTAGGGAAGCTCATCTGTGTGCTCGTCATCCTCACCACGGTCTTGACCTGAATGCAGTTTGGCGTCGTAACTGACTTCAGTGGGCAAATGTTCACCTTCGATGGTCAGTGGCACCCTTCGAGAAGTGTGCTCTTCACGGATGAATTCCGGTTTCAACTGTACCGGGAGATGGCAGATTGTGTTTATGGCATCGTGTCATCGAGCGGTTTGCTGATGTCAACGTTGTGAACAGAGTGCCCCATGGTGGCAGTGGGGTTATGGTATGGGCAGGCATTAGCTACGGACAACAAACACAATTGCATTTTATCGATGGCAATTTGAATGCACCGAGATACCGTAACGAGATCCTGCGGCCCATTGTCGTGTCAATGCAGGTAGTCTGGGTAGCCATTTGATTAGCTATTTAGCTTTGGGCCGTGTACTCTTCACAGCTGTGTGGGTGTGTGTGGATCATGTTAATTCCTTAGGGAAGTGGGGGAAGGAAGTGCTTGCTCCATGATTTTTGGGAGAGCATCTTGGTTTGTGAAAGAGGCATAAGGACATGATTAGAGAAGAGAGAGAGAGAGGAGGGGAGGGATGGGGGAGGGAGATGAGACATACCCATAAGGACATGATTAGAGAAGAGCGAGGGATGGGTAGAGGATTGTGTTTCAGTCCACTCCAGCGAGTTACAGATGTGTTTTTAACAGTGTCATGAAATTGTTGCTTCTTCAGATCAAGGGTCTGCTTACTGTAACTTAGCCATTAGGGAGGAAAATGCACCCTCCTTTCCAACACACTATATCAACACCAAGACCGGATTCAGAACTCAGATTATCCAGAGTGATGCAGAGTAGGGGTAGGATGTAGGACTGTTGACCATGCGGTCAAACGTCAGGAATGGGCGGATCTGCAGTACACACATGTTATGCCTGCCTGCTATTGGTCAGACCAACAGTTATGTCGTCCAAACAGAGCATCCGTCACATCCTATTTATACTGTTCCTACTGTAACCGCGGGGTGCTGTAGAGGGAAACTACTTTGCGTGACAATACTTTAGGAATGTAAGTAGGCCTACATACCAGGATACACACTATAGGCTACATACCAGTGTGTGGCCAGCCACGGGTAATGTGGTGTGATGAAACCCTTAAAACCATAGTTTTGTGGTTCAACCATCCTCAGACATCATCAAGCCTCTAAACATCAATAAATAATCTTATTGTGTGTGTGCACTGTTTCATTGCAGCCATTCCATTTCGAATCCCTGAGCTGACAAGGTAAAAATCTGTCGTTCTGCCCCTGAGCAAGGCAGTTAACCCCCTGTTCCCCAAGCGCCAAAGACGTGGATGTCGATTATGGCAGCCCCCCGCACCTCTCTGATTCAGAGGGGAAGGGTTAAATGCGGAAGACACATTTCAGTCAGTTTCAAAATTACTTTTGGATAAAAGGGATTATTAGATGATGTAATCTCTCCAATCTCAATAGGGACTGAATGTATTATGCAGCTAAATCTGTAACTATAACCAGGTTAACCCACTGCTCGGGGAACAGTGGGTTAACTGCCTTGCTCAGGGGCAGAACGACAGATTTTTACCTTGTCAGCTCAGGGATTCGATCTTGCACGATAAATTACGTTTGGTATGGTTAAGTAAGACAGAAGGTAATTTCAGGCAAAAACGTATGGATGATGGACATCCACAAATTAATACATACCATACAAAACATAACATACTAATTAAATGTCTCGGATTTACATCTACTAGGTTACGTCTATCCCTGAGTCCAGGTTGGGTTTCCATCCAGCCTGTTTGTGAGGAAAGTACACGTCTGATAAAGAATTTCACCACAGGCCTGATAGAAACAGCACATTTGTTCGTAAACTTTCCAAATGTTGACAAAACTAAATACAAGGTGGGATATTTTTGTGTCTGCAGAATTAATTATGCAAGAAATTGTGGCGGTAACACCTTTATGCGCAAATATTGATATCATAACCATCATATCGAAGTAAAATTCTAACCAAATGTGAACTGAAAATATGGTTACAGAAAACGGAAACGCAAAAAGTAAACCATGTGGGCACAGTCGCTATATAACGCAACATTTTGTGACAAAGCGATAAGTAAAGTTGAAAATGCGAAGCAAACCCATTTGACTTGTATTTTTAATTGGATACATGGGTATTTAACTGCAAAAGTTAATTTTATGCACTCGTATTACACACAAACTTCTAGGGTACTAGGGGTAACTAGCCCCCTGGGGTAACTGCCCCCACCCTGTAATTCACATTAAGACTACAAGATGTCACCAAATTATTTTCCCGACACTACCAGGCTGCCACTGCTCTTACTCAACAAAAAATGTCCTGATAATGAATTTACATTCAGTAATCTTGCTCTGATTTGTCATCCTGAGGGTCACAGAGATAAAATGTAGCATAGTTTTGTTTGATAAAATACATATTTTTATTCAAATGTAGGAACTGGGATCTACAGTTTGAACCCCTGCTTTTTTTGGCTCCACACCCACCCTGCCCGGCCATCTAGATGTGTGAAAGTTAGTGTATAAGCTAATGATCCATCATGTATGACATTCCTGGGAGTGTGTAAATGTAAACGTTGTATTACCATAAAATTTTTGTATGTTCTCTATAGTTATGTACTTGAAAATGTATCAATTGACCAGTTCGGAACACTTTGGGCATACTTGATACAAAATATTGTCCAGTACTGCCATGCTTCACTGGATTAATCTGAAACTTCGCACACACTGCTGCCATCTAGTGGCCAAAATCTAAATTGCGCCTAAACTACAATATTATGATGGCCTTTCTCTAGCATTTCAAAGATGAAAAACAATTTTTTTTGAAAACGCATGTTTTTTTTGTTTGTATTATCTTTTACCAGATCTAATGTGTTATATTTTCCTACATTAACTTCACATTTCCACAACATTCAAAGTATTGCCTTTCACATGGCATCAAGAATATGCATATCCTTGCTTCAGGATTGTATGGAAAGGGAACATCAAAGAAAGAACAAAGAGAATGTGCAGGTGAGATGTCCTGCAATAGCAGAGCAGGTCAGATATCGTGCAATAGCAGAGCAGGTGAGATATCGTGCAATAGCAGAGCAGGTGAGATATCGTGCAATAGCAGAGCAGGTCAGATATCGTGCAATAGCAGAGCAGGTGAGATATCGTGCAATAGCAGAGCAGGTGAGATATCGTGCAATAGCAGAGCAGGTGAGATATCGTGCAATAGCAGAGCAGGTGAGATATTGTGCAATAGCAGAGCAGGTGAGATATCGTGCAATAGCAGAGCAGGTGAGATATATCAAATCTCCTCATACTGCGGATATAATGGTGACATGTGCAACACCATTTCCCCCCGTATTTGATTTAAATCATTAAAATAAGATAACTAGACTTAGCTTTTAAATATTACTTACTAAATAAAACTGATTAAATGGATTTTAACACTTCTGTGAAACCTTATCCCATAATTTTATAGAGGTAACTGCCCCCCGGTACTTGAAAAAAAAACATCCCTTTTCTAAAAACAACATTTCATGAAATAACTAAAAAGTGTAAACTGTAGCCATTTATTTCCCTTCATAGTTTATTCGCGGAAGCATGACCTTCATCCACATACCAATTTTTTCTCTCCAAACATTTGTTTTTTGTGTCAGTAAATAGACATTGTTCTTAGTGGGGACTAGTTACCCCCTAGTACCCTAGCCACAACAAGTCCATTTGATGGAAACATCTCAATCAGATGGTAGCACTTGTTTTCGTGCGGTTTTTAGAATATTCGCATGAAAATGTGTCATCAATTGGATGGAAACTTAGCTAACGTAGCTTAGAATGTAACTAACCTAGAATGTAACCAACTTGAATGTGTGTTTAATAATAGCCCATGGACCTGGTGGCAAATTGGCAATGCCTTTTCAATGTTTACAGGACAAGCGCAATCAATCAGTCAGAAAAAAGTAGCTGGCAGATTGGAGAAACTAACGGCACTTGGCAGCTAAAAAGTTATCGTTGGCTAGTTATGGAAAGCGCAGCTACGGGCCTAGACGAGCGGCTCAACTCACTGAGAATGATGTCGATGGCCACGGGAGGTTTTTCACTGCAGCTTGGGTCGATGGTTCGGTTCCCGTCCATCCTTAGTCAGCTTGGTTAGAAGTTCTGGAGCAAGTAGAGGGCGGCGGGGGACGAAAACAAAGAGCTATCTATCCCTCAACCACTCAGACGCATCCAGTTGGCAGCAGTCACTGGTGATAGGAAATGAATGAATAAATAAATTATGCGTGGAGTGCTGCTGCTAGGGGCATCCGCTACGGCTCCCCTCTGAAATGCGCAACTGCGGGCGAAATCAGAGAGGAATCACGGATTTCTAAATACTTGTTGAAATATTTGGACCTGCCTTCTGCTCCGGCTGCACCGCATGGGCGCTTTCTGGGAACTCATGGGCTTGTGTCTACTCGTTGTAGGGCTAGGGACCCCTCCACGGGACCAATTGTGCAATCATGCCCAGCGCGCGGAGAATTACTCAAAC
Organism: Salvelinus namaycush; assembly: GCF_016432855.1. Taxonomy (NCBI): domain Eukaryota; kingdom Metazoa; phylum Chordata; class Actinopteri; order Salmoniformes; family Salmonidae; genus Salvelinus; species Salvelinus namaycush. The sequence continues at coordinate 7,714,920 of NC_052313.1, read as the reverse complement.
GTTTGCCTACTAGTTCGCAACGGCCCTACCCACTCCCCTCTCTCTTTCGCTCTCTCTGCAGTGAAGAGCCATAGAAAATGATAGAGGCATTTGGTAGCCAAAAGGCTGTCTTAGCATGGGCAGCGCCATTGAGGGCTTCCATCATGTTTCCGACATTTTAAAGTAGTCAACTGAGTTGTATTCGGAGCGTGTGACAAATAACATTTGATTTGATTCCTATGGGTTGTAGCATCAATGGCGTTGCCCATGCTGTCACATAGGCTACAATGGTACATACACAGTATAAAGATGAATCCTTTACGTGCTGCGTGCTACATGAGTAGGCTCACAGAAATAACTTGTCTAAATAACGTGTCTAAATAACTTTCTATTTCCATCAGAACAAAGTACACTTTTGATGGAAAAAAAAAGCTCTATTTATTTAAAATGAAATAACTAGGATGTGTGTTTGTGAGAGTTTATCACTGGCAGTTAACCACTTAATTCATGGAAATGGCTCCTGAGTGGTGCAGCGGTCTAAGGCACTGCATCTCAGTGTTAGAGGTGTCACTTCAGACACTGGTTCAATTCCAGACTGTATCACAACCGGCTGCGATTGGGAGTTCCATGAGGCGGCGCACATTTGGTCCAGCGTTAAGGTTTGGCCGGGTTAGGTCGTCATGGTAAAATAAGAATTTGTTCTTAACCGACTTGCCTAATTAAATAAAGGTTAAATAAAAAATTATAACGGAGACACAATGTGGTTAAGGAGGGGCGAAAGAGAGGGGGAGGAGGAGGGGGCATTCCTGAGTAGGAGCCGGAGTCCAACTTTATCCCTAGCGTTCCCCATCACATGCCGCTGGCTGCTATGGAGATGAGCACAGTGGTGTCATCATGTGAGGTATTTATAGCTTGTTCCCCACTTCCTTAGAAAAGCAGAATTTAATATACAGAGAGTGTACATACCTGGGTGGCCAATAAAGTTGCATTCACTCTTCTATTCTACTACAGTTGAAGTCAGGAAGTTTACATACGCCTTAGCCAAATACATTTAAACTCAGTTTTTAACATTTCCTGACATTTAATCCAAGTACAAGTTCCCTGTCTTAGGTCAGTTAGGATCACCACTTTATTTTAAGAATGTGAAATGTCAGAATAATTTTTAGAGAGAATGATTTATTTCAGCTTTTATTTCTTTCATCACATTCCCAGTGGGTCAGAAGTGTACATAAACTCAATTAGTATTTGGTAGCATTGCCTCTAAATTGTTTAACTTGGGTCAAACGTTTCGGGTAGCCTTCCACAAGCTGATGCCTCATGATGCCATCTATTTTGTGAAGTGCACCAGTCCCTGCTGCAGCAAAGCACCCCCACAACATGATGCTGCCACCCCTGTGCTTCACGGTTGGGATGGTGTTCTTCGTCTTGCAAGCATCCCCTTTTTCCTCCAAACATAACGATGGTCATTATGGCCAAACAGTTCTATTTTTGTTTCATCAGACCAGAGGACATTTCTCCAAAAAATACGATATTTTTCCCCATGTGCAGTTGCAAACCGTAGTCTGGCTTTTACTGGCGGTTTTGGAGCAGTGGCTTCTTCCTTGCTGAGCGGCCTTTCAGGTTATGTCGATATAGAACTCGTTTTACTGTGGATATAGATACTTTTGTACCTGTTTCCTCCAGCATCTTCACAAGGTCCTTTGCTGTTGTTCTGGGATTGATTTGCACTTTTCGCACCAAAGTACGTTCATCTCTAGGAGACAGAACGCGTCTCCTTCCTGAGCGGTATGACGGCTGCGTGGTCCCATGGTGTTTATACTTGCGTACTATTGCTTGTACAGATGAACGTGGTACCTTCAGACTTTTGGAAATTGCTCCCAAGCATGAACCAGACTTGTGGAGATCTACAATTTTGTTTCTCATGTGTTGGCTGATTTCTTTTGATTTTCCCATGATGTCAAGCAAAGAGGCACTGAGTTTGAAGGTAGGCCTTGAAATACATCAACAGATACACTTCCAATTGACGTCAATTAGCCTATCAGAAGTTTCAAAAGCCATGACATAATTTTCTGGAATTTTCAAGCTGTTTAAAGGCACAGTCGACTTAGTGTATGTAAACTTCTGACCTACTGGAATTGTGATACAGTGAATTATAAGTGAAATAATCTGTCTGTAAACAATTGTTGGAAAAATGACTTGTGTCATGCACAAAGTAGATGTCCTAACCGACTTGCCAAAACAATAGTTTGTTAACATGAAATTTGTGGAGTGGTTGAAAAAATAGTTTTAATGACTCCAACCTAAGTGTATGTAAACTTCCAACTTCAACTGTATATTCTGTAAGTACCAGGGAACAATCCATCAGACAGTTAGGCCTATGTAAGTTGTCCCTTACTGTCTGTTTCATATCCAAATGTCAGTTTAATAAATCTACCATTTCATGTGAGAAAATGCCTTTTATAATTGCTATGCCTGACTAGTTTAGGGTGTTACACAATGATATTAACTCATCATTGAACACGACTCTGTAGCCTCCTCCATTCTGAAACAATAGCCATCGGCTATGTTTCTTCTTCTCAACTCAAAGAAAACATTCAGCACTGCTAACATGTGACAGAGAGAGAGAGAGAGAGAGAGAGAGAGAGAGAGAGAGAGAGAGAGAGAGAGAGAGAGAGAGAGAGAGAGAGAGAGAGAGAGAGAGAGAGAGAGAGAGAGAGAGAGAGAGAGCGAGAGCGAGAGCGAGAGCGAGAGCGAGAGAGCGAGAGAGAGAGAGAGAGAGAAAGGGAGAACTCTTATCCCTAAGTTTCTATTGCACTGTCTTTCCATCTGTTTTTATTATCTCATCTATGTACCTACCTGAAAAGTCGGTGGTGGAAAAAGTACTCAATTGTCATACTTAAGTAAAGATAAAGATACCTTAATAGAAAAGTGAAAGTCACCCAGTAAAATATTACTTGAGTTAAAGTGTAAAAGTATTTGGTTTTAAATATACTTAAGTATCAAAAGTAAATGGAGTGTCTAAAATTTAAAGTAAAAGTTTCAAATTCTTTATATTAAGCAAACCAGATGGCACAATTTTCTTTTTTTTCTTTTTTGACGGAAGGCCAGGGGCACACTCCAACATTCATAATTTACAAATGAAGCATTATATGTTTAGTGAGTCCGCCAGATCAGAGACAATAGGGATGACCAGGGATGTTCTCTTGATAAGTGTGTGAATTGGACTATTTTCCTGTCAAAATGTAACGAGTACTTTTGTGTGTCAGGCTAAATGTATGGGGTAAAAAGTACATTATTTTCTTTAGGAATGTAGTGAAGTAAAAGTAAAAGTTGTCAAAAATAGAAATAGTAAAGTAAAGTACAGATACCCCCAAAAACTACTTAAGTAGTACTTTAAAGTATTTTTACTTAAGTACTTTACACCACTGCTGATAGTTTTTTCCCACCTTTATTTAACCAGGTAGGCCAGTTGAGAACAAGTTCTCATTTGCAACTGCGACCTGGCCAAGATAAAGCAAAGCAGTGCGACACAAACAACAACACAGAGTTACACATAGAATAAACAAGCATACAGTCAATAACACAATAGAAAAAAGAAAGTCTATATACAGTGTGTGCAAATGGTGTGAGGAGGTATGTCAATAAATAGGCCATAGTAGCAAAGTAATTACAATTTAGCAGATTAACACTGGGGTGATAAATGAGCAGATGATGATGTGTAAGTAGTGATACTGGTGTGCAAAAGAGCAGAAAAGTAAATAAAAACAATATGGGGATGAGGTAGGTAGATTGGGTGTGCTATTTACAGATGGACTATGTACAGCTGTCGCAATCAGTTAGCTGCTCAAATAGCTGATGTTCAAAGTTAGTGAGGGAAATATAAGTCTCCAGCGATCATGACTCCATTTCATTGCTCCCCTGCTATAGGCAAAAACTAAAACAGGAAACGCCCGTGTCAGGCCCATCCAACGTTGGTCTGAGCAATCGGATTCCACGCTTCAGGATTGCTTCGATCACACGGACTGTTATATGTTCCGCATAACCTCGGACAATAATATTGATGTATTCACTGACTCGGTGAGCGAGTTTATTAGCAAGTGCATCGGAGATGTCGTACCCACTGCGACTATTAAAACATTTCCTAACCAGAAACCGTGGATTGATGGCAGCATTTGTGCTAAACTGAAAGTGCGAACCACCGCTTTTAAACATAGCAAGGCGACAGGAAACATGACCGAATACAAACAGTGTAGCTATTCCCTCCGCAAGGCAATCAAACAAGCAAAGCGTCCGTATAGAGTCAAAGTAGAGTCACAATTCAACGGCTCAAACACGAGACGTATGTGGCAGGATCTACAGTCAATCACGGATCACAAAAAGATTGAAATGGTCCACCCACACAGACAGCTAACCATGTGCTAACCATCTGCTAACCATGTGTATGTGACCAATAACATTTGATTTGATAGTACTAACCCCCTCTATCTCTTGCTGTTTCCCCCAGATACCTTTACCTTAAATATGACCTTACCCTGCTGTTTCCCCCAGATACCTTTACCTTAAATATGACCTTACCCTGCTGTTTCCCCAAGATACCTTTACCTTAAATATGACCTTACCCTGCTGTTTACCCCAGATACCTTTACCTTAAATATGACCGTACCCTGCTGTTTCCCCCAGATACCTTTACCTTAAATATGACCTTACCCTGCTGTTTACCCCAGATACCTTTACCTTAAATATGACCTTACCCTGCTGTTTCCCCAAGATACCTTTACCTTAAATATGACCTTACCCTGCTGTTTCCCCAAGATACCTTTACCTTAAATATGACCTTACCCTGCTGTTTACCCCAGATACCTTTACCTTAAATATGACCTTACCCTGCTGTTTACCCCAGATACCTTTACCTTAAATATGACCTTACCCTGCTGTTTACCCCAGATACCTTTACCTTAAATATGACCTTACCCTGCTGTTTCCCCAAGATACCTTTACCTTAAATATGACCTTACCCTGCTGTTTACCCCAGATACCTTTACCTTAAATATGACCTTACCCTGCTGTTTCCCCAAGATACCTTTACCTTAAATATGACCTTACCCTGCTGTTTACCCCAGATACCTTTACCTTAAATATGACCTTACCCTGCTGTTTACCCCAGATACCTTTACCTTAAATATGACCTTACCCTGCTGTTTACCCCAGATACCTTTACCTTAAATATGACCTTACCCTGCTGTTTACCCCAGATACCTTTACCTTAAATATGACCTTACCCTGCTGTTTACCCCAGATACCTTTACCTTAAATATGACCTTACCCTGCTGTTTACCCCAGATACCTTTACCTTAAATATGACCTTACCCTGCTGTTTCCCCAAGATACCTTTACCTTAAATATGACCTTACCCTGCTGTTTACCCCAGATACCTTTACCTTAAATATGACCTTACCCTGCTGTTTCCCCAAGATACCTTTACCTTAAATATGACCTTACCCTGCTGTTTACCCCAGATACCTTTACCTTAAATATGACCTTACCCTGCTGTTTACCCCAGATACCTTTACCTTAAATATGACCTTACCCTGCTGTTTACCCCAGATACCTTTACCTTAAATATGACCTTACCCTGCTGTTTACCCCAGATACCTTTACCTTAAATATGACCTTACCCTGCTGTTTACCCCAGATACCTTTACCTTAAATATGACCTTACCCTGCTGTTTACCCCAGATACCTTTACCTTAAATATGACCTTACCCTGCTGTTTACCCCAGATACCTTTACCTTAAATATGACCTTACCCTGCTGTTTCCCCAAGATACCTTTACCTTAAATATGACCTTACCCTGCTGTTTCCCCAAGATACCTTTACCTTAAATATGACCTTACCCTGCTGTTTACCCCAGATACCTTTACCTTAAATATGACCTTACCCTGCTGTTTACCCCAGATACCTTTACCTTAAATATGACCTTACCCTGCTGTTTACCCCAGATACCTTTACCATAAATATTATCCTACCCTGAATTTGTTTCTGACCATGGCTCCTTCAAATGCTCAGATACATATTTTTTGTGCTTCTTACGCCACATGGGGATGAAACTAAAACCTCTCCCTGTCTCCCCCCCCTCTCTCGCTCTCTTTCGCCCCCCCTCTCCCTCACTTTCTCCCCCCTTTCTTCCCACTCTCTCTTTCTCTCTACTCTCTCGCTCTCTTTCTCTCCCCTCTCTTTCTCCCCCCTCTCTTTCTCTCTCCCCCCTCTCTCTCTTTCTCCCCCCTCTCACCCTCTTTCCCTCTCTCTCTCTCTCTCTCTCTCTATCTCACTCTCTCACTCTCTCCCCTCTCTCTATTTCTCCTCCCCCTCTCGCTCTCTCTTTCTCCCTCCTTTCTCTCTCTCACTTTCTTTTCTAAATCTAGGATCTCTGAGCTGCATGTGCAAACACATTTAAAGATTGACACGCAAAGACGCAAGGACACACACACATACTCTAGTCCATTCTGGTCTGATCAGGTCCAACTCAGGGTGTGTGTTTACCTGAATGACACCTGAATCACCACACTTGAGTCCAGACAGGTGTGTACAAGACTGGTGATCACACACACCTGTGGCACACCTCACCTGGCCTTGTGGGGTTTCCAGTGAGTCTGGTATTGAACTGAATGGTGTTTGCGCTCTTCCTAAACTCTGTGTATCAGATAACAGCACAGCTGCTATTCACCCGAGAGTACACACACACACACACACACACACACACACACACACACACACACACACACACACACACACACACACACACACACACACACACACACACACACACGTCTTTACACGTGCCAATATCACTTGTTACTGTACAGGAGTCAGTGTGAAGGATATGCCAGTGTCAACAACAAAAGTATTTCACCAAACCAGTCATTCTTCATCACTTCCTCCCCACTCATCCTCAGACAGTTCAAAATGTTATTTCACTGTCCGTCTACCTGAGCTGGCATAACCATGGCGATGTTAACACCATCAGGTAAGTAACACGGTAGCAGCCAGTAATGTTACTAGTTTGGAGAGAAGATAAGGATGATAAGTACCACTGTTCTGACTCACCTGGGATGGGTCCCACTGGAAGACTGTGTGCATCCCTGATTAGAATGAAACTAGAATGATTCGAGGTTGGATGAATTGTGTGCGTGAGAGTGACTGACCAATGTTGCAATACCAAGACTGACTCGTCTATCCCTTTTTCTCTCTGACTCTAGAACAGTGGTCAGCGACCCACTTCCTGGAAAGCTATCGTGTGGCTTTTTCTACTTTTCTAGTATAGAACGCTAATAACCTGCTGTGCCATGCTAAATTGCGATTTATCTAAATAGAAGATGCAGAAGGGAAGAGAATGAAGCCCGGTGGATTAAAACAAAACATGCATTATTATTTCTACACCTTAACAGTTTATATAGGCATGTACTTCATTCACAAAATAGGAACATGAAAACATAATCAGACAAGAGAAATAGATAGGTGGACATATTCTGAATTTTATTACATTATCAATATAGTGTATAGTGTAGGCCAGCATCCCGGAGTCGCCTCTTCACTGTTGACGTTGAGACTGGTGTTTTGCGGGTACTATTTAATGAAGCTGCCAGTTGAGGAATTGTGAGGTGTCTGTTTCTCAAACTAGACACTCTAATGTACTTGTCCTCTTGCTCAGTTGTGCACCAGGGCCTCCCACTCCTCTTTCTATTCTGGTTAGAGCCAGTTTGCGCTGTTCTGTGAAGGGAGTAGTACACAGCGTTGTACGAGATCTTAAGTTTCTTGGCAATTTCTCGCATGGAATAGCCTTCATTTCTCAGAACAAGAATATACTGATGAGTTTCAGAAGAAAGGTCTTTGTTTCTGGCCATTTTGAGCCTGTAATCGAACATACAAATGCTGAAGCTCCAGATACTCAACTAGTCTAAAGAAGGACAGTTTTATTGCTTCTTTAATCAAAACAACAGTTTTCAGCTGTTTTTGCAAAATGGTTTTCTAATGATCAATTAGCCTTTTAAAATGTTAAACTTGGATTAGCTAACACAACGTGCCATTGGAACACAGGAGTGATGGTTGCTGATAATGGGCCTCTGTACATCTATGTAGATATTCCATTAAAAATCAGCCGTTTCCAGCTACAATAGTAATTTACAGTATTAACTATGTCTACACTGTATTTCTGATCAATTTGATGTTATTTTAATGGACAAAAAATAGCTTTTCTTTCAAAAAGATTTCTAAGTAACCCCAAACTTTTGAACGGCGGTGTATGTATAAAAATGTATATATACAGTTGAAGTCGGAAGTTTACGTACACCTTAGCCAAATACATTTAAACTTTTCACAATTCCTGGTATTTAATCCTAGTAAAAATTCCCTGTCTTAGGTCAGTTAGGATCACCACTTTATTTTAAGAACGTGAAATGTCAGAATAATAGTAGAGAGAATGATTGATTTATTTCAGCTTTCATTTCTTTCATCACATTCCCAGTGGGTCAGCAGTTTACATACACTCAATTAGTATTTGGTAGCATTGCCTTTAAATTGTTTAACTTGGGTCAAACGTTTCGGGTAGCCTTCCAGAAGCTTCTGGAAGTTGGGTGAATTTTGGCCCATTCCTCCTGACAGAGCTGGTGTAACTGAATCAGGTTTGTAGGCCTCCCTGCTCGCACACGTTTTTTCAGTTCTGCCAACAAATTCTCTGTGGGACTGAGGTCAGGGCTTTGTGATGGCCACTCCAATACCTTGACTTTGTTGTCCTTAAGCCATTTTGCCACAACTTTGGAAGTGTGCTTGGGGTCATTGTCCATTTGGAAGACCCATTTGCGACCAAGCTTTAACTTCCTGACTGATGTCTTGAGATGTTGCTTTAATATATCCCCATAATTTTCCTCCCTCATGATGCCATCTATTTTTGTGAAATGCACCAGTCCCTCTTGCAGCAAAGCACCCACACAACATGATGCTGCCACCCCCGTGCTTCATGGTTGGGATGGTGTTCTTCGGCTTGCAAGCCTCCCCGTTTTTCCTCCAAACATAACGATGGTCATCATGGCCAAACAGTTCTATTTTTGTTTCATCAGACCAGAGGAAATTTCTCCAAAAAATACGATCTTTGTCCCCATGTGCAGTTGCAAACCGTAGTCTCGCTTTTTTCTGGCGGTTTTGGAGCAGTGGCTTCTTCCTTGCTGAGCGGCCTTTCAGGTTATGCCGATATAGGACTCGTTTTACTGTGGATATAGATACTTTTGTACCTGCTTCCTCAGCATCTTCACAAGGTCCTTTGCTGTTGTTCTGGGATTGATTTGCACTTTTCGCACCAAAGTACGTTCATCTCTAGAAAACAGAACGCGTCTCCTTCCTGAGCGGTATGACGGCTGTGTGGTCCCATGGTGTTATACTTGCGTACTATTGCTTGTACAGATGAACGTGGTACCTTCAGACGTTTGGAAATTGCTCCCAAGGATGAACCAGACTTGTGGAGGCCTACAATTATTTTTCTGAGGTATTGGCTGATTTCTTTTGATTTTCCCATGATGTCAAGCAAAGAGGCACTGAGTTTGAAGGTAGGTCTTGAAATACATCCACAGGTACACCTCCAATTGACTCAAATGATGTCAATTAGCCTATCAGAAGCTTCTAAATCCATTACATAACTTTCTGAAATTTTCCAAGCTGTTTAAAGGCAAAGTCAACTTAGTGTATGTAAACTTCTGACCCACTGGAATTGTGATACAGTGAATTATAAGTGAAATAATCTGTCTGTAAACAATTGTTGGAAAAATGACTTGTGTCATGCACAAAGTAGATGTCCAAACCGACTTGCCAAAACTGTAGTTTGTTAACATGAAATTTGTGGAGTGGTTGAAAAAAGAGTTTTAATGACTCCAACCTAAGTGTATGTAAACTTCCGACTTCAACTGTATATTCTGTAAGTACCAGGGAACAATCCATCAGACAGTTAGGCCTATGTAAGTTGTCCCTTACTGTCTGTTTCATATCCAAATGACAGTTTAATAAATCTACCATTTCATGTGAGAAAATGCCTTTTATAATTGCTATGCCTGACTAGTTTAGGGTGTTACACAATGATAGTGAAATAATCTGTCTGTAAACAATTGTTGAAAAAATTACTTGTGTCATGCACAAACCGACTTGCCAAAACTATTGTTTGTTAACAAGAAATTTGTGGAGTGGTTGAAAAATGAGTTTTAATGACTCCAACCTAAGTGTATGTAAACTTCCGACTTCAACTGTATATATATATAGCTATATAAAACATAATATATATATGTATATATATATATTTATACATATATATTTAAAATCCTGCTTATCTTAATTTCCATAATAAACAATTAATATTTGTAATAATGTAGGTAGTTTATGCAAATAATTGTTACCTCTTACCAGTATTGCCATTACAAAAATTACATAAAGGCAAGCAATTATAATTTTAGCAAACAATTGTGATTCATCCTATTTTGTCCCCAACATCATTACCCCTTAGCAACAGATATGGGATATACACACACACACACACACACACACACACACACACACACACACACACACACACACACACACACACACACACACACACACACACACACACACACACACACACACACACACACACACACACACACACACACACACACACACACACACACACACACAATCACTCAACCTATCAGTAATCAAGGTAAGACCCAAGTGCAGACTGTGTGAAGTAACAATGTTTATTGTAACAGGGGCAGGTAAACGACAAGGCAGGCAGTGGTCGATAATCCAGAGTAGGAGTAAAGGTACAGGACGGCAGGCAGGCTCAGTGACAGGCAGAGTAGTCAGGCTGGCGGGTACAGGGTCAAGACAGGCAAGGGTCAAAAACCAGGAGGACAAGAAAATGAGAGGTTTGGAAAGGACAGGAGCTGACAGGACAAATGCTGGTAAGCTTGACAAACAAGACGAACTGACACAGATAGACAGAAAACACAGGTATAAATACCCAGAGGACACCTGGAGGGGGTGGAGACAAGCACACGAACAGGTGAAACAGATCAGGATGTGACACAACCCCTTTCCCCCACAAACAACCATACACTCAGATGCTCAACAGTTGTTCCATCCCAGAGCCCAACTCAAGAAAGGCCTTGATTTGGCAAAAATGGGGAGATTTGATTAACTATTGTCACGTCCTAGGTGATGGAAATCAGATATACCCCCTTCCCCTGAAACACCCACACGCGGTCCCCCGTTGACCATATTCCCAAGTATCTCTGCAGTCAGACCTTTGATTATTTTGTGCCACCAGGGCCACAATAATATGCCCCTCCTCTCTGAATGTCAGAGTGTGACCCCCTCCCCATGGGTTACTGCAGCCAGTGTTGCCAGCACTGCCACTGCCTGGGTGGGGGCCCCCCACTGGAATCCCCACCGGCTAGGTACAAGGTCGTCAAGGTTCTCATTAGCAGCTTTGAGAATTGCCTTGTATATTATGCTCTCCCATCAGGGTGCTTTGGCTTTGTAGGACCAACCCTGCCAGGCAGGCTCAGAGTCTAGAGGGGGCGGTGCTGCTTTAGTAGGTCTCTGATCACATTCATCTTTCTGATTTGGCTGCTTATAGGCTACTTACAGTAGGCCCATAAAACAGATAAGGACTTCTCCTTAGTGTATGGGTCTTTCAGGTGGGTGTCTAGGGGATAGGGTTGGGGACCATTACATCATGATAAGACAATAAATAAATATGAATAATGTATTTTAAAATGTATATCCCATATCTGCACAAAAGTGAAAGCTCTCTCTCATAACCCCTGCTCACAAACACACATGAGCTCTGGGATTTGCAACCATTATCCTTTTTCCTTCACTTAACTCCACACTTTTCCAAACACAAAAACACACACCCCACTTTCCATCACAATACATGCGCACATACCCACATACTGTGCCTTCTATGTCCTCTGTGTTTTATCTCAGCCATTTTGGTTGAGAACTTTTGTGTTCCAGCTCCTTATATTTGAAGATATATTATTTTGCTATATATTCTTTCTTCTAATGCTGTCTTATTAATTGATGAAATACTATAAATGGAAAGCCTAAAACAAATAATTTTTCAACATTCCCTATTTAGAATGGTATGGTGTAGTTGTAGTTTATTTCTTTAACAATTGTTGTATTTTATTGCTTTTCTATATATTTTTTTACTACAATCCCTACCATGTCCAGTATTGTGTGTTCTATTATTCGACTCCTCTGTGAACTTTGTAATATTTACAATAGCCATGGAGTAGTCTTTGTGTCTCTGAACATTTGGTTATCAATATACAGTTTATCGACTACGAGAGCTACACGTTTCCCTTTCAGTCTATTTTCCTTGAAGATTGGATATAGCACTTTGAGTCGTTCTGCAATTACCTTCGGGAACTGATCATTCATGTCTATTTTCGTGCCAGCAAGTTTTTTACCCAGGCTTTTAACCATTATGAAGAAAGCAAATTTGGCAACGACTGAGCGTTCATATCTCTGCCCTCTCTGTCCGAAACGCAGTGTCAACCAATGAACCAGTGTCAACCAATGAACCAGTGTCAACCAATGAACCAAAGATGCGTGAGGGAGGGCCGAGCTAATTCACTTACAGACACACACTTAGCAGCCGAGGAGAGAGAGGAAGGACAGCTGTGAAACCATCAGCTGGAAAATGAGTCGGTAGCACAGTAGCATTTGGATGCATTTTAATAATGTAGACAATGTTAGAGCACAGTGTAGAATTTGCCAAAACAAAATCTCATATAAAGTCGGTTCTACGCACATATGCGAACTGTACACCCAACTGTGAAGCTAGCTGTAGCGGAGCTTGGAGAAACCTGCTAGTGATAGTGGTGGAGCCAGCACCTCCACACGTGGAGATGTGTCCAGTCAGTCTGCGTTACTCTGGACCCTGATCTCTCTTTTGACGAACATATCAAGACTGTTTCAAGGACAGCTTTTTTTCCATCTACGTAACATTGCAAAAATCAGAAACTTTCTGTCCAAAAATGATGCAGAAAAATGAATCCATGCTGTTGAAACTTCTAGGTTAGACTACTGCAATGCTCTACTTTCCGGCTACCCGGATAAAGCACTAAATAAACTTCAGTTAGTGCTAAATACGGCTGCAAGAATCCTGACTAGAACCAAAAAATTTGATCATATTACTCCAGCTAGCCTCCCTACACTGGCTTCCTGTTAAGGCAAGGGCTAATTTCAAGGTTTTACTGCTAACCTACAAAGCATTACATGGGCTTGCTCCTACCTATCTTTCCGATTTGGTCCTGCACGTACGCATGTACGCTACGGACACAAGACGCAGGCCTCCTAATTGTCCCTAGAATTTCTAAGCAAACAGCTGGAGGCAGGGCTTTCTCCTATAGAGCTCCATTTTTATGGAATGGTCTGCCTACCCATGTGAGAGACGCAAACTCGGTCTCAACTTTTAAGTCTTTACTGAAGACTCATCTCTTCAGTGGGTCATATGATTGAGTATAGTCTGGCCCAGGAGTGTGAAGGTGAACGGAAAGGCTCTGGAGCAACGAACCGCCCTTGCTGTCTCTGCCTGGCCGGTTCCCCTCTCTCCACTGGGATTCTCTGCCTCTAACCCTATTACAGGGGCTGAGTCACTGGCTTACTGGTGCTCTTCCATGACGTCCCTAGGAGGGGTGCGTCACTTGAGTGGGTTGAGTCACTGACGGGATCTTCCTGTCTGGGTTGGCGCCCCCCCTTGAGTTGTGCCGTGGCGGAGATCTTTGTGGGCTATACTCGGCCTTGTCTCAGGATGGTAAGTTGGTGTTTGAAGATACCCCTCTAGTGGTGTGGGGGCTGTGCTTTGGCAAAGTGGGTGGGGTTATATCCTTCCTGTTTGGCCCTGTCCGGGGGTATCATCAGATAGGGCCACAGTGTCTCCTGACCCCTCCTGTCTCAGCCTCCAGTATTTATGCTGCAGTAGTTTATGTGTCGGGGGCCTAGGGTCAGTTTGTTATATCTGGAGTACTTCTCCTGTCTTATCCGGTGTCCTGTGTGAATTTAAGTATGCTCTCTCTAATTATCTCTTTCTCTCTTTCTTTCTCTCTCTCGGAGGACCTGAGCCCTAGGACCATGCCTCAGGACTACCTGGCATGATGACTCCTTGCTGTCCCCAGTCCACATGGCCGTGCTGCTGCTCCAGTTTCAACTGTTCTGCCTGTGGCTATGGAACCCTGACCTGTTCACCGGACGTGCTACCTGTCCCAGACCTGCTGTTTTCAATTCTCTAGAGACAGCAGGAGCAGTAGAGATACTCTTATTGATCGGCTATGAAAAGCCAACTGACATTTACTCCTGAGGTGCTGACTTGCTGCACCCTCGACAACTACTGTGATTATTATTATTTGACCATGCTGGTCATTTATGAACATTTGAACATCTTGGCCATGTTCTGTTATAATCTCCACCCAGCACAGCGAGAAGAGGACTGGCCACCCCTCATAGCCTGGTTCCTGTCTAGGTTTCTTCCTAGGTTTTGGCCTTTCTAGGGAGTTTTTCCTAGCCACCGTGCTTCTACACCTGCATTGCTTGCTGTTTGGGGTTTTAGGCTGGGTTTCTGTACAGCACTTTGAGATATCAGCTGATGTACGAAGGGCTATATAAATACATTTGATTTGATTTGATCAGTCAAGTAGGCCTACTCCGCAACCAACAGCAACGCAGTCTTCTATGGACCAGTTTATGCCAAAGGCTATGTCTGTAGCAAAACAAGGCCTAACTTGATATTGCATTGGCTAAAATGATTGCCACCGATTTCCAGTCATTTTCGATCATGGAGGACAGAGGTTTTAGAAATTATAGCAATAGTCTAAATCCAATGTACACAATTCCAAGCAGGAAAACCCTTTCAAAATCACTTATTCCACAACTGTACGAGAACAGACAGGCTTCAGTCATTTAATAATTTAATTAGAATTGTTTTGACACCAATCATAGTCAAAATATCGCAAACTGTTTGACTTGAAAAAATACGAAACATACTGTATATTTTTTAAAGAGCCCGCTTGGGAGCCAAAAGAGCCGTCTCTTTTTGGTGAGCTGAGCCAAATCCCAGTTTCATCCTAACAAGAAATCTAAATAAGAATGGTCGCATATGTGGGAGGGCAGCAACAAAATTTCAAAAATAAGAAATAACTAAATAGGTAACTAAATAGGTACTTAATATTGTGAATAATGATAAAGTTGGAGTCATGATAAAATTGCCAACAGTTTGTCATTATATACATGATTTGTATAAATGACATATTATAGATTGGCATAATGATTTTGTATCAATACACATGATTGCTATTAGTTACATATAATAAATTACATATTTCCCCTGTTTTCGTTCACCCCAAGACAGTAACTTCAAACTTGGCCCATATATTTTCATATTCCTTTGACTTTACATTGGTAATAGTTTTCAAAAATTTGACAGTGTTCATTGACAGTTTGAGCCATTCTGCAAATGAGGGCGGCTGCTCCTCTTATCAACGCCTTAAAATGACGCTTTAAGCAATTAGAAGTAGTGACCTGAGCATGGAAGCATGTGATGTATCTTCTGGGAGGTTCATTCCCAACAAGATAAAGACTGCATTTTTGTGTAGTCTATTTTCTATTGCTCCTTGAAATAGAGAAATATTATTTTCCAATACGCCTCCAATTTATGACAGTGTGGTGAAGAAGGCTCAACAGCACCTCTTCAATGTCAGGAGGGATGAAATTTGGCTTGGCCCCTAAGACCCCTTAAACATCATCCAGAAGGCAAGGTCAGTACAGCTGCATCAAAGCTGGGACCAATAGGCTGAAAAACAGCTTCTATCTCAAGGCCATCAGACTCTTTAAATAGCCATCACTTGCCGGCCTCCACCCAGTACCCTGTCCTGAACTTATTCACTGTCACTAGCCGGCTACCACCTGGTTACTCAACCCTACACCGTAGAGGCTGCCCTATGTACATAGACATGGAACACTTTAATAATGAAACACTGGTCACTTTAATAATGTTTACATACTGTTTTACCCATTTGTCACGCCCTGACCATAGAGAGCTGCTTATTCTCTATGTTGGTTGGGGTGTGACAGCGACTAGGGTGGGTTATCTAGGTGAATAATGATCTATGTTGGCCTGGTATGGTTCCCAATCAGAGGCAGCTGTTTATCGTTGTCTCTGATTGGGGATCATATTAAGGCAGCCATTTCCCCATTGTGCTTTGTGGGATCTTGTCTAGGTATAGTTGCCTGGAGCACTACTTTGAGCTTCACGGTTCGTTTTTTTGGCTTTATTGTTTTTTTTTCTTCCATAATAAAAGAATGGAAACATACCACGCTGCATCTTGGTCCACTCCTTATAACGACCGTGACACCATTTCATATGTATATACTGCATTCTAGTCAAGGTCATCCTATTCAACTATTGCTGTACATATACTATTCTATCCTACATACTCTACAGATATGCTATATATTCTGTCCATAATGTCTATAATGTCTATACATCCCATCACATACAGTATATATTTATACTCCGGACTCCGACATTGCTCATCCTAATATTTCAATATCTCTTAATTCCATTCTTTTAATTTTAGATTTGTGTGTATTTTTAGATATTACTGCACTGTTGGTGCAAGGAACACAAGCATTTCGCTACACCCGCAATAACATCTGCTAAATATGTGCATGTGACCAATGAAATTTGATTTGATTTGAAGTGTAACCAGATCTGGATGAATTACGTACTATTTTGCATTTTGCCTGTACCTTTAATAATACATTTTTAAAAATAGAACAGGCTTATATATTGTTTTGGACTGTTGTTTAAAACTTGACTGTTATTTTTGCAAACACAATTATTTTGGATGTAGCAGTCAGGCTAGCTAGCATACTAGCTAACAATCATAATGGCAAAGACAGTACAGTATGAAGAACTGCTTCTCCAATAGAAATCCCCGATCACACTTTTAGGTGATGTCATGGCAACGTTGGCTAGCTAAGTTCAGGTGTGGAAACAAGTCATCAGGTCTAACGGTTGTCTCACACCAAACTGCGCATGTGCAGGCCGTCAAATCAAAGGCATTCTGTCGACATAAAGTTGAGTTTGATGAAAATGAAAACGTATCAGTTTGTCACTTTCATGTTGTTGTAGTAGCCTAATAAAATATTCAACTTCTTAAGACATTGGTTCCCAGAAGTATTGCGATGTTGCGCCTCTGGGTTTAGAATCTATATGATAGTGGTTTTGGTTAGCTAGCTAACTAAGCTAGCTACTGTCGTCAGCCAGATTAGCATCTGAATTTGAATTATTTGGAGTGTAATGCAGTTGTGCGGAGACAATGGTATGAACATACACTGAGTGTACAAAATATTAGGAACACTCTACTAATAATGAGTTGCACCCCCTTTTAATCTCAGAACAGCCTCAATTCGTCGGGCCATGGACTCCACAAGGTGTCGAAAATGTTCCACAGGGACGCTGGCCCATGTTGACTCCAATTCTTCCCACATCTGTGTCAAGTTGGCTAGATGTCCTTTGGGCTGTGGACCATTCTTGATGGGAAACTGTTGAGCATGAAAAACCCAGCAGCATTGTAGTTCTTGACACACTCAAACCGGTGCGCCTGGCACTTACTACTGTGACCCATTCAAAGGCACTTAAATATTTTGTCTTGCACATTCACCCTCTGAATGGCACACATAAACAATCCATGTCTCAAGGCTTAAAAATCCTTCTTTAACCTGTCTCATCCCTTTCATCTACACTGATTGAAGTGGATTTAACAAGTGACATCAATAGATGGGTTTGCTGACAACATCACGAAAACGTTGCGCGTGCTTCATTGGGGCAGAAGTCCGTGTGTTGTTGTGATTCTGGATGGCCAGATGGCTAATAACAATTACAAAGAAACTGCCATGTGGGGAATCGTAAGTGGTTCGTTTCAGCTAGTTTCATCTTGTTCTTGATTTTGAGGTGTTTTGATTGATTTCATGTCAATGCTAATATGGCTTAAATTCGCTAGCTAGCTAACCAACAACTGTAATTATGTATTTGAGAGACAAGTGCTCATTGTGCAAATGTATTTATGTTTTCAATAAACATTGGAGACAAAATATATGTTGTCAACATTCTAAGCCAACCCTGTCTTTCTTGCCCCATAGTTGGGCACGTGCAGGTTTTGTTGATAAACAAAATCTATAAGGGATCATAGCTTTCACCTGGATTCACCAGATCATGGAAAAATAATTGGTGTTCCTAATGTTTTGTACACTCATTTTAGTAATCACGGTGCTTGCTTAGCAAGTACCACTAGTTTTTAATAGCAATAAGGCACCTCTGTGGTTTGTGGTATATGACCAATATACCACGTTGAAGGGCTGTTGCATTGTGCCTAAGAACAGCCCTTAGCCGTCGTTTATTGGCCATATACCACACCCCCTCATGCTTTATTGCCTGATTATGTGGTGGAATTTTTATCACTTGACCTCAGAATGCAATTAGCTGCGCTTGTATGACGTAAACTCTGTGGTGATATTGTATTTGGTAAGCCTGTGTTCCACACACTTCAAAACTAGTTTAGTGTAATTTACAAAGACTGAGCGGGACATTTTTATTGCTGTATCATAGCCTACTGATTCAATATTTCTATCAAAATGCACACACTAATTATACATTTATTCAATGCGATGCTTAGAGTATTAATTATTATGTATAGCCTATTGTTATGTATAGCCTATTGTTTTGTATAGCCTATTGAAGGCAATTAGCTATGTTTGTATGATTTGTTGATCAGAAGTAACAGAGTGTAAATTGTCTCATCAGGCTAGGTTCACCAAGTGTCCAGTAGCTACTCCAGGAATCACTGAGGTGAAGCGTCCTGGCTACACAACTCATGAAGCCAATGCAGTAAATGACACTAATCTGATCCTGTCAATTCATTTTACGTCTGTATCTGCAAGTATCCCCCAGAAAACAACATATTAACGAAAACATAAGCATATTAAGATATATAATTGATTGTTGCAAAATGTGTTGGTTACACATGAATTTGTCAACTAATGTTGCTAGCATGCTAGTGGTTAGTGGACATTCGGATTGCTAGCTCACTACAGTACTTGTTGTGACAGTGGCAGACATTTTGTGTGTAGCCTATACTGCATGTCTATAGTTAAGAGGCTTGTTGTTAACCTGTTAAGTTAAGAACTCGTTGTGAATTTCATGACCAAATGTAGCTTCATATAAGTGCTATTTTGGAGTTTGTAGCTACATTTAGCTAATCATTTTGCTAGCCCAATAATATCTAGCATTACGTCACTACATGCCGCGCCCACTAGCATTACGTCACTGCATGCACACTAGCTAACCCAGCTAGCAATGAGGAAACGGCCCAGAAGCGGAACTGATTGAATCGGCCCGGAATCGGGTGTCGGACTAGGACAGGAATCAAATTGAATGACTGCCCAGAATCGGCCCAAGTACATCGGGCCGTTTCTGTTGACCGGAATTCAGCCGACTTTGCCGGCATCTTACAAGAATCCCCCCAAAAGTGTCCCGATGCAAATTTAAATAAATGTATACAAAATTACCTGATTTAGTCATTTTAAATATTACTAATATACATTTTATACATGCAAATTATACGCATCCACAAAAATGTTTTTGTGTCAGAGGAAACACCTGGTGACCGTGTCAGCGTGCTTGCGCCTGGCCCGCCAAAGGAGTTGCTACAGCGCGATGGGACAAGGACATCCCAGCCGGCCAAACCCTCCCCTAACTCGGACGACGCTGGGCCAATTGTGCGTCGCCTCATGGGACTCCCGGTCACGGCCGGCACGGGTCTCGAACCAGCATCTGTAGAAATGCAGTTGAGATGCAGTGTCTTAGACCGCTGTGCCACTCGGGTGGCTCCATCCACAAAGTTTTTAATGCTTATCAATTTGCACAACGTATCAAAATACTAAAATACCACACAGGACTCTTAAAGAATTTCTTTAATATGTTAATTGTGTTTATTTGATCACAGAAACAATGAGGAAAATATAGAAAAATAAATAAATAATGAGATGTTAATTATATAAAGCAGCCTGTGTAATCATCTGCCAAAGAGTAGCCCTAATCAGCCCAAATGCCAAGTAATACATTTGGGCCAGATAACTCTCACCGGAATCGGCCCGAGCTCAATCCCCGTATCCTAGCCATAAGTAATACTGCCGAAGGCGGCCCAGACTCGGGCCACATGACGTCAGCCGAGTCTGACTCTCAGCCGAGTACCATTTCCTCTTGATTCGGCCCATACCTGACAAACTCAGGACCTCTGCCTTGCTAGCACACGTGACCGCCCTCCTGAGGCTTCTTACCAGTCGGTGCCACACAAAAAGCAAGCTGTTCGCTGGCGCAAGTGGGGACACTTCAGGCTGAGGAGTGTGCTACACTAGCTAGTTAGTACACGATCGCTAGCTAGCAACACAACACTGTGCCCCACACGCCACGCACCCTTGTCTGCCGTCCACAGATAGCCCTACTCAGCTAGCCTAGTTATCTGTATTCCAGTCAGTCTATGTAGCCAGTTGGCACTTTGCTATGTTAAATGTGTTAATTGTTATAATGAATATCTCCAATTCATGAATGTTGAATGTCAAAACTTAATCTGATAAAGCACTGAAAGGGCAGTTACCCACTCAATTCAACATGTATTTTTTCCTCACTAAAGTGGTTTATCTTTATGGCTAGCTAGCCCACTATAATATCTGCAGACTGCAGTAATTACATGCTGCTCCCACTACAGTCCGTGCCCAGTGCCATTGAGGATACTTCTAACAGTCAGACATGTGTTGACTCGTACTGCAGGTTTTTTTCCCCCTGTTTCCATGGGAGAGCTGGATGAATGCCACACACCACAACCTCAAGCTGACGTGAAAGAGGTGGCTGCAGCTATGGTCTACAACAGTCTCCACCATGACAAGAAAAGGCACGCACCGCTGTGAGGGATCCTGCCCAACCCAAATGCTTCATTACACAAGAGGTTGTCTGTTTTGACAGGTGTTTATCAAACGGAAACCACCAGAACATTAACCCTCACGAGACTTAAAAAGTGAATAAAAAGTGATTGTTTGATTGAAATTGTTTTATCATAAACTAATGATTCATTACATGTTGGCTACATATTTTGTTTCCTGATATGGTTTAATAAATCCTGACTGCTGTCTCTAGGCCAGTCTTGGTCGGCACATGCATGGCCAATACCGCTCCAAATACAATCCATTTCCATGCTGTTATATAATGTTTTTATTTTTATATATTTTTTTATATAACCTTTATTTAACTAGGCAAGTCATTATGTATCACATTAATCATTTACATAAACGTCTGTGTGTGCTACATTGTGATGGGTTTCCTGCGTTGACAGTTGCAATGGTCAAAATAACAAGTGTTACAAATGTTTTTACTTTGATTTTGGTCTAAGTACCAGTTCCACACTCTGCACGCACGCACGCACGCACGCACGCACGCACGCACGCACGCACGCACGCACACACACACACACACACACACACACACACACACACACACACACACACACACACACACACACACACACACACACACACACACACACACACACACACACACACACATACATACATACACACACACACACACACATATAGTTGTAGTGTGTTGATCTATGCCAATGCCACCCCAGGTTTAAACAAGAGCATGGGGAGCTCTGCCTAATAATACAGCACAATACAGATTATTAGAAGAGAATGGGGAGCTCTGCCTAGTAATACAGCACAATACAGATTATTAGCAGAGAATGGGGAGCTCTGCCTAATAATACAGCACAATACAGATTATTAGAAGAGAATGGGGAGCTCTGCCTAGTAATACAGCACAATACAGATTATTAGCAGAAAATGGGGAGCTCTGCCTAGTAATACAGCACAGTACAGATTATTAGCAGAGAATGGGGAGCTCTGCCTAGTAATACAGCACAATACAGATTATTAGAAGAAAATGGGGAGCTCTGCCTAGTAATACAGCACAATACAGATTATTAGAAGAGAATGGGGAGCTCTGCCTAGTAATACAGCACAATACAGATTATTAGAAGGGGCTTCAATTGGGTAGGGCAGCTAGCTCAAGACCAAAAATGTAAAAGTAGGCTAGAAAAAATGGACAAAAATCATTCCAATCCCGATGAAAATACAACGTAGGTTTAGTGTAAAGGAAAAATGCCAGCCTGTTTGCTTTGTCAGCTAGCCGTTTAGGCAGTGCGTGTTGCTTTGAATTGATGTTGACAATTGAACTCGGCCTTGTAAGCTCACTGCCAGCTGTTTTATGCACCATTTACTTTAACATTGATGCCAGCATTGGCTGCGAGGAGAAAATAAGCTTCACCTAAAGTAAATGAAATTTGCGCATCAAATAGCCTACCAAATAGCTGATTGTTGAGTTGCAACGGTCAGTGAAAAGCACTTAAATAGGTATTTTGCATTACTTCAAGCCACAATCTTTGGAAAAACATAGTCCAGGAAGCAAATGGCTAATGCTGAATAGAGAAGACAAAGAAAATACTAATATGTTTCTATTTATCAAAATGCTCAACTCCAAATTAAGCGAACAGTAGCCTATCTTATTGGCACCAGAAGAGATCATTGGCCAAATCCCTAGTGAGTGCACACAAATTCAATATCTTTATCATTGGATCAGTACCACTAACCACGTTTCCATCGACAGTTTTTGAGTAAAGTCATACCATATTTAAAAAAAAAAAATCAAGACAGCTGTGATGGAAACAGGAAGTTATGGTATAATTATTTTTTTGTTCAAATCAAATTAATTTGTTCAAATCAAGTCAAATGTTATTGGTCGCATACACATATTTAGCAGATGTTATTGTGTGTGTAGCGAAAAGTTTGTGTTCCTTGCTCCAACAGTGCAGTAGTAGGGTAGTAGGGGGTAGCTAGCCCCCTGGAGTAAGTGATGCTTACCTTCATGCTGATAATTACCTGACACATAAGAAAAGTCACAACCAGGTTGATGGAAACATGAAATGCTGGTATAATTTTAAATGCCAACAGACAATTTGTTTGTTCAACACGGTGAGATCTTTTTGTGTTGTTAAAATTAATTTTGTGAGAAATGGCTGTGGAAACATACAGAAGAGTATTAAGGCCAAGAGATGAGAAAAGAAATGGAGGGGTGGTGGTACTTGTGGCAATATTTAGAGAATAAAGTGGCAACATAATACAGACACCATTTTGACAATGACGTTGCAGTTATATTTCAAAATGAATGTAGGTTGCATGTCTCCTTGGCTCCCTGTTACTGTGCCCGCCACTGTTGAAATGCCTGAGTTAGATGACCTGGTGAAACTATACTTTAGAATTGGCTTTAGTAACAAGGAAATCCTTGCTCTTTTAGCACATATAAGTCTTAGGACCAGGAAGCGGTTGTGCCACAGATTATTTTCAGATAGAGGGACCGTGGTTACATATAGGTAGAGATGGGTGGGTTGTGTGTTTATGCAGGTGTGTGTGTGGAGGCAGTAACAAGTAGGGGTAAAACAAAAGAATGGCCATCAATCTAATGATCTGATACACTAGTTCAAACAGGCGTCACTGTGCAGTGTGCACTCACGATTATCAATCATCTAATCAGGGGCGCAACTTTGGTTTTAGAAGTGGGGGTGACATAACTATTTAATTATTCTTAATTTTTTCCCCAGTTGGATAAACTCTCCAAACAGCCAACTCGACCACTCGGAGGTGTCCACATGGTCCTAAAGCACACCGTTGACTCATTTTGTATCACTTTGCAACCGCACGGCAAGCGGTACCGGTGTACCAAGTCTAGGTCCAAAAGGCTTCTTATCAGCTTCTACCCCCAAGCCAAAAGACTCCCGAACAGCTAATCAAATGGCTACCCGGACTATTTGCATTGACCCCCCCTCACTCCTTTTTTTATGCTGCTGATACTCGCTGTATTATCTATGCATAGTCACTTTATCTCTACCTACATGTACAGCTCAATTACCTTGACTAGCCTGTACCCGGCACACTGACTCTACCGGTACCCCCTCTATATAGCCACCTTATTGTTATTTTGTACTTTAGTTTATTTAGTAAATATTTTCTTAACTCTTATTTTTCTTAAAACTGCATTGTTGGTTAAGGACTTGTAAGTAAGCATTTCACAGTAACGACTACATCTGTTGTATTCGGCTCGTGACAAATCAAATTTGATTAGATTTTATGATGTCAATTGCTAACCAACACTTCAGACTAAACTTTTTCAATACCTGGTTCGTATACCCATTGTTGCCTTAGCATTTACTGCTAGATATTATCAGTTAAAATGTCTTTCCTACCCTACAAGGCTAATTATTCTGTGAGCTGATCCATGCCAAAACCAGTTGAGAGCTGCATACTCTTGCTGCCGGCATATTCTGCTGAAACTAGTCTGTGTGCTGCGCCCATGTGACTATATTTCACATGCTTTGCGATTGTGTAGGCTACTTTGTGTACTTTCTCTATTGTACTACATAACAGATCAGTCATATACCTCCACTACACTACTTAGATACGCATCAGTAGGGATTAAGAAGTGAGTAAGCAATGCCCAAGGAAAAAGTGGGTATACCGCTTATACCTGCCCTACGCTACACCACTGGCCCATTGTGTTTTACAAAAAGTGCACTCTCTTGCATGAGTGCACAGGTGGGTGATTATGCAACTACGGGCACTTCCATGTCCTCGGGTCAATTTTGGGGATTTTATAAAAAATAAAACAAATACAAATATTTTTATGTTAAGTTCACACTGGAATCACCCCATACTTTTTGAAACACCTCTCTATCAAGTATTTTAGCTACTTTTCAGATGCATTTTTCACCTCAATTTCACTATTTTGCCCTTGTCCCTGACCCAGACTTTTAAGCTTCTACTATGTTTTTCTATGAGAAAACATTAATAATTACACATTATATGATGTTATGTACTACAGAAAGAGTCGATTAAATAAAATCTATATCAATATTTATTGTGAGTATGTATTATATTGTTTTTTACACAAAATATACCTGTCCTTTGGGAGTGGTGTCATTTCCACCACTGAGGACAAATTCCTCATTAATAAAGTTTTTTCAAGAGAATGTTAATTTAGTTACCATGGAAACGTATTATGACACTGAAGCACATGGCTGCAGTGGACAGTTGTTCCAGATGTGATGTCCAGAAGTTGAAGAAAAATCAATATAAATATTGTTTGTGTAGAGAATATTTTAATTGTCAGTCATTTCCAAACAGGCTATAATTTATTTTATAATTTGTGAAAGTGGTGGAAATTACACAAATATATTATCTTATTCGTTTTTACTTAACTTTTTTAAAAACTTAATGAAGCCTCCAGTGAGGATCCATGGCACGAAACCTCCAGTGAGGAGTTATGGCACGAGGCCTCCAACGAAGGACGTCAGTCCGGAGCCTTCAGCAACGCCCTCTAGTCCGGAGCCTCCAGCGTCTCCCTCTAGTCCTGAGCCTCCAGCGACGCCCTCTAGTCCGGAGCCTCCAGCGACGTCCTCTAGTCCGGAGCCTCCAGCGACGCTCTCTAGTCCGGAGTCTCCAGCAACGCCCTCTAGTCCGGAGCCTCCAGCGACGCCCATTAGTCCGGAGCCTCCAGCGACGTCCTCTAGTCCGGAGCCTCCAGCGTCGCCCTCTAGTCCGGAGCCTCCAGCGACGCCCTCTAGTCCTGAGCCTCCAGCGACGCCCTCTAGTCCGGAGCCTCCAGCGACGTCCTCTAGTCCGGAGCCTCCAGCGTTGCCCTCTAGTTCGGAGCCTCCAGCGACGCCCTCTAGTCCGGAGCCTCCAGCGACGCCCTCTAGTCCGGAGCCTCCAGCGACGCCCTCTAGTCCGGAGCCTCCAGCGACGCCCTCTAGTCCGGAGCCTCCAGAGACGCCCACTAGTCCGGAGCCTCCAGCGACGGGCTTCAGTCAGGAGCAGCCAGAGTCTCCCTCCTGTCCGGAGCAGCCAGAGTCTCCCTCCTGTCCGGAGCAGCCAGAGTCTCCCTCCTGTCCGGAGCAGCCAGAGTCTCCATCCTGTCCGGAGCAGCCAGAGTCTCCATCCTGTCCGGGGCCCGCTGCGAGGGTCCCCGGTCCGGGGTCGGCGGTAAGGGTCCCCGGTCCGGGGTCGGCGGTAAGGTTCCCCGCTCCGGAGGCGCCACCTAAGTGGGCCAAGACTAAGGTGGAGCGGGGTCCACGTCCCGCACCAGAGCCGCCACCGCGGTGAAATGCCCACCCAGACCCTCCCCTATTGGTTCAGGTTTTGCGGCCGGAGTCCGCACCTTTGAGGGGGGGGGGGGGGGGGGTACTGTTACTCCCTGACCGTAAATTGCTTTGTATGTTTCCTGTTTAGTGTTTTGTTTCACCTTTCAGGACTGTTCGTTTGTCGTTTTTGTTGTTTGTCAAGTGTTTTCGTATTTTATTAAAAAATATGACCACTTACCACGCTGCACCTTGGTCCTCCTCTCCTTCTCCATCAACAAAAGCCGTTACAGAACCACCCACCAACAACGGACCAAGCAGCGTGGTAAAAAGGAGGAATGGACATGGGAGGACATTCTGGACAGCAAGGGATCTTACACATGGGAGGAGATCTTGGCTGGAAGGGATCGCCTTCCATGGGAACAGGTGGAGGCAGCCAGGAGAGCGGAGGCAGCAGGAGAAAGGAACCGGCGGTATGAGGGAACACAGTTGGCAAGGAAACCCGAGAGGCAGCCCCAGATTTTTTTTGGGGGGAGGCACACGGGGTGATTGGCGGAGTCAGGTAGGAGACCTGAGCTAACTCCCCGTGCTTACCGTGGCGAGCGTCGTACTGGTCAGGCACCGTGCTATGCGGTGGAGCGCACGGTGTCTCCAGTACGTGTTCATAGCCCGGTACGTTACATCGCAGCTCCTCGCATCTGCCGGGCGAGAGTGGGTATCGAGCCAGGAAGGAGTGTACCAGCCCTGCTCTCCAGGCCTCTAGTGCGTCTCCTCGGCCCGGGTTATCCTGCGCCAGCTCTGCACACTGTGTCTCCAGTACGTCTGCACAGCCCAGTGCGTCCTGTGCCTGCGCCCAGCAAGTGCAGGGCCAAAGTCACCATACAGCCAGGACGGGTTGTGCACTTTGCTCGAGACCTCCAGTGTGCCTCCACGGCCCAGTGTATCCGGTGCCTCGGCCAAGGACAAGGCCTCCTGCATGTCTCCCCAGCCTGGTGAGTCATGTGCCTGTGCTAAACTCTAACCCTCCTGCATGTCTCCCCAGCCTGGTGAGTCCTGTGCCTTCTCCCAGAGCAAAGCCTCCTGTGATGTAATCCATGGCAGGAAGCCTCCAGTGATGATCCATGGCAAGAAGCCTCCAGTGATGGTCCATGGCAAGAAGCCTCCAGTGATGATCCATGACACGAAGCCTCCAGTGATAATCCATGGCACGAAGCCTCCAGTGATGATCCATGGCACGAAGCCACCAGTGATGATCCATGGCAAGAAGCCTCCAGTGATGATCCATGGCACGAAGCCTCCAGTGATGATCCATGGCACGAAGCCTCCAGTGATGATCCATGGCACGAAGCCTCCAGTGATGATCTATGGCACGAAGCCTCCAGTGATGATCCATGGCACGAAGCCACCTGTGATGATCCATGGCACGAGGCCTCCAGTGATGATCCATGGCACGAGGCCTCCGGTGATGATCCATGGCACGAAGCCTCCGGTGAGGATCCATGGCACGAAGCCTCCAGTGAGGATCCATGGCACGAAACCTCCAGTGAGGAGTTATGGCACGAGGCCTCCAACGAAGGACGTCAGTCCGGAGCCTCCAGCAACGCCCTCTAGTCCGGAGCCTCCAGCGTCTCCCTCTAGTCTTGAGCCTCCAGCGACGCCCTCTAGTCCGGAGCCTCCAGCGACGCCCTCTAGTCCGGAGCCTCCAGTGACGCCCTCTAGTCCGGAGCCTCCAGCGACGTCCTCTAGTCCGGAGCCTCCAGCGTTGCCCTCTAGTCCGGAGCCTCCAGCGACGTCCTCTAGTCCGGAGCCTCCAGCGTTGCCCTCTAGTTCGGAGCCTCCAGCGACGCCCTCTAGTCCGGAGCCTCCAGCGATGCCCTCTAGTCCGGAGCCTCCAGCGATGCCCTCTAGTCCGGAGCCTCCAGCGACGCCCTCTAGTCCGGAGCCTCCAGCGACGCCCTCTAGTCCGGAGCCTCCAGCGACGCCCTCTAGTCCGGAGCCTCCAGCGACGCCCACTAGTCCGGAGCCTCCAGCGACGGGCTTCAGTCAGGAGCAGCCAGAGTCTCCCTCCTGTCCGGAGCAGCCAGAGTCTCCCTCCTGTCCGGGGCCCGCTGCGAGGGTCCCCGTTCCGGGGTCGGCGGTAAGGGTCCCCGCTCCGGAGGCGCCACCTAAGTGGGCCAAGACTAAGGTGGAGCGGGGTCCACGTCCCGCACCAGAGCCGCCACCGCGGTGAAATGCCCACCCAGACCCTCCCATATTGGTTCAGGTTTTGCGTTGTTAATTTATGTTAATTTGGGGGGGGGGGGGGGGGGGGGGGGGTACTGTCACGCCCTGACCGTAGATTGCTTTGTATGTTTCCTGTTTAGTGTTTTCAGGACTGTTCGTTTGTCGTTTTTGTTGTTTGTCAAGTGTTTTCGTATTTTATAAAAAAATATGACCACTTACCACGCTGCACCTTGGTCCTCCTCTCCTTCTCCAGACGACAATCGTTACACTTTAGGCTAATTTAATCATATTTTAAATGAATTGAATCTAGAAAATGCTCCAAGGTGTGCGCACAAGTTGAAAACTAAGTAGTATTTATCTTTATTTTTAGAAGATGCCACATAAAACAACACAGAGGTCACAGACATGTAGAAACAAAATAAAAAATGATCCTATACGATACCAGGAACATCTGCAAAAAGACAGGGAGAGATACTGGAAGAAAAAAAGAGAAGGGAGAAGTGAAATCTATCTCTTAGCTTACAAAGCGAGAACAAAGAAACAAGAGATGGCAATGAAAATGTAACCAACGGAATAGAAGACAGACTTTAAAGAGAACAGTTGCAATGGAGACCTACCTATCAGGCAACACACCACCTCAGTCACCAGATGACTTGCAGCCAGAACATGAGGCTAACATACCTGCCCCTAACTTACCTGCCCCTGATGCACACCCTGATACCCCTTCCTCATCGTCTGCAACATGAATGAGAAGTCGAATACTTGCTGGAAGGAAAAAGGTTGGAAGAGGTCGCTCAAAAGCATACAGAGATCTTAGTATGACAAATGTCAAACTTGATAATGCTTTACGGAAAGCTGAGAAGTACAAAAAAAGGTATGATCGACTGATGAACAAAATGAAGAGACAAGATTCCCCAAAGACAAAGAAGCAAATGAAGGGAACTCCAAAGAACTTGAGAAGGATTTTATTGTTTCAAAATGCCATCATTGCAGAGTTTTTAAAAAAGTATAAAAACATGTGCAGTGCCAAAGACAAATAAGTGGCTTCAAAAATGCTACGGCAACATCCTGAGAAAGTATGGCCTGGTCAAAGCCGCAAACAGAGAACCCTCTGTTCCCCCCATGTCTGTGTGTGGAATTGTTTGTTGTAAAGTGTTTGTGCACTCTGACTGGTTCGCGGCGGGTTATTTTGTACCCATATTTTGTTGTTCTGGGTGCCGTTGGGTTTTTCCATATTAAACTGCTCCGATTTTTACCCAGTTCTGCTCTCCTGCGCCTGACTTCCCTGCAGCCAGTCACGCACCTCTTACAATCACAAGGTGATCAGCTGCAGCAACATTGAGAAAGTTATTGAGTCTTTGTGCTGTGAGAACCTGAAGAAAGAGTGCATGTGTAGAGAGTGCTCCCTTTGCCAAGCCAAACAGCTTAAAACATCTGACATCTGAGAGAAGAAAAACCAAGAGGGAAACATGGAGAAGTTCACTGTAAAAGAAAAGGTATGTGGCACACTGCAGATTCTATTGGAGGACTTCTCCAAAGGATTGAAAGAGAAGTTGGGGAAACACGTGTACAATATTCGACACCAATACTCAACTGGGAGAATTAACAGAATCTGGGGAAAGAGGAGATCATTGTGCATATTGACTTTGCAGAGAACTACCTGTGTAAATACACCAGTGAAATCCAGGCAGTTCACTTTGGTGATTCTCACAGCAGGTGACCCTCCACACCTGTGTTGGATATTACCACAAATGATACAGTTTCACTTTGCTCACTATGCGGCATGACCCCTCTGTTATCTGGGCCCATCTCTTAAAAACACTGGCCTACTTCCCTGAGCTTTGCCCATCGGCTACTGCTGTACACTTTGTGAGTGATGGGCCTACAACCCAGTATAGGTCTGACATGTTTAACAATGGTTGTTGTTCAAAATGTTTGCAATAAAATATTGTTTTCATATGTTGTTGTTTTTTACATAGATTTCATTTCCATCACACCTTGTCATTTCCACCACACCTTGTCATTTCCATCACACCTTGTCATTTCCATCACACCTTGTCATTTCCACCTCACCTTGTCATTTCCATCACACCTTGTCATTTCCACCACACCTTGTCATTTCCACCTCACCTTGTCATTTCCATCACACCTTGTCATTTCCATCACACCTTGTCATTTCCACCACACCTTGTCATTTCCATCACAATCCATATTTTGAGGTAAATTAGTATATTATGTATAATTTACCTACATTTATTTGTTTTAGATATGGAAATCATATGGTTGTTATCATAATCTCACAAAAAGGTTGGGTGGAAATATATAATTTTTCATGATAAATAAATGTTTTCAGCTGTCACCAAGGCAAGTTTATACATTCAGGCGTCATGTTGAATTATTCATATTAGGAAAACCTTATAAATCACTTTAAATAATATTCAATACAAGTTCATGTACAAGGGTATAAGAAATCCGTTATAAATCAATTGTATGAAATTTCCTTTTCAACTAAAATTGATGTTTAATAACGTGATGGAAATTACATTTGTGTATGGCTGTCTGGGAAAATTTACAAAACATATAAATTCCTGAATAGTACGATCGCAGCCATTATCAGATATAGTTCCTAGACAAATCAAAGACAAGTACAATACTGGTAACATGGTGTTTGAATAAGTTTTAATTTCTGAAAGTTTGCACGGCCAAAGTGCCCGAAGTTGCATAATCACCCAGATATTACGGTTGCTGTCCTATCAGAATCACCAACCTGTCACACACTGAAGGCCTATAAGTTTGACACTGCGCAAACATGTCTATAAAATATATAAAGGCTGTTAAGATATTGTTTCAAGAAAGGAGTGTATATATTTGGCCTGGCGAAGAGGTTTTAGGCGCTGACTGAATGGAAGCTGATAATTATGAGGTTTAATTATGAAGTTTTTACTCTGCTGGTCTCAGGAAGAAATTAAGAGTCTCACTGTACGAGACTGATTCAAGACAGAGTACAAATGTATCCGACACCAAGACACTCAATATGTGGTCTCGGTCTCGACTACTACAACACTGGGGCCAGGGCCCCTAGGCACATACGCTGTGTAGCCGGTCGGTAATTTGGTGATGATTAGGCCTTCTACACGTTTTAGATAGCTGGCTAGAATACCTTACCTAGCAATCAAAAAAATGTTAGCTGACTTGGGCTAATTGAGTGACTGTCAGTGACTGGCATAACAAGTGGATACACTACACTATTTTTCGCTACATATTCGTCGCCAGACCCACTGGCTCCAAGTCATCTATAAGTCTTTGCTAGGTAAAGCTCCGCCTTATCTCACCTCACTGGTCACCATAGCAACACCCACCCGTAGCACGCGCTCCAGCAGGTATATCTCACTGGTCATCCCCAAAGCCAACACCTCTTTGGCCGCCTTTCCTTCCAGTTCTCTGCTGCCAATGACTGGAACGAATTGCAAAAATCGCTGAAGTTGGAGACTTATATCTCCCTCACTAACTTTAAGCATCAGCTATCTGAGCAGCTTACCGATCGCTGCAGCTGTACACAGCCCATCTGTAAATAGCCCATCCAACTACCTACCTCATCCCCATATTGTTTTTATTTAGTTTTTTGCTCTTTTGCACACCATTATTTCTACTTGCACATCATCATCTGCACATCTATCACTCCAGTGTTAATTTGCTAAATTGTAATTACTTCGCTACTATGGCCTATTTATTGCCTTACCTCCTTACTCCATTTGCACATATTGTATATAGACGTATATAGACGTGTTATTGACTGTACTTTTGTTTATTCCATGTGTAACCCTGTGTTGTTGTTTGTGTCGCACTGCTTTACTTTATCTTGGCCAGGTTACAGTTGTAAATGAGAACTTTTTCTTAACTGGCCTACCTGGTGAAATAAAGAATGTAATAAAAATGAAATAAAAAATGTATAAATAGAAAACTAACACCTCACCATCAAAGGTCACACAAGCTGAGCCTCACACATTTTAAATCACAGGGAATCTTTAACATCACAGGGAATCTTACTGCATATGACACATACTGGTCTACTATAGACCTAAATTGATACCTATTGGTCCACTATAGACCTTAACTGTGAGGCACCTCTTTTTTGAGGAAGAACAAGTACTGTACAACAGAAAGAAGGCAGCTAGACAGGCTGGGAGGTTTCACCACCTGCTGGCCAGCACCAGTACTGCAAGGTGGCTCAGACACTGGGAACACACAGGTAAACCTTAAACATCAAGTCACTTGGTTTCCATGACACTGGCCAATGATGTGACAGCATTAAGGTATCAAGCATAGAATAAGAATGACTACAATACTACAAGATATTCCCTTTCAATGGTCTATGATTCAGATTTTATGGGATCGCGCACGTGCTGGAAACACTTCCAGTTTAGAGGTCGGAGCAGCTGATTGGTCAGCCCTTTATTTGGCAACCAACGGTGACCTCAGACTGATCCCAATTCACACCCTATTCCCCAGCCTGCACACAACTTTAACCCCTAACCCCTATGTGGCTCTGGTAGTGCACTATATGGAGAAATAGGGTGTAATTTGAGACACAACCCTCGTAAAAGGTCATCTTCAAGCACGGTTGTAGTCAATTCCATTTCAATTCCAGTCAAATTAAAACAATCATTGATCAATGTGTAATAAACCCCTGACAATGAGGTGGAACTGGTTAAGGAGGAGCTTGAGGCTATACTGTATACCACAGGTGTCAAACTCATTCCACGGGGGGCCGAGTGTCTGCGGGTTTTCGCTCCTCCCTTGTACTTGATTGATGAATTAACATCACTAATTAGTTAGGAACTCCCCACACCTGGTTGTCTAGGGCTTTATTGAAAGGAAAAACCAAAAACCTGCAGACACTAGGCCCTCCGTGGAATGAGTTTGACACCCCTGCTGTATACTCTCACATGACATGACCTTCCGGGTCGACAAGCAGCTTGTGAATGCATGTAAGCCAAACTATCTATTCACCCTTCACTGAAACGTAAAGGTGGTCCTTAGAGGCTGTCAGGTACAGCAAGCACCTGCCTTCCTGCACACACTTTCTCTCTGTCCTAACAAATCTGACAACACACACCTTCTTAAGACATACTGTACCTTTCTTAAATCTATGTTTTGGACATCTAGAATGCAGCACATAATGTGATGGACATTAAAATGTAATATTGAAAGTGCAAACGTGCCATCTTGTGCTATGACATTATTAACACCCGGTTGGAATCCCCACATTTCACTTCAGCAATGGTTTAGTCCGGCATCCCCTCGATTGGGTCTTCTTTGTATAGTCCACCCATCCAACAATCCAAACACTCTATTAAATGATGTGTTAACAAAATAATGTTTCAACCATGTAGTCTTGGTGATATCTTCCAGATTCATACCATCAATTTTATAAATGTTGGGTGAAAAATCTGTACAAAACCATTATGTTCCAGTACCTCTCAGCTCAGATATAGTATTCTCCCAGTTCAGGTCCTTCCTCGGGCCTGGTCCATGAAACACTCAGCTTTTGGCACAGTTAGTCTCCACTCTGTAGTGTAAAGATGGATTACTATTCCTACTATTCCATGTGATGCTGAGATCTATTAACTGTCCTGGGTGAACACTCAGGGTCACATTGTGTGTGGTTCTTCCGTGCAACTGCATGCATGGTTGTGTGTGTGCGTGTGTAACTTACTGATGATAAAAAGACAAGGCTGTAGGGTGCGACTATGGCAATGAGTGAAAGGAGTGCATTTCCATGGTTATGCTGTGGGGCTGTTTCTATAGCTACAGGTATGCATTGGGATGCTGTTTCCATGGTGACAAACAAAAGTGTGGCGTTGCTTAAGGCATCATATTAGATGGCTGGTTTCTTCTCCTGAGACAATACATTTAGTTTATGAAATCTAGTCACATAGAAGACAGCTGTAATCAGGTGCAGAAATCTGGTTGGCTCACCTGACAGCCTCGTTCTCCAACAGAGACCAAGGGTCAGGGGTTAAAGGTGCCTGAGCAGAATGTACATTCACATTTTAGATCTTATCGAGGGCTACTTACAGTAGTGAATGGATTTTTTAATATATTTTTTTACTTTTTCTCATACTGGTCCCACGTGGGAATCAAACCCACAACCCTGGCGTTGCAGGCGCCATTCTCTACCCACTGAGCCACTCAGGACATACCAAATGTCATGGAGCCAAAGATTAATGTTGACCAGACCAGATACCTACCAAACTTCAGGGTGTCATTCTCTAGGTGTTCTGTCACGTTGGCGTGTTGTTCGTTGCCTAGGAGACAGTTCTGAGACTCACTGAGAGGACTGGGACGTCTTCAGTACTGGGAATAAAATAATAGATTTACAAACATCTGATTGATTATGCATTACTGAACATAATTAGATAATAATATTTGACGTTACACTAGATAAAACAGTTTAAATCTCTCACGTTTCAGTTTATTCATCTACATCTGATAACCGTTTGTTGGTGCTGTCACATTGATTGACCTTCTGATCGACTGATCAGTTTTGATGACCTTTTATTGGCCTCTGGCTGCAGGGGGATTGTGGGCTGTTCTGGGTCAATATTGCCCGGCCGTGCTGGGAACATCAGTCCATCTCCTTGACTGTAATACACCACACAGCACACCATTCACAACACACCACACCACACAGCACACCATTCACAACACACCACACAGTACCACACCACACAGCACACCATTCACAACACACCACACCATTCACAACACACCACACAGTACCACACCACACAGCACACCATTCACAACACACCACACCACACACCACACCATTCACAACACACCACACAGTACCACATCCCACAGTACCACACCACACAGTACCATACCACACAGTACCATACCACACAGTATCACATCCCACAGTACCACACCAGATCCAACATCACACCACAGTACCACACCACACAGTATCACATCCCACAGTACCACACCACACCACACAGTACCATCCCACAGTACCACCCCACACCACACAGTACCATACCACAGTACCACACCACATCACACCACACCGGCAGAGAGAAGACACTGGTCTAGAGACTGGTTGTTACAAGTAGTGCACATCCATACATCTGATTCAGATTTCATCCTTCCCACCATCTCCTCCCTCCCTCCCTCCAACCTAGTGAAGATGGGTAGCTGCCAGAACTTCTTCCTGTGGAGCTTTGAATGCCTCTGAGGAAGGGGGAGAGAGAGGGAGGGGGAGAGAGAGAGAGAGAGAGAGAGAGAGGGGGAGGGGGAGAGAGAGGGAAGGAGGGGGAGAGAGAGGGAAGGAGGGGGAGAGAGAGGGAGGGAGTGCGAGAGAGAGGGGGGGAGAGTGGAGAGGAGGGAGGGATGGAGAGAGGGAGGGTGGTAGGATAGGGGAGAGAGACGTAGGGTAGAGAGAGAGAGCGAGCGAGTGAGAGGGGGAAAGGTTGGAATTGTTACATTACTTGTTAGATATTACTGCACGGTCGGAATTAGAAGCACAATCATTTCGCTACACTCGCATTAACATCTGCTAACCATGTGTATGTGAGGGGGTGAAAGAGAGAAAGTGTGTTAATCCTATCAGTCCCGAGACCCCTGCAAAAAATATCTGACTTTTTCTGCATGTCCAGCCCTTATATTTAGCCTCACAATGAAGTATTTTAAAGAAATTATTACCATTCGGACTCCACATTCGGGATCTGCCCTTGTCTCACAAACACCTCTCTAGCTCAGCCCCCGTTAAACACAATGTTTAAAAGGGGTTAGAAGTCCAAAACGCACTGGCTTCAAGGTGGGACTGTAGGTGAGGAGGACAGAGAGGAAGGAGAGGGGGGGGGGGGGACAGGAGGGCATGGTAGAAATGAACAGACAGACTAGAGGACAATAATCATGTCTGTGTGTGAGGGAGAGAGAGAGAAAGGGGGGGGTCAGAGGGGAGGCAAAATGTGAACAGACTGAGGGATGGAGGAGATGGGAAACCATTACTCACTGTCCAGTACTTGATGAAATACTGCAGTACGTGGCTGCAATGAACAAACAGAAAATTCCCACACAGTTGTTCACCCTGAAAGAGAAACTTTGATAAATCCAATTTTGATAAACTTTCACATCTATTGGGTGAAATACCACAGTGTGCCATCACAGCAGCAAGATTTGTGACAACCAGTGAAGAACAAACACCACTGTAAATACAACCCATATTTATGTTTATTTATTTTCCCTTTTGTACAATTTGCACATTGTTACAATGGTGTATATAGACATAATATGAAATGTGAAATGTCTATTCCTTTGAAACTTTTGTGAGTGTAATGTTTACTGTTCATTTGTTATTTTTTATTTCCCTTTTGTTTATCTATTTCACTTTCTTTGGCAATGTAAACACATGTTTCCCATGGCAATAAAGCCCTTAAATTGAATTGAATTAAATTGAAATTGAGAGAGAGAGAGAGAGAGAGAGAGAGAGAGAGAGAGAGAGAGAGAGAGAGAGAGAGAGAGAGAGAGAGTGTAAAAGTGTTTTCCATGCCAATAAACCCCCTTCAGAATTGAAGAGTGAGAGAGAGAGAGAGACAGAGGGAGAGAGAGAGAGAGAGAGAGAGAGAGAGAGAGAGAGAGAGACACAGAGACAGAGAGAGAGAGAGAGAGAGAGAGAGAGAGAGAGAGAGAGAGAGAGAGACACAGAGACAGAGAGAGAGAGTCAAAAACGAAGTTGAGTTATGACCTTACTTCATCTGAACATTAGAACAGTTTGGAGTACACTTACACGTCATTGTAGATGTTTCAGGGCAGTTATCTAAAGGAAAGGTACCTCTTTGGAGGGGTTGGCAGGACTGGTTAAGATGGTGTTCCAGTAGGACCACACAAACATGATGAAGGACAGGTGGAAGAACACTATGTAGATGACTGCAAGAGCCACACACAGTGACAGTCAGAGACACATTGCAGAAAACACAGTCAAAACATTCAGCACAAGTCTACGAAGGGTTGCATTTTGTAGTAGTTTCAAAATGGACTCTGAACTGAGTGTGTGTGTTTGTGTGTGCCACAGAGGTTCTCCGCACTGCAAACGCTGACTCTCTCCTTTGTTCTTATCCTCCTAGATCTATCCGCTGCCTTGGACATTGTGAACCATCAGATCCTCCTCTCGACCCTCTCAGGGGCATCTCAGGCTCTGCACGCTTCTAGGACCTCTCCTCTTCTCTCTATACACCAAGTCACTAAGCTCCGTCATATCCTCACACGGTCTCTAATATCATCAACATATGACTAGGACGATAAAAAACAAAGGTATCCAAGCTAAGCCCTGTTGACAGCATCGCAGTATGTGGGTGGGCGCCATCTTTACTCTCCCATCTGAAGGGTTTCCACTAGATAGCACCAGTGCTTAATTTGAGCTGGATCCTGTAGGAGTAAAATGAGACACATGGATGGCATGTGGAGGAATAGGACAGCTGAACATTGAAGTGGCAGACCACATGAAGAGAAGAGACACATAGTCTGCTGATTCCACTAAAAGCACACATACCAGACAAATAGGCGCCTAAAACAATTGGACACACTAATGATAGAAGAGACACATAGTCTGACAATTCCCATAAGCACACATACCAGAGAAATATGCCTAAGGCAACTGGATGCTAATGATAGAAGAGACACATAGTCTGCCAATTCCAATAAGGACACATACCAGAGAACATGCTGAGGCACTGAGTTAAATACAGGGTTGAGTCATAGGCCTATAGGATAGATGGACATATATTATTTTTAAGACAAGCATGGGTCTGGCCACTATTATAATCTAACTGAAAGCAGATATGGGCGTTATTGGGCGTGAACAAGTAAGAAGCCTGAACTAAAAAGATAATGATGGCAGGAAGAATTAGGGGAAGTATGCTTATTTAAATATGCTTATTTGCATATGGGGTGGTCCCATATGCTATTTGTGTATAAATGTTGTAGCTGGGGCTGGGAAGCGGGGTGTGTCCCGCGGGACATTCGAGCTGGCTATACAATTGTATTAAAAAAGCATGTTTTGATTTTCACAAGTTCTTGTAAGAGTTATATTTGAATTGATTTTCCACGACATATTTGGCGAGCTTGCCAGGAGGGACAGGGACTGAGGAATGGCGTTCAGGGCTGGAGATAGTTTCTTTGGACAATCTTGCAAACACTATGGCCACAACTATGAAAAAGGTAAGCTTGTTCTTACATAGTTGAAATGTTTGTATGGATTGCTTCAGAGATCCTGTCTCAGCGAGAGGGGCGCCACGTAAGTCTCTCTTTCAAATTTCCTAAAATGAAACCAGTAAATACTAAAGAACTTTTGAATTCAATGAATTTGCATGTATGTGTAATTTGGGGAATAGTATTAAATATAAATGTATGTGCATGTAGTATAGAGACTGAGTGAATAGGCGCTGTGAACTTTGCTTGTGTTAGGTGTTTAGCGGAGCATGCGCTCGTTCTGATCAGACCGTTCGAATGTGTAGCTTAAATGATGCGGTTGTTTACGAATCTGGCTGAGATGGCTGGCTATAATAAGGGACAGATAATGTAGGTAGAAAATCCTGTGATACCTCTTCAATAAAATTAGTAGAAGGAATGCTTGGACAGGTTACTTATGAATAACGGCTCTAAAGATAACAGAGAACTGCATAAATAAGTAGTTAGGAAGCCACGATACCGCTCTTTAAAAAAGGAACATTTTTAAAGAGGTCTGCTTGGGTGGGATATTCACGGCAGAATGGTCTGTTGGTGAATATTTAGTAGTTAAATAAATATTTCATGGCTACCGCCCCAGAATGGGGGACTGAACGGATGAATATTTAGAAGGCAGAAAGAACGTTAGCCCGATTGTGCGGCGTTCAACTGCAAAAGTAGCTTATACGGTCAAAGCATAAATCAGTAGTTAAATAAATATTTCATGGTTAACGCTCTGAAAGGAGGACTGTACGGGTGAAATATTAGGTTGTAGGAAAACGTTGGCCCGATTGTGCGGCGTTCAACTGCAAAAGTAGCTTATACGGTCAAAGCATAAATCAGTAGTTAAATAAATATTTCATGGTTAACGCTCTGAAAGGAGGACTGTACGGGTGAAATATTAGGTTGTAGGAAAAACGTTTGCCCGATTGTGCGGCGTTCAAATGCAAAAGAAATCCTGCGAATAAAAAACCGCTCTGTCTAGCTAACAGGGTTTTGTAATTCAGTAGGTCACGCCACAATACTACTCTAATAATAGAAGAAAAGATCAGTATTGGGGGGGTGAATAGGATATGAAGACAAGCTGATCCGATTAGACAGTAGTCTCGTCATATTGTAGAAATCTTAGCAGTCTAGGCTTATGTAGGAGGAAGTGAATTAAGTCAATAAAGAAAGACTAAGTTGTTTTGAGGTAAAAACAAAGGGATTGAATGAACAGATGAAAAATAAAAAGGATGAATGAAAATGTTGTAAGAAATGAGTGGATCTGTGTAAAGATAGAACATTAGGAAGAAAGATAGGACAGGTTGTGTGTGTGTAGGCAGAACGTCCAGAAGAGGGAGCGCGCAGCCTTCCTGTGACAGAGTAGAAGGTTGAGGAAGGGTGCCTCTAACTACTTAGATAGAGGGAACTGAATTAAGAAACGTCGAAGTAAAATAAGTTGTAAATCAAGGATAAAAACACAGATGTGACAAAGTAATAAGCGACCATAGTAGAATACTAAAAAAGGTGTCAAAACAAATAATAAATAAAAATACTTAAAAAAGGCGTTAACCGAATAGTATAAATACGGATAGAACAGTGGGTAACAAAACAGAAAGTAGAATCGTCGATAAATTGAAATTGTACTATAAAGTTAAAAACGAATCTAGGTTAGTTAAAATAAATAGTGATAAATAGTGAAATTCAGGACACATTAAGATTTCACGAACGGTGTAACAAAGGAAGAGGAAAAAACAGGCCGTCAGTCACTCTGTGCCTACAGAAGCTACGGTCTAAAAATAGCCTGAAGAACAGAGAGAAGGAGAACAGGGGAGGCTTGACTCACTAGTAAATTGACCATAGGATCAAACAATAAGAATATAGAGAAGAGGTAAGAAAGTATAGAAAAAATAAATAAATAAAGGTAAAAGTAAGATGTTAGATAGAGATCTTAACGGAGCGGGCAGTGGACCTGTGTGGCTCAGTTGGTAGAGCATGGTGCTTGCAACGCCTGGGTTGAGGGTTCAATTCCCACGGGGGGACCAGGATGAATATGTATGAACTTTCCAATTTGTAAGTCGCTCTGGATAAGAGCATCTGCTAAATGACTTAAATGTAATGTGAATGTAATCTTAAAAATTGATTAGAACTGTAACAACAAACCAAACGAATAAAATGAATAAATAATGATATCTGTAAAGGGAAAAACACAGTGATATTTGAAGTACTGTCCTAGAATAAGACATTAAGTCATCTGTAGTATTCAGAAATAATGTCTGTACTATATAGAGTAGGCTTCGATAAAAGAAATTAAGTGATGTGACAAATGAATTATTAATTGGAAAGGAGATTAGCTCTACCTCGGAAAAATAGTAAATAGAAGGTGTATAATACATGGGAGTATTTAGGAAAAATAAATAAATAAATAGTGGCATGACAACAAAATGACTGTTTCCATAGAATAGAGAGAGAAGGACACTATTACCTGATAAACAGGATGAATAGAATAAGGGAGGCACAGTCGCATGGGACCAAAATGTGAAGCTCGATTTGCAGGCGTTCTGATGTCAACATTCTATCATCAGAAAATACATTGCGATGAGGTACAAATGTGGTTCCTCTAGTCCTCGCAGACGTGCGGGTGATTAGCAGAACTATTGAAAATATCTAAGAACAAATAAGAAAATAGCTCTCTGTTTTGAATATGGGTATATCGGGTATGGGGAAAATTAGTGTAATGTGACACTAGAACTTAGTGCGGTAGCAGGAAATG
Source organism: Salvelinus namaycush (assembly GCF_016432855.1). NCBI lineage: Eukaryota > Metazoa > Chordata > Actinopteri > Salmoniformes > Salmonidae > Salvelinus > Salvelinus namaycush. The sequence continues at coordinate 7,673,396 of NC_052313.1, read as the reverse complement.
CCGCTATACAAGAGTTTATATCCTTGTCAAAATAACAAACAACTAATCGGTTTGAGGTTGGTGAGAATGGAATTTTTTACTTGGCGGTGTGTAGTCTCTGAGCGAACAATGAGTGTTTCATAGAGATTACAGTTTATATGTGATCAAGAAGAAGTATTAGATCACGTTTGACTTGACATCTAGTAGAGTACAGATGGAATTTTAATTGTTAGGCATTCTATACCGTCATTCTCTGAAAACTGTTAAAACGTTTATGGAATAAAAACTATTTGCTGATTAAAAGGTAACATTGTGAATATTAACGATATGTATACTTTCTTTTCCAGGAAAAAAAGGGTTTATTTCCAATTCAGTTTCAAATTGGGTATGCAGAAGGATGGAAATGTTTTTTGAGAAATGTATTTAAGTTGTTCCTAAAGAAAGGGGAGTGGAAACATATTAATGGTGTCAAAATGCCCTGAATCCTAAGAATTTCCTGTGAAAGACTGATCACCTTTTACTAGAAATTGTTGGAACAGGTGGGATTTACTTATAAAATGTTTAAAAGACACCAGACTCTATTCAAACTGTATATTACTTTGAAAATCTATTATGTCCCTGGGAAAATTATGAAGAGTTGTACCCTTAAATTGAATAAGTTATTCAAATAGGTTTATTTTAATTTTTATTTTGATATAACATGAGTTCATAGGAAAAACTATCAGTTCCTTGGGGTTATGGTCTTTGGGTAAATACAAATGTGTTTTGTTCATTCTGCATATAAAAAGTGATGAAAGTTACTCCAAAGGGTTTATTGGAGTGTGGGTCTCTGTGAGGGTTTTGTTGATAAATACCTCATCTGTAATTCATCTGAGAGATCACCAGTAGAATAAGGGAGTTATCATAAAAGGTGAGGTCAGAATGCTTTAAGGCATGGGAGAGAATATCACTACAAGTGGGTGTGGAGCTCAAACTCACCCTAACCGACTGAATAGTGAGGGACAACTGTGTCTGATGACCTGTGAACTGTATCTAAAAAAAAAATATACATGCTGAAATGATATGGGCCAGGGAGAATAATGACTTAAAGGAATTGGGGTACTGATCTTTTTATTATCAGGCCACTCATGAGAGAAACTGAGACAAAAGGGCTATTGGGAAAATAGATAATACTGGTAATAAAAGTGTTTAGTATAAATGTTAATTATTAAAGGGATGATGTGTATTGAATAGATAAGGTCAAATTTGAGTTAAAGTAAACACTAAGGATTGTTATCCTGAATATTGGGTTGGAAAATGTATTAAAAAAAAACAAAAAAAAAACTGTTTAGTTATTTAGATATAGAACTGTTTAAATTTAATAGGCCTAGGGCCGCTCTGGAATCTAATCCTGAGACAAGGTGGTTGACAAAACTTACAGAATATTAGATTAAAGGTTTTTTGTTTCTTTTGTTTTATAATGTCATTGGAATTGTAATGATAAAATGTAATGTTTAATTGAATAAAAAGGTAGTCTGTTATGCGATGATACCCAAGAATGAAGAAGAAAGAGACCAATAATAACATGGGCATAGAATGAAACAGATGGACGTTTTCTCCAGGTTTAATTACATTACAAATAGTGGTAATTTCTTGCAAATGAGTAATTATTATAATTTTTTTTCTCTTTTTCTCATTTGGTCAATTTATTTTTGTTTTGAGGAACATAAGGTTGTGTATATGTTCCTGAGGAGGGACTGATACTGATATAAATGATATATAAATTGACTTAAGGATGTTTTAAGTATGTATCAAACAATGGCTGTTATGGGTTAGGGGACTCATAAATGAAGGTAATGGTAGTGAAGGGGTGTTATTTCTAGAAACTATGTATAATAATAGAGATAATTCACAGAAAAGGAAAGACAGCTGGCTGTGTAAAATATAGGGACAATTCTAAAGTGAATAGAACAATTCACATATGGTAGAATGGTAAAAAGGTAAAAATAATAAGTGGTGGCATTTTGAATATTAGAGCAAAAGTTTAAGAAACTTATGACTTAGTTTTGTTAGGATTGGATATTAATCCAACTGGAAGACGCTTGACTGATTACATGTTATTTTACAGCAGTTGTTGTAGGGACCATCATTTGACTATCATTATGAATATTTCTGTGGCAGGAGGCCAGGTATTTGAGGCAGAATGTTTACATAGGGCTGTTATTAAAAATTAAGATTTAGTTATATTGCTATAAAAAGAAAGTCTGTTGTCAGGGAATAACCCATGTGTTAGTGTGTATGTCCTCAGGAAAAAACAGCCAGAAATGGAAGGGCTTGGGCTGCATTCTGGAGACTGAGTGTACATCAAGATACACCAGGCTGGTGGTATACTTCTTACAACACTGCAGTGGTAAAGTTCTTCATGTCTCTCTTTGGTGGGTACATAAGTCTCACGAGAAGTGAGGTCCAGCTGAATAATGGGTGAGCTTGAAAACACCATGACAGAGGACGTGGGACCAGAGAGAGAGAGAGAGAGAGAGAGAAAGACTAGATTCCACTATAGACATACTGGGTTGAGTTTGGGGGCTACTTGCTTTATTTTTTAATGCATCATGTGAAAAAGAATAGATGATAGGATATTATACTCTAAACAAACATGTTAAAGGAATTGATGTGAAATCATATATAGTGTTGAATTACGTCAAGAAGAGATAATGTTGATTAAGGTTATGCACATGATTATCAGTTAAAATGGAGCAGATGGGAAACTAAGTAAAAAATGACATGATTTGGGAACACCTCTCAGAACCTGGGGCCAAAAGGGGAAGACTGGGTGGAAGCATGAGGAAGCTTTTTAGGGCTTTTATTTTTGTGGAGTCCAGCAGAAAAGTATCCTGGAGGCATAGAGTCAGGTGAAGAGAGAGTGGGAATTGTCATGGTCTCAGATTTCAGTTTTCATGAATATGTTTATGCATAACACATAACATTGTCAATGCTGTTATGTTTTGTCTGTTGTTTTCCAAGTCTTATGTTTAGGAAACCAGAAGGAGAGGGGTTCGCCAGCTTCAGCTGGAATGTCAGTTTGTTGTGTGATGAGTGATGGAAGTAAGAGGATGTATGGTGCAATCATAGAACAGAGGCCATAAGTCTCTAAGTATGAATGCCTCACAGAAAGTAGGCAGAAACCTGAACCAGGACGAGAGGTTCTGCGTCTGATGATCCAAGGGGACCAGAAGGACCTCTCCCAGTGATACCAGGAGATATAGTCCACGTTCGAGGGATCCGGAGGAAGTGGGATCAACCGAGGGGAGATGGACCCTATGAGGTGGCCAAAGCAACAAGAACGGCCGTCCAAATGAAAAGAAGCCAGACGTGGTACCATCTGAACCACTGCAGCTGAGTCCCAACAGAGAGAAGGATACAACCACATAGAGATGAGGACACAGAGGATGCTGATTCACCAGGAAGGAGCCCGGAGGGAGCAGGAGCAGCGGAAACGATTGATTCACCAGGGAGGAGCCAAGAAAACAGCGAATCAAGTGAAAGCCAAAATGTGACAGGTGCACCGACTAATGCACCCAGAAGAGGAGGAGAGGCCTCACAAGGAACAGAATGAGAACATTTCTTCCCTAAAATTGAAACCCTTCTAGATGGAAGCTAAGTCCGGCCTGAGGAGGGAGCCTCAGGTGAAGAAAGAGAAGGAAAAGTCCCGCAAGCTGAAGAAAATGGGGATTTCCCCACAATTGACTTTTAAACTTTTGAATGGCCTCCTTTACAGACAATTGAAGGTAGAACAACAAAAGAATAATGACATTGACATAAACAAAAGTAACCGTGAACACTAGTACAGAAACAACAGACTCACGCACAATCAAGATGTATGGTGGAAGCAGGAAGAGAAGAAAGGAATCAGCTGAACAATCCAAAAAGACTGACAAGGTTAGAATCTCTGTTCCACCTCAACTTATAACAGAAGCAGGAGAACTGAAGTCTATCCCAATCATAAGGATCAAACCCTTACCGGAGATGGCACTCTGTGGATGGACACATCACCAAACAAAGGGACAAGTCGTTTGGGACCCGAAAGGATGTGACCTGACATTAATCAAAGAGAAAGACGAGAGGGTGCTCATCATGAATCAGATTGAACCAGTTGAAGGTGAAGAATTAATAGTTGAAATAACAAGAACAACAGTGACCGAAGGGAGTAGCACCACGGTCATTAAGATTGATCCTACCCCTGCACCTGAACAGGAAGAACCTGTGACAACAACAAGGGTGGCGGCTGCTGTGACGACCACAGTAGCTACCACTAGATGACATCGACTGCCCTTACCAAGCAGACCACCGTACCCACAAAGCAACCTGAGACATCAGTCAGGAGAGTTTTTTACTGACATTTGGAACTTTCTGATAAACTCTAATGATCTACCTCAAGATAAGAACATTGAAAAAGCAACAGAATTAGATATATCAGAATCAGAACCACTCAAGGACACCACACGAGAAGAAGTAGTGAAGAAGGAGTGATACGAATGGGCTAAGTATATGGCAAACAAACACAGAATGGACAATTGTATTTTGTGAAGAAAATCACCTTTGTCTGATCTTTTAATAGTCTCTGAACCAGCATCATTTAAAAACTGTGTAAGTTGGAAAAATGACTATTGTACCAATAGAAAGTATTCTATTCCCTTGTGTGACATAAAATGTAGGATTGCTCTGGGTAAGCACTAGGGGTAAAACTATGTTGAATGAGACCATGCTGGGAGACAATGATTGTGCTGCCTATAACATTAGAACTGAATTAGATGTACCTCAATTAGACAGAGGTACCGTGGTTAAAGGAAAATATGAATGTTTTTACAGACACCACACTGAAGGAATGAATGTTTACTTATACATGTCCACAAAAAGTGTCATTAGCGTCACAATTGCAAGTGGTGTACAAAAATTCATGAGGATGGTCATAACCATCACCCAGAACCTTTTTTCCTGTGCCAAGTGTTAAAGAGGAGATTGTCTTATTTGTAAGGATGAGGGCTGTGCTCCTAGATAATGGGGTTTTAGCATTTTTATTTTGCCTAAAGCTTTGTGTTCTTTGTATGTTTCTTTGAATTTTTAGATATATATATTGATGAATATATATGGTTTTCTTTCATTAAAGCTAGTTATGCCTTCTAAAAAACTAAGTTAATTTCAAGAACATGTTAGGTGACAGAGGGTATTCTGGTTACAAGTGTCTACGGACCATGTCTTTAAATCTTCTAACTAAGGTTGGTATCATTGATATCACTTTATTAGAGAGGTGTCTGCAAGGGAGGATCATGTTGAAATGCTTAAATTTAGAATGATGTTGTGTCAATTTTCTTTTGTAACTGCATGTAGGTCTCTGATTTTCTCATATTCATTTATTATTATACTCATTGTATTATTTTTAATTTTTTAATTTTTAATTTTCACATAACTGAGATAACCACAGGCAAGGCTAAGTACCTACACGCTCATGCTTCATCAAATATGTAATATTATATCTTTCTAATTTTTACACCTAATTAGATCTTTTACTCTTATGCAAACTGGAGATGTTTGGTCTAGTTAGGTTTTCATTAATGTTTCTAATTGGATCTTTTACTCCTATTTTAGTTTTAATCATTTGGAGATGTTTGGTCCAGTTGGTTTATGTGTTTTACTCTGTTTTTGTATTTTCTTGTTTATCATAGGTAATCTCATTTACTATCCCAAAGTCATATTTGTATGATTTATGTGGCTGATTAGCCCCAGAGGAGGGATTGTAGGAGTAAAATGAGACACATGGATGGCATGTGGAGGAATAGGACAGCTGAACATTGAAGTGGCAGACCACATGAAGAGAAGAGACACATAGTCTGCTGATTCCACTAAAAGCACACATACCAGACAAATAGGCGCCTAAAACAATTGGACACACTAATGATAGAAGAGACACATAGTCTGACAATTCCCATAAGCACACATACCAGAGAAATATGCCTAAGGCAACTGGATGCTAATGATAGAAGAGACACATAGTCTGCCAATTCCAATAAGGACACATACCAGAGAACATGCTGAGGCACTGAGTTAAATACAGGGTTGAGTCATAGGCCTATAGGATAGATGGACATATATTATTTTTAAGACAAGCATGGGTCTGGCCACTATTATAATCTAACTGAAAGCAGATATGGGCGTTATTGGGCGTGAACAAGTAAGAAGCCTGAACTAAAAAGATAATGATGGCAGGAAGAATTAGGGGAAGTATGCTTATTTGCATATGGGGTGGACCCATATGCTATTTGTGTATAAATGTTGTAGCCGGGGCTGGGAAGCGGGGTGTGTCCCGCGGGACATTCGAGCTGGCTATACAATTGTATTAAAAAAGCATGTTTGATTTTCACAAGTTCTTGTAAGAGTTATATTTGAATTGATTTTCCACGACAATCCTGCCAGAACAGGATCCGGTACCTCTCAGATTTGACTTGACCTCTCGCAGCATGATTGATTAATTATTTCACTGTTCGCACTGTAGACATTCTAATAAAAGCGATCAGCGTTAAGGTCCCTACGTAATCACGTCACGTAGCCTAATCATCTCCTTACTGAATCTGAAGCGTGGGAAAGCCAAATAAAAAATGTGTAAGGAAAGGCAATCGAGTATGACATTTTTCAAGTCAAAAATCCAGAGAAAGATGGGGAATTGAATCCAGAATGAGCCAGAGAACTGTCAGTGCCGGAGGAGAGGAGTGAGGGGCAAACTGTTCCTGATAGCGATGCTAATCCCGCCAGTTCAGCATGACCACTGGCACCTCCACTAGCTAGTAGGCCTGCTAGCGAGTTAGACTCAGTGGGAGAGGGAGACGGTGAACTAGGGGGAGGGGGGCAGTGCGTCCACCGACAAAGCAAAAGTATAACCCCTGGCTTGTCATGCAGAATTCAATGTTGGGCTGTACATCATGCAAAAAGGTATGGCGCTTGGGTCTAGAAACAACTGGAGGGATTAAACTAGCAAAAGAGTGGGTGGAGTGTACAGTAAATGAACATCCTACGCATCAGATGTCAAAAAACAACAAAAGGCCCTCAGTAAAAAGATTTTTGAACATTCCTGAACCAAGGCGCATTTTGTGGCAGCAAGCCTTGTAGACAAGGCTAAAGAGAAAGAGGACACCCAGGTTAACACTCAAGACAAATAAGAAGAAAAGACAAATAAGAAGATAGAAACAAGACAAATAAGACAAAGACAAATAAGAAGATAGAAACTACAGCCAAAGTCTTCAGAACAGCCTTAGAAGGAGGTTAAACATCACAGCCACATGGCCGCTCATGGCTTTGAGCAAGAAGTTCACTCTCAGGAGTTAAATGGACTTGACATGGGGAGAGTAATTGTGGGTGGTTTTGAAAACTAAGGCAGGACATTTTTCCCGTTAACTTGTAATCTTAATATGTGCTTCATATTACCACATAGGCAGGCCTATATATTCTCATACGTGTGTTCTGCTGTAGACTACATTGATTTATTTCATTTGAAGATATATTGCGATATTGCGCAATATGTTTTACTGCTACATCGATGTTTTGCAAATTATATGATATTCGGGTCTTGTAAACCCCACAGCGGGTGTTCTGCAGTGTCTTCTAAAAATGTTGTTGTACATTGATGTCTAGAAAATAAGGCTATATGAAATTCGGACTTGTGCAAGCCCCGCTATACTCAAGTATGTAGGCATACTGCAGTGACGTCTAAAATACATTGAATTAATTAGCACCTTGGAGAGTGCTGTCCTTTCAACACCATAGATAGTAGGCTACTTAGCTGCTACGTTGTTTTGGACACTTTTTCCTCAATGTGTTCCGGTACCTCTGGACACCCACCCAACCACCCCATCTCGCGCTCACTGTGTTCCGGGCCCTCCCGATTTACAAATTAAGTACTACTATATCGTAAAAATGCATGAAATATTTTTTTTGGGGGGGGTCTCAATTTAAGGTTAGCAGTGATGTTAAAGTTAAGTTTAAAATCACATTTTAAAGAGATAAATAGTAGAAATGGTTGGGGATTATAACTTCATAGCTGTGGTATCTAGTGACGACCCCACCCCATGGGAGAGTTTGCGTGACGTCACCGACCACACTTCCCTGTGCATTTCCCTTCGTCTCCCGGTAGAGTGTGCAAGTGTCCCACACTTATATATATATAAACCTTACAGATATACTATATATATATATATATATATATATATTCCCTTCGTCTCCCGGTAGAGTGTGCAAGTGTCCCACCGGGAGACGAAGGGAATATATATATATATATATATATATAGTATATCTGTAAGGTTTACACGTGTTGTATTCGGCGCTAGTATATCTGGGGTGTATTCATTACGCCGATTCTGTTGCAAAATGTTCTGTCTGTTGCGAAACCGATTACTTGCAACGGTAGGTCCCTTTCTGTTTCGCACTGTTCTGTTTGCTTCCGTCTGGTTGTTAAACGATAAACGGTAATGAATAAGCCCTGGCCCGAAAAAAAAGTAGAAGCTTTGGAGTTCCAACTGTTTTGTATGCTTTTGTTAATCTCTTGATTTCTAGTTTGGATGTCTTTGTAAATGTAACCTTAATCAGGTCCCTAGACATATTCTACTAATCTAGGCGTCTCTTTAATTAGGATTGTATATTATATTGGTCTTAGACCTGGACCTACAGTACCTGCGTGCTTTATTAGCCTTCAGTCGGCTCGGACTATTCTTTCCAAATCACTACTGATTGGTGTGTCCGCCAGGAGGCAGCACGTCCGTTTACTAGGGTAACATATAACCTTTGGCAGGACTGAAAGCAAACTGAAAGGAATATCCTCCACACACAGGAACTGCAGATTTCGACTAATCTATTTTCAAAATCCGAGGCATAGCATGTCTTCCCATCGACATTTTGTTCTTAAAGATAAATCATATTTTGTATAAAGTGAACGAGATTTTTTACTTAAAAAAAAAAATCGATTAGAAAGTTCTCGATTAGAAATGGATGTTCAGAAGTATTTTATACGCATTGGGTATGAGGGACCAGCTTTGCCAACGCCGACCTTGGACGCGCTCCAGCGTGTACACCGCTGTCATCTGAGGACTGTCCCGTTCGAGAATCTCACCATCCACAGCGGGGGGCGCGTACGACTCGACCTCCCGCACCTCTATGACAAAATCGTTAACCACCGCCGCGGAGGGTTCTGCTTCGAGAATAACGGTCTGTTCTCCTGGCTTCTGTCGGAAATGGGATTCGAGGTCACCATCCTAGCGGGCCAAGTGAGAAACGCCATCACAGGGTGGTACGGCCCGCCGTTCGACCACTTCATCTCCATGGTGACGCTCGACGGGCATCGGTGGCTGTGTGACGTGGCATTTGGTGGATCTGGGTTCGAGTTCCCCATGTCCTTAGAGACGGAAGAAGCTCAGAAGCAGGGCCACAGAGTGTACAGGATCAGACAAGCGGGAGAGATGCACTTTCTGGAGTGGCAAGATGAAGAGAGAGAAACTGGGCTCTGGACTGAGCTATACAAGTTCACTCTGGACACAAGACACAGAGGAGACTTCATAGAGATGTGTGACTACCATCAGAGCTCCCCTAGCTCCATCTTCTTCTGTAAGTCTCTCTGCTCCATCCTGAAGCCTACCGGGAGGCTCACCTACATGGGCCACAAACTCATCACCACCCAGTTTCCCTCAGATGAAGCTAGGACTGTGACTAAAACCACCAGAGAGCTGACTGATGAAGAGATACCTGACATACTAAAGGAGGAGTTTGGAATCATGCTGGAATCTCAACTTGTCCCAAAGGATGACACTATCACACCACCCCTCAACATTTTTTAAAATGTTTTTTTTTCTTCTTCATGATAAACAACAAGACAGAAACAAATTGTCAGTTTGATTTAATAAATTAATATACATACACTTAAGATGTACAATGGTCATTTCATTAATCCAAATCTGTCCAATTTCAGACAGGTCCGCATCCAAAGTATTTACATATGTACAATCCTCAGGCTGCACTTAACACTTAGCAAGGCATGAACATGAAAGGGAGAGGGGGAGAGGGGGGAGAGAGAGAGAGAGAGAGAGAGCGAGGGAGAGGGGGAGAGAGAGAGAGCGAGGGGGAGAGAGAGAGAGCGAGGGGGAGAGAGAGAGAGCGAGGGGGAGAGAGAGAGAGCGAGGGGGAGAGAGAGAGAGCGAGGGGGAGAGAGAGAGAGCGAGGGGGAGAGAGAGAGAGAGAACACGAGATGGGTGGTTTCCAAAAGCAAACTTGACTACTCTGGGGTAGAGTTAGGGGGCGGGACAGAGCTGGCTCCCCTAGCCTTGCGTTCGTAGTTGACAAGCCGCTGGCCAACCAGGTACCTGCAGGAAGGCAAAGAGGGCACGGGGGTTAAAGAACAGTCACATGTCAATCACAATACTAGAGCATTTACCTAGTTTGTGTGTGAGCTGCTTATCAAGACCTTGAATAGTTTAAATCAGGTGTGGAAGTGCTGGGCCGGAACAAAAGCCTGCATATCCTGAAACTCCCTGGGACCATGGTTGTACTATCCCTATACAAGGAGCTGTGAAGGAACATGCCAGGGATGGAGATAGGGGTGGGTGCCTACTTGTCGTTCTTGATGTGTTCGTAAAGACGTTTGAACTGTCGTATCTGGAAGGAGAGGATGCCGATGATGGACACCACCATCAGGAGGAATGGGTAGATCCTCCTCTGTATCAGAATCTGCATCTCTGGAGTCACACCTGACACACCTGACAGACCTGCCACACCAGGAGGGGTACAGATATATTAGTAGAGTTATATCTGAAGTCACACCAGGAGGGGTACAGATCTATTAGTAGAGTTATATCTGGAGTCACACCAGGAGGTGTACAGATCTATTAGTAGAGTTATATCTGGAGTCACACCAGGAGGGGTACAGATCTATTAGTAGAGTTATATCTGAAGTCACACCAGGAGGGGTACAGATCTATTAGTAGAGTTATATCCGGAGTCACACCAGGAGGGGTACAGATATATTAGTAGAGTTATATCTGAAGTCACACCAGGAGGGGTACAGATCTATTAGTAGAGTTATATCTGAAGTCACACCAGGAGGGGTACAGATCTATTAGTAGAGTTATATCTGGAGTCACACCAGGAGGTGTACAGATCTATTAGTAGAGTTATATCTGGAGTCACACCAGGAGGGGTACAGATCTATTAGTAGAGTTATATCTGGAGTCACACCAGGATGGGTACAGATCTATTAGTAGAGTTATATCCGGAGTCACACCAGGAGGGGTACAGATCTATTAGTAGAGTTATATCCGGAGTCACACCAGGAGGGGTACAGATCTATTAGTAGAGTTATATCTGAAGTCACACCAGGAGGGGTACAGATCTATTAGTAGAGTTATATCTGGAGTCACACCAGGAGGGGTACATATCTATTAGTAGAGTTATATCCGGAGTCACACCAGGATGGGTACAGATCTATTAGTAGAGTTATATCTGGAGTCACACCAGGAGGTGTACAGATCTATTAGTAGAGTTATATCTGGAGTCACACCAGGAGGGGTACAGATCTATTAGTAGAGTTATATCTGAAGTCACACCAGGAGGGGTACAGATCTATTAGTAGAGTTATATCTGGAGTCACACCAGGAGGTGTACAGATCTATTAGTAGAGTTATATCTGGAGTGACACCAGGAGGGGTACAGATCTATTAGTAGAGTTATATCTGGAGTCACACCAGGAGGTGTACAGATCTATTAGTAGAGTTATATCTGGAGTCACACCAGGAGGGGTACAGATCTATTAGTAGAGTTATATCTGGAGTCACACCAGGAGGTGTACAGATCTATTAGTAGAGTTATATCTGAAGTCACACCAGGAGGGGTACAGATCTATTAGTAGAGTTAGAGCTGAAGTCACACCAGGAGGGGTACAGATCTATTAGTAGAGTTAGAGCTGAAGTCACACCAGGAGGGGTACAGATCTATTAGTAGAGTTATATCTGAAGTCACACCAGGAGGGGTACAGATCTATTAGTAGAGTTATATCTGGAGTCACACCAGGAGGTGTACAGATCTATTAGTAGAGTTATATCTGAAGTCACACCAGGAGGGGTACAGATCTATTAGTAGAGTTATATCTGGAGTCACACCAGGAGGTGTACAGATCTATTAGTAGAGTTATATCTGGAGTCACACCAGGAGGGGTACAGATCTATTAGTAGAGTTATATCTGAAGTCACACCAGGAGGGGTACAGATCTATTAGTAGAGTTATATCTGGAGTCACACCAGGAGGGGTACAGATCTATTAGTAGAGTTATATCTGGAGTCACACCAGGAGGGGTACAGATCTATTAGTAGAGTTATATCTGGAGTCACACCAGGAGGTGTACAGATCTATTAGTAGAGTTATATCTGAAGTCACACCAGGAGGGGTACAGATCTATTAGTAGAGTTAGAGCTGAAGTCACACCAGGAGGGGTACAGATCTATTCGTAGAGTTATATCTGAAGTCACACCAGGAGGGGTACAGATCTATTAGTAGAGTTATATCCGGAGTCACACCAGGAGGGGTACAGATCTATTAGTAGAGTTATATCTGGAGTCACACCAGGAGGTGTACAGATCTATTAGTAGAGTTATATCTGGAGTCACACCAGGAGGGGTACAGATCTATTAGTAGAGTTATATCCGGAGTCACATCAGGAGGGGTACAGATCTATTAGTAGAGTTATATCTGGAGTCACACCAGGAGGTGTACAGATCTATTAGTAGAGTTATATCTGGAGTCACACCAGGAGGTGTACAGATCTATTAGTAGAGTTATATCTGGAGTCACACCAGGAGGTGTACAGATCTATTAGTAGAGTTATATCTGGAGTCACACCAGGAGGTGTACAGATCTATTAGTAGAGTTATATCTGAAGTCACACCAGGAGGGGTACAGATCTATTAGTAGAGTTATATCTGAAGTCACACCAGGAGGGGTACAGATCTATTAGTAGAGTTATATCCGGAGTCACACCAGGAGGGGTACAGATATATTAGTAGAGTTATATCTGAAGTCACACCAGGAGGGGTACAGATCTATTAGTAGAGTTATATCTGAAGTCACACCAGGAGGGGTACAGATCTATTAGTAGAGTTATATCTGGAGTCACACCAGGAGGTGTACAGATCTATTAGTAGAGTTATATCTGGAGTCACACCAGGAGGGGTACAGATCTATTAGTAGAGTTATATCTGGAGTCACACCAGGAGGGGTACAGATCTATTAGTAGAGTTATATCCGGAGTCACACCAGGAGGGGTACAGATATATTAGTAGAGTTATATCTGAAGTCACACCAGGAGGGGTACAGATCTATTAGTAGAGTTATATCTGAAGTCACACCAGGAGGGGTACAGATCTATTAGTAGAGTTATATCTGGAGTCACACCAGGAGGTGTACAGATCTATTAGTAGAGTTATATCTGGAGTCACACCAGGAGGGGTATAGATCTATTAGTAGAGTTATATCTGGAGTCACACCAGGAGGGGTACAGATCTATTAGTAGAGTTATATCCGGAGTCACACCAGGAGGGGTACAGATCTATTAGTAGAGTTATATCCGGAGTCACACCAGGAGGGGTACAGATCTATTAGTAGAGTTATATCCGGAGTCACACCAGGAGGGGTACAGATCTATTAGTAGAGTTATATCCGGAGTCACACCAGGAGGGGTACAGATCTATTAGTAGAGTTATATCCGAAGTCACACCAGGAGGGGTACAGATCTATTAGTAGAGTTATATCTGGAGTCACACCAGGAGGGGTACAGATCTATTAGTAGAGTTATATCCGGAGTCACACCAGGATGGGTACAGATCTATTAGTAGAGTTATATCTGGAGTCACACCAGGAGGTGTACAGATCTATTAGTAGAGTTATATCTGGAGTCACACCAGGAGGGGTACAGATCTATTAGTAGAGTTATATCTGAAGTCACACCAGGAGGGGTACAGATCTATTAGTAGAGTTATATCTGGAGTCACACCAGGAGGTGTACAGATCTATTAGTAGAGTTATATCTGAAGTCACACCAGGAGGGGTACAGATCTATTAGTAGAGTTAGAGCTGAAGTCACACCAGGAGGGGTACAGATCTATTAGTAGAGTTAGAGCTGAAGTCACACCAGGAGGGGTACAGATCTATTAGTAGAGTTATATCTGAAGTCACACCAGGAGGGGTACAGATCTATTAGTAGAGTTATATCTGGAGTCACACCAGGAGGTGTACAGATCTATTAGTAGAGTTATATCTGAAGTCACACCAGGAGGGGTACAGATCTATTAGTAGAGTTATATCTGGAGTCACACCAGGAGGTGTACAGATCTATTAGTAGAGTTATATCTGGAGTCACACCAGGAGGGGTACAGATCTATTAGTAGAGTTATATCTGAAGTCACACCAGGAGGGGTACAGATCTATTAGTAGAGTTATATCTGGAGTCACACCAGGAGGGGTACAGATCTATTAGTAGAGTTATATCTGGAGTCACACCAGGAGGGGTACAGATCTATTAGTAGAGTTATATCTGGAGTCACACCAGGAGGTGTACAGATCTATTAGTAGAGTTATATCTGAAGTCACACCAGGAGGGGTACAGATCTATTAGTAGAGTTAGAGCTGAAGTCACACCAGGAGGGGTACAGATCTATTCGTAGAGTTAGAGCTGAAGTCACACCAGGAGGGGTACAGATCTATTAGTAGAGTTATATCTGAAGTCACACCAGGAGGGGTACAGATCTATTAGTAGAGTTATATCCGGAGTCACACCAGGAGGGGTACAGATCTATTAGTAGAGTTATATCTGGAGTCACACCAGGAGGTGTACAGATCTATTAGTAGAGTTATATCTGGAGTCACACCAGGAGGGGTACAGATCTATTAGTAGAGTTATATCCGGAGTCACACCAGGAGGGGTACAGATCTATTAGTAGAGTTATATCTGGAGTCACACCAGGAGGTGTACAGATCTATTAGTAGAGTTATATCTGGAGTCACACCAGGAGGTGTACAGATCTATTAGTAGAGTTATATCTGGAGTCACACCAGGAGGTGTACAGATCTATTAGTAGAGTTATATCTGGAGTCACACCAGGAGGTGTACAGATCTATTAGTAGAGTTATATCTGAAGTCACACCAGGAGGGGTACAGATCTATTAGTAGAGTTATATCTGAAGTCACACCAGCAGGGGTACAGATCTATTAGTAGAGTTATATCCGGAGTCACACCAGGAGGGGTACAGATCTATTAGTAGAGTTATATCTGGAGTCACACCAGGAGGGGTACAGATCTATTAGTAGAGTTATATCCGGAGTCACACCAGGAGGGGTACAGATCTATTAGTAGAGTTAGAGCTGAACACTTCATACTCACCCACAAGTGTGCATGCAAACACTTCCCATGAACATGCACGCAAACAAACAAACACGTGCACACACACACACTGCACACACACACTGTTGACTGACCTACGGCAGGTACGACCCCGGCTGCTATGGCGTAGGGGACACACAGGGACAGCAGCAGCACCGAGATGACAGGGGCAGCCAGCTTACAGATGATGAAATGGAGGTCGATGTTCCTGATGCCGTTAGCGTACACCTGACAGGAGGAGAGGTGGCAATGTTACCCCTCGCCGGTCACTTTACACAGGGTCAAAATCTAATGTTCAAGTAGGGGGAAAAGTTATTTGTCACAAGCGCTGAATACAACAGGTGTAGACCTTACCGTGAAATGCTTACTTACAAGCCCTTAACCAACAATGCAGTTCAAGAAAGAGTTAGCAAAATATTTACAAAATAAACTAAAGTAAAAAAATATATAAGAAACAGAAGAAAATGACACAATAACGAGGTTATATACAGGGGGCACCGGTACCGAGTCAGTGTGCAGGGGACAGGTTAGTCAAGCTAAAGTAAAGTGACTATGCATAGATAATAAACAGCGAGTAGCAGCAGTGTAAAAACAAATGTAAATAGTCCAGTGGCCATTTGATTAATTGTTCAGCAGTCTTATGGCTTGGGGGTAGAAGCTGTTAAGCCTTTTGGACCTAGACTTGGCGCTCCTGTACCGCTTGCCGTGCGGTAACAGAGAGAACAGTCTATGACTTGGGTAACTGGAGTCTTTGACAATTTTTTGGGCCTTCCTCTGACATCGCCTGGTGTATAGGTCCTGGATGTCAGGAAGCTTGGCCCCAGTGATGTACTGGGCCCTACGCACTACCCTCTGTAGCGCCTTACGGTCAGATGCCGAGCAGTTCAATCAGTCACAACGGAAAGAGTTGGCCAAACTTCGTGTGAGATTGAACATTGTATAAGGGATAATGACGTGGTGTAGGGTAACACACCTGCTCTATGACAGTCTTCAGCCACCACTGTGGACCCATGAGGGTGATGGCAGCGATGATTTTGGCATGGAGCACCCCCAGAGCCCAGTCCTACACACAAGATACCATATTAAAAAACAGTGACCTTTACATTACACACAAGATACCATATAAAAAAACAGTGACCTTTACTATTACACACACAAGATACCATATTAAAAAACAGTGACCTTTACTATTACACACAAGATACCATATTAAAAAAGTGACCTTTACTATTACACACAAGATACCATATAAAAAAAACAGTGACCTTTACTATTACACACACACAGTACCTGCCAGGGGTAGAAGAGAGGCGTCTGGTCCAGAGGAACGCGTAGGGGAGCAACGATGACCAGTTCAAACAGCAGGCCCAGCAGTAGAGGGATAACACCAGCCACCAGCAACGCTACTACCAGGGTCTTCAGAATCTACACACACACAGACACACACACACGACATTAAAGGTAAGACATGATTGGATGTTGAAATATAAGTGATAATGACATGAAGATCTTGACCCTGGACATACAGCCCCCTCCATAACTAGTACAGCCCCCTCCATAACTAGTACAGCCCCCTCCATAACTAGTACAGCCCCCTCCATAACTAGTACAGCCACCTCCATAACTAGTACAGCCCCCTCCATAACTAGTACAGCCCCCTCCATAACTAGTACAGCCACCTCCATAACTAGTACAGCCACCTCCATAACTAGTACAGCCACCTCCATAACTAGTACAGCCACCTCCATAACTAGTACAGCCTACTACAGTCCATCTTCCTCTATACACACTTGCAGAAAAGTGGATTTGGTCATTATTAGGATCCCAATTAGCCGCTGCAAAAGCATCAGCGATCCACATGAAACATGACATGCTACATAGTACAGAATATAGTTAAGGACTGGAACACAAATCTAAAAACGTCTATAT
This sequence comes from Salvelinus namaycush, assembly GCF_016432855.1. Classification (NCBI taxonomy): domain Eukaryota; kingdom Metazoa; phylum Chordata; class Actinopteri; order Salmoniformes; family Salmonidae; genus Salvelinus; species Salvelinus namaycush. The sequence continues at coordinate 7,656,048 of NC_052313.1, read as the reverse complement.
ATCAGTATATACACACAATATCTAGCTGTAATACATACAGCACTACAGTGCAAATTACAATACAAGATACATAAAATGGCTGTGTCTCTTCACAGTCCCCTTTGTGCAATAAGGTGTTCTTTTATCTGTTTTTTGAAACTGGTTGTATTGCTAGCTTGAGTTACCCGGGGTGGCAGATAGTATTAAATAGAGCCATGACTACATGGAACTGTGTGTTTCCCAGCCTCTGTTCTGGACCTGGGGACTGTGAAGAAACCTTTGGTTGCATGTCTTGTGTGGTACCGATGAGGGTCCGAACCGTCTGCCAACTGCTTGAACAGACAGTCGGGTACCTTCAACACATCAACACCTCACACCAAGACCAACAGTGATGCAGTCAATCTCTCCTCAACTTTGAGCTGACACTTCCCCTCCGTGTACATCTAAGTGCTGCTTTGTTCTGGAACAACTGCAATTTACCTATGTCCTTCTTTGCCGCACATGACCCCACAGCTAGGCAGTAGTCCAGCTGTGACAAAACTTAGGCCTTTTGGACATGTCTGGTCGACTGAGATGTCAAGGCAGAGCAACAGGCAGACCTCTTCCCATTTGAGCAACCATTGAGTCGATATGTTTTGACCACGAAAGCTTGCTATCTAGGGTTACACCTAGCAGTCGTCTCCTCAACTTGCTTAATAGCCACATTATTCAATAATAGGTGTCAACAAGGTTTAGCGTTGAGCGAGTGATTTGTCTCCAAAATTATGCTTTTAGTTGAAATATTTAGGTTATTGCTAGTTACCCATTCTAAAACTGACTGGCGCTCTCCGATTTATTTTCCGTTTGAGTCGTCAGCGTACATAGACACACAGGCTTCATTCAAGGCCGGCTGCCACACTTAACTGAATTTGCACGAGAGAGGCTTCCATTAAGGAAAACCCTCTGGGGCTACTCTTACCATGAGGCTCCACTCCTGGACTTTGACCATGATGATGGTGCGTCCCTGGGGCATCCAGGCCAACAGCACGCTGGCACCGCGGATGGACAGCCAGCACACGTACAGACCACACGCTGCTGTATACAGCTCATGGATCTTCGAGCTGCCTGTCCAGAATGACATCAGCCAACGGCCCGCAAACACTTCAACACACACATTAAAAACAGAACCATGGCTTTTAGTGTCCTTTCGTAACATTCAGGTTAGTCATTCCAGGTGAGATTCCTGAAGAAGTACTACAGTATTGAGATCAAATAAGTTCACTTATTTCCGCGCAGTTCAATTAGATTTAAAACAATACTAAGAAGGTGTGTCGATAGATGAGAGGTCAGTGTTGGGGAAGCTACTGTGAAAATATAGTTTACCAAGCTACCAATTACTGAACACTGGAAGAAGGTAAGCTACCCTTAAGAAAAATATAGTTTACTGAACTAAATGTGAGAGTTCAGTGACCAGGAAGACGATGCGACAGCCCCCTCAGGGGATAGGTACTCAGTGTAAAACCAATTAGTACACACCTGGGCCCACTAATTGCTTTGTGTCTTCCTCTATATAGGTGTGCCAGGAGAGGAGCTGGGGAGGATTGGGAATAAAGACTGGGACCTGTGAGAACGTCAGTGTTTCCTTCCTCAGAGAGAGCTTCTGTGACTGGGCACCTGTCTCTCTGTTAACCTAGGCAGGCTATAGGTAGAGAGGAGTGTTCCTCCGGTAACTGTTCTGTGTAGACGACAGTCTAAGACAGGTAGAGAGGAGTGTTCCTCCGGTAACTGTTCTGTGTAGACGACAGTCTAAGACAGGTAGAGAGGAGTGTTCCTCCGGTAACTGTTCTGTGTAGACGACAGTCTAAGACAGGTAGAGAGGAGTGTTCCTCCGGTAACTGTTCTGTGTAGACGACAGTCTAAGACAGGTAGAGAGGAGTGTTCCTCCGGTAACTGTTCTGTGTAGACGACAGTCTAAGACAGGTAGAGAGGAGTGTTCCTCCGGTAACTGTTCTGTGTAGACGACAGTCTAAGACAGGTAGAGAGGAGTGTTCCTCCGGTAACTGTTCTGTGTAGACGACAGTCTAAGACAGGTAGAGAGGAGTGTTCCTCCGGTAACTGTTCTGTGTAGACGACAGTCTAAGACAGGTAGAGAGGAGTGTTCCTCCGGTAACTGTTATGTGTAGACGACAGTCTAAGATAGCAGTAGCCGTTTGTTGTTTTGCGTTCCCTTTTCGGCCACGGCCTTTTGGTCAACGGCTTAGTTTATGTGTTTTGTTACGCTGGTGTTTCAGCGTTGGACGTTACCCTGTACTGGAGTTATTTTGTTGGGGGAAAGAAGACCCGTTTAGTAAACGATACAAAAGAAATCGATCCACAACTACTGCCTCTGGTCTGTTGATGTTATACCTCCACCGGTGTTAGGGTGCTTCGGATAAGCTGATCCGTTCACATAAAGTTCATTTGAAAACAAACTACTTTGTGAAAAATTATCATATCACTACGGAGTCAGATGTTAACAGAATGTGTAATTTAGCCTATTAAACAAAAAAAAACAAAAAAAAATTCAAGTGAGAATTAGGCCAGTCTAATGCCGAAAAAGAAAAGGACATTCATTTTACCCATATTTTATTTTTGCAATTTTTATTTATTTACTTGTGTGTAGTTCCAGTAGTCAGCTAAATGTAAAAAAAAAAGTTATTAATTACTGAAAACACTACCAAGATTTCCGTGGAGGCTGGTGGGAGGAGCTATAGGAGGACGGGGTCATTGTAAAGGCTGGAATGGAATAAACGGAACAGAGTCAAACATGTGGCTTCCATATTCCATTTATTCCATTAATGACCCCGTCCTCCTATAGCTCCTCCCACCAGCCTCTACTGCAAAATATACTTCAATTACTCCTTCAACTACATGTTGTTCACGACCCCCCCAACAATGACTTAAGGTTGATGTCTCACCTGGTAACGTCAGACACACCAGACTGGAAACCAGCAGGGTGATACACATGAACCCTATCAGCAAGACGATCTACAGACAGGAGAGAGAGAGACATTCAAGTGGTAACATGTCCTGAAGGGGAAGGGTCGGTGGTAGTGTGTAGTGTAACTGACCCTGAAAGGGAAGCGTAGGGGCCGGTGGTAGTGTGTAGTGTAACTGACCCTGAAAGGGAAGCGTAGGGGTCGGTGGTAGTGTGTAGTGTAACTGACCCTGAAAGGGAAGCGTAGGGGTCGGTGGTAGTGTGTAGTGTAACTGACCCTGAAAGGGAAGCGTAGGGGTCGGTGGTAGTGTGTAGTGTAACTGACCCTGAAAGGGAGGCGTAGGGGTCGGTGGTAGTGTGTAGTGTAACTGACCCTGAAGGGGAAGCGTAGGGGTCGGTGGTAGTGTGTAGTGTAACTGACCCTGAAAGGGAAGCGTAGGGGTCGGTGGTAGTGTGTAGTGTAACTGACCCTGAAAGGGAAGCGTAGGGGCCGGTGGTAGTGTGTAGTGTAACTGACCCTGAAAGGGAAGCGTAGGGGTCGGTGGTAGTGTGTAGTGTAACTGACCCTGAAAGGGAAGCGTAGGGGTCGGTGGTAGTGTGTAGTGTAACTGACCCTGAAGGAGAAGCGTAGGGGTCGGTGGTAGTGTGTAGTGTAACTGACCCTGAAAGGGAAGCGTAGGGGGCGGTGGTAGTGTGTAGTGTAACTGACCCTGAAGGGGAAGCGTAGGGGGCGGTGGTAGTGTGTAGTGTAACTGACCCTGAAAGGGAAGCGTAGGGGTCGGTGGTAGTGTGTAGTGTAACTGACCCTGAAGGGGAAGCGTAGGGGTCGGTGGTAGTGTGTAGTGTAACTGACCCTGAAGGAGAAGCGTAGGGGTCGGTGGTAGTGTGTAGTGTAACTGACCCTGAAAGGGAAGCGTAGGGGTCGGTGGTAGTGTGTAGTGTAACTGACCCTGAAAGGGAAGCGTAGGGGTCGGTGGTAGTGTGTAGTGTAACTGACCCTGAAGGAGAAGCGTAGGGGTCGGTGGTAGTGTGTAGTGTAACTGACCCTGAAAGGGAAGCGTAGGGGGCGGTGGTAGTGTGTAGTGTAACTGACCCTGAAAGGGAAGCGTAGGGGTCGGTGGTAGTGTGTAGTGTAACTGACCCTGAAGGAGAAGTGTAGGGGTCGGTGGTAGTGTGTAGTGTAACTGACCCTGAAAGGGAAGCGTAGGGGGCGGTGGTAGTGTGTAGTGTAACTGACCCTGAAGGGGAAGCGTAGGGGGCGGTGGTAGTGTGTAGTGTAACTGACCCTGAAAGGGAAGCGTAGGGGTCGGTGGAAGTGTGTAGTGTAACTGACCCTGAAAGGGAAGCGTAGGGGTCGGTGGTAGTGTGTAGTGTAACTGACCCTGAAAGGGAAGCGTAGGGGTCGGTGGTAGTGTGTAGTGTAACTGACCCTGAAAGGGAAGCGTAGGGGTCGGTGGTAGTGTGTAGTGTAACTGACCCTGAAAGGGAAGCGTAGGGGTCGGTGGTAGTGTGTAGTGTAACTGACCCTGAAAGGGAAGCGTAGGGGTCGGTGGTAGTGTAACTGACCCTGAAAGGGAGGCGTAGGGGCCGGTGGTAGTGTGTAGTGTAACTGACCCTGAAAGGGAAGCGTAGGGGTCGGTGGTAGTGTAACTGACCCTGAAAGGGAGGCGTAGGGGCCGGTGGTAGTGTGTAGTGTAACTGACCCTGAAAGGGAGGCGTAGGGGCCGGTGGTAGTGTGTAGTGTAACTGACCCTGAAAGGGAAGCGTAGGGGCGGTGGTAGTGTGTAGTGTAACTGACCCTGAAAGGGAAGCGTAGGGGTCGGTGGTAGTGTGTAGTGTAACTGACCCTGAAAGGGAAGCGTAGGGGCCGGTGGTAGTGTGTAGTGTAACTGACCCTGAAAGGGAAGCGTAGGGGTCGGTGGTAGTGTGTAGTGTAACTGACCCTGAAAGGGAAGCGTAGGGGTCGGTGGTAGTGTGTAGTGTAACTGACCCTGAAAGGGAAGCGTAGGGGTCGGTGGTAGTGTAACTGACCCTGAAAGGGAGGCGTAGGGGCCGGTGGTAGTGTGTAGTGTAACTGACCCTGAAAGGGAGGCGTAGGGGCCGGTGGTAGTGTGTAGTGTAACTGACCCTGAAAGGGAGGCGTAGGGGCCGGTGGTAGTGTGTAGTGTAACTGACCCTGAAAGGGAAGCGTAGGGGCGGTGGTAGTGTGTAGTGTAACTGACCCTGAAAGGGAAGCGTAGGGGTCGGTGGTAGTGTGTAGTGTAACTGACCCTGAAAGGGAAGCGTAGGGGCCGGTGGTAGTGTGTAATGTAACTGACCCTGAAAGGGAAGCGTAGGGGCCGGTGGTAGTGTGTAGTGTAACTGACCCTGAAAGGGAAGCGTAGGGGTCGGTGGTAGTGTGTAGGTAACTGACCCTGAAAGGGAGGCGTAGGGGTCGGTGGTAGTGTGTAGTGTAACTGACCCTGAAAGGGAAGCGTAGGGGCCGGTGGTAGTGTGTAGTGTAACTGACCCTGAAAGGGAAGCGTAGGGGCCGGTGGTAGTGTGTAGTGTAACTGACCCTGAAGGAGAAGCGTAGGGGTCGGTGGTAGTGTGTAGTGTAACTGACCCTGAAAGGGAAGCGTAGGGGCCGGTGGTAGTGTGTAGTGTAACTGACCCTGAAAGGGAAGCGTAGGGGCCGGTGGTAGTGTGTAGTGTAACTGACCCTGAAAGGGAAGCGTAGGGGTCGGTGGTAGTGTGTAGTGTAACTGACCCTGAAGGGGAAGCGTAGGGGTCGGTGGTAGTGTGTAGTGTAACTGACCCTGAAAGGGAAGCGTAGGGGCCGGTGGTAGTGTGTAGTGTAACTGACCCTGAAAGGGAAGCGTAGGGGCCGGTGGTAGTGTGTAGTGTAACTGACCCTGAAAGGGAAGCGTAGGGGTCGGTGGTAGTGTGTAGTGTAACTGACCCTGAAAGGGAAGCGTAGGGGTCGGTGGTAGTGTGTAGTGTAACTGACCCTGAAAGGGAAGCGTAGGGGTCGGTGGTAGTGTGTAGTGTAACTGACCCTGAAGGGGAAGCGTAGGGGTCGGTGGTAGTGTGTAGTGTAACTGACCCTGAAAGGGAAGCGTAGGGGTCGGTGGTAGTGTGTAGTGTAACTGACCCTGAAAGGGAAGCGTAGGGGTCGGTGGTAGTGTGTAGTGTAACTGACCCTGAAGGGGAAGCGTAGGGGTCGGTGGTAGTGTGTAGTGTAACTGACCCTGAAAGGGAAGCGTAGGGGTCGGTGGTAGTGTGTAGTGTAACTGACCCTGAAAGGGAAGCGTAGGGGTCGGTGGTAGTGTGTAGTGTAACTGACCCTGAAAGGGAAGCGTAGGGGCCGGTGGTAGTGTGTAGTGTAACTGACCCTGAAAGGGAAGCGTAGGGGCCGGTGGTAGTGTGTAGTGTAACTGACCCTGAAAGGGAAGCGTAGGGGCCGGTGGTAGTGTGTAGTGTAACTGACCCTGAAAGGGAAGCGTAGGGGCCGGTGGTAGTGTGTAGTGTAACTGACCCTGAAAGGGAAGCGTAGGGGCCGGTGGTAGTGTGTAGTGTAACTGACCCTGAAAGGGAAGCGTAGGGGCCGGTGGTAGTGTGTAGTGTAACTGACCCTGAAAGGGAAGCGTAGGGGCCGGTGGTAGTGTGTAGTGTAACTGACCCTGAAAGGGAAGCGTAGGGGTCGGTGGTAGTGTGTAGTGTAACTGACCCTGAAAGGGAAGCGTAGGGGTCGGTGGTAGTGTGTAGTGTAACTGACCCTGAAAGGGAAGCGTAGGGGTCGGTGGTAGTGTGTAGTGTAACTGACCCTGAAAGGGAAGCGTAGGGGTCGGTGGTAGTGTGTAGTGTAACTGACCCTGAAAGGGAAGCGTAGGGGTCGGTGGTAGTGTGTAGTGTAACTGACCCTGAAAGGGAAGCGTAGGGGGCGGTGGTAGTGTGTAGTGTAACTGACCCTGAAGGGGAAGCGTAGGGGTCGGTGGTAGTGTGTAGTGTAACTGACCCTGAAAGGGAAGCGTAGGGGGCGGTGGTAGTGTGTAGTGTAACTGACCCTGAAAGGGAAGCGTAGGGGTCGGTGGTAGTGTGTAGTGTAACTGACCCTGAAAGGGAAGCGTAGGGGTCGGTGGTAGTGTGTAGTGTAACTGACCCTGAAGGGGAAGCGTAGGGGTCGGTGGTAGTGTGTAGTGTAACTGACCCTGAAGGGGAGGCGTAGGGGCCGGTGGTAGTGTGTAGTGTAACTGACCCTGAAGGGGAAGCGTAGGGGTCGGTGGTAGTGTGTAGTGTAACTGACCCTGAAGGAGAAGCGTAGGGGGCGGTGGTAGTGTGTAGTGTAACTGACCCTGAAAGGGAAGCGTAGGGGTCGGTGGTAGTGTGTAGTGTAACTGACCCTGAAAGGGAAGCGTAGGGGTCGGTGGTAGTGTGTAGTGTAACTGACCCTGAAAGGGAAGCGTAGGGGTCGGTGGTAGTGTGTAGTGTAACTGACCCTGAAGGGGAAGCGTAGGGGTCGGTGGTAGTGTGTAGTGTAACTGACCCTGAAGGGGAAGCGTAGGGGTCGGTGGTAGTGTGTAGTGTAACTGACCCTGAAAGGGAAGCGTAGGGGTCGGTGGTAGTGTGTAGTGTAACTGACCCTGAAAGGGGAAGCGTAGGGGTCGGTGGTAGTGTGTAGTGTAACTGACCCTGAAAGGGAAGCGTAGGGGTCGGTGGTAGTGTGTAGTGTAACTGACCCTGAAAGGGAAGCGTAGGGGTCGGTGGTAGTGTGTAGTGTAACTGACCCTGAAAGGGAGGCGTAGGGGCCGGTGGTAGTGTGTAGTGTAACTGACCCTGAAAGGGAAGCGTAGGGGTCGGTGGTAGTGTGTAGTGTAACTGACCCTGAAGGGGAAGCGTAGGGGTCGGTGGTAGTGTGTAGTGTAACTGACCCTGAAGGGGAAGCGTAGGGGTCGGTGGTAGTGTGTAGTGTAACTGACCCTGAAAGGGAAGCGTAGGGGTCGGTGGTAGTGTGTAGTGTAACTGACCCTGAAAGGGAGGCGTAGGGGCCGGTGGTAGTGTGTAGTGTAACTGACCCTGAAAGGGAAGCGTAGGGGTTGGTGGTAGTGTGTAGTGTAACTGACCCTGAAAGGGAAGGGTAGGGGGCGGTGGTAGTGTGTAGTGTAACTGACCCTGAAAGGGAAGGGTAGGGGTCGGTGGTAGTGTGTAGTGTAACTGACCCTGAAAGGGAAGGGTAGGGGTCGGTGGTAGTGTAACTGACCCTGAAAGGGAAGGGTAGGGTTTGGTGGTAGTGTGTAGTGTAACTGACCCTGAAAGGGAAGGGTAGGGTTTGGTGGTAGTGTGTAGTGTAACTGACCCTGAAAGGGAAGCGTAGGGGTCGGTGGTAGTGTGTAGTGTAACTGACCCTGAAAGGGAAGCGTAGGGGTCGGTGGTAGTGTAACTGACCCTGAAAGGGAAGCGTAGGGGTCGGTGGTAGTGTAACTGACCCTGAAAGGGAAGCGTAGGGGCCGGTGGTAGGGTTGGAAACCTATAGGTCCTCCCTGCTGTAGTATGGCCTGATGGGCTGCATGAAGCCCCTCCCCCACAGCAGGGGCGGGGTTAGCGTTGTTGTTGTTATGGTGACCGGGAGCAGGGTTGTTGTTGACAGGCTGGTTAGCATCATTGTCTTCCTGTTCTCCGAGCAGGTAAGAGTGGAGGTCTCTGAAAGGGGGGAGAGGAGAGGAGGTGAAAAGGAGAAGGTAGAGAAAGTGAGCTAACAAATATATACTTCATGTTATGGGTCTGTAGCTACAATGAAAGAACACTTTGGGAGTGTGTGTATAGGTATAGTGTATAAGTGTAGTGTATACAGGTGTAGTGTTTAGTGTGTATAGGTATAGTGTATAAGTGTAGTGTATACAGGTGTAGTGTATAGGTGTAGTGTTTAGTGTGTATAGGTATAGTGTATAAGTGTAGTGTATAGGTGTAGTGTATAGTGTGTATAGGTGTAGTGTGTATAGGTGTAGTGTATAGTGTGTATAGGTGTAGTGTGTATAGGTGTAGTGTATAGTGTGTATAGGTGTAGTGTATAAGTGTAGTGTATACAGGTGTAGTGTATAGGTGTAGTGTATAGTGTATATAGGTGTAGTGTGTATAGGTGTAGTGTATAGTGTGTATAGTTGTAGCGTGGATAGACCCACAATAGGTATCCAGCGCTGACGGTCCAGGCCCTGACCAGACCTTTGAGCCACTGGCGTGTGTGACCTTGTTCCAGGAGAGCTGGCAGAACCACCTGCAGTAGCAACAGCTCCAGAGACAACTCACTGACTGGAGCATCACTGGAGGAGAGGAGAGAGGATAGAGGAGGGGGGAGAGGATAGAGGGGGAGGAGAGAGGATAGAGGAGGGGGGAGGAGAGAGGATAGAGGAGGGGGGAGAGAGGTGGGTGAAGGTACATCACTTACCGGGCATACATCTATATCTAGGTATTTTGATGCTGGGCTGGAACAAAAACCTGCACACACAGCAGCTCTCCAGGACCAGGGTTGGTGACCATTGCTGGCCACAGTTGAGCCATGTGAGTGTCCCTGTAAAGCTTGACATGGTAAGGGAGGAAGGAGTGTACCTGTCAAGCGTGACGTTGTAGGACAGAAAGGAGTGTCCCTGTAAAGCGTGACGTTGTAGGACAGGAAGGAGTGTCCCTGTAAAGCGTGACATTGTAGGACAGGAAGGAGTGTACCTGTAAAGCGTGACATTGTAGGGTAGGAAGGAGTGTCCCTGTGAAGCGTGACATTGTAGGGTAGGAAGGAGTGTCCCTGTAAAGCGTGACGTTGTAGGACAGGAAGGAGTGTCCCTGTAAAGCATGACGTTATAGGACAGGAAGGAGTGTACCTGTAAAGCGTGACGTTGTAGGGCAAGAAGGAGTGTACCTGTAAAGCGTGACGTTGTAGGGCAAGAAGGAGTGTACCTGTAAAGCGTGACGTTGTAGGGCAAGAAGGAGTGTACCTGTAAAGCGTGACGTTGTAGGGGAGAAAGGAGTGTACCTGTAAAGCGTGACGTTGTAGGGGAAGAAGGAGTGTACCTGTAAAGCGTGACGTTGTAGGGGAAGAAGGAGTGTACCTGTAAAGCATGACGTTGTAGGGGAAGAAGGAGTGTACCTGTAAAGCATGACGTTGTAGGGGAAGAAGGAGTGTACCTGTAAAGCGTGACGTTGTAGGGGAAGAAGGAGTGTACCTGTAAAGCGTGACGTTGTAGGGGAAGAAGGAGTGTACCTGTAAAGCGTGACGTTGTAGGGGAAGAAGGAGTGTACCTGTAAAGCGTGACGTTGTAGGGGAGAAAGGAGTGTACCTGTAAAGCATGACGTTGTAGGGGAAGAAGGAGTGTACCTGTAAAGCGTGACGTTGTAGGGGAGAAAGGAGTGTACCTGTAAAGCATGACGTTGTAGGGGAAGAAGGAGTGTACCTGTAAAGCGTGACGTTGTAGGGGAAGAAGGAGTGTACCTGTAAAGCATGACGTTGTAGGGGAAGAAGGAGTGTACCTGTAAAGCATGACGTTGTAGGGGAAGAAGGAGTGTACCTGTAAAGCGTGACGTTGTAGGGGAAGAAGGAGTGTACCTGTAAAGCATGACGTTGTAGGGGAAGAAGGAGTGTACCTGTAAAGCATGACGTTGTAGGGGAAGAAGGAGTGTACCTGTAAAGCGTGACGTTGTAGGGGAAGAAGGAGTGTACCTGTAAAGCATGACGTTGTAGGGCAGGAAGGCAGGGAGGAGGAGCTTGATCATCCTGATGGGCAGCCACAACATCAGGAGAACAATAGAGCCAAACACCACCTAGGAGAGGACATACATCATACACCTTTAATGATCAGCACACAATCAAAGCACAACCATAGCTGTATGTGACTACTTTTTACCAACAAATCTGTCTATAGATTGACGGACCACAGACAGGGTGAACCTGCGGAGGCAGCATTTTTATTTACTGGACAATTAAGACATTTACAGGACCCATATGCATTGTTTGCGTAGCCTGATGAGGGCGTCCACCCACGGTTCTCAGAATGACAGAAATCACATTTAGTTTATGGTAATTCATCTTAACAGAACATGCCAGTCGGATGCAATGGCGTGCGTCATTCTTACCGAATTCTGATGAGCAATTTGAAGATGTTAGAATATATAGTTGGTGTATCCATAAGGCTCGGGGAAGCTTTCCTTAACGTCCATTTCATTAAATTGCCAAAATTATAGAGCCTAATTAGCTTATTCCTGTCTATACATAAACAAAATATTTCAAAATAGCCTACTACACCAAACAGCATGTTTTGGCCACAGAATATCATGAACTTGTATAATATGTAGATTGTTTTAAATCGCATAGCCCACAGTCGGAAGGGCCTGCAAATTAGGCAGAGCGTGCGGTAAATACCAAAAAGATGTGTGATGAGTTTTGACTGTCAGTGAAAAGCAGATAGACCCAGCCAGGCATATCGTAATATTTAAAAATAAAATTGCAGAAAAACAGTTTACAGCAATAGCCAATTGTTTTCTAAAGAGAAGACTCCAATCTGTCTTTTAGTTATCAAAATGATCAACTTAATTGAGCAAAAAGTAGCCTATCCTATTGACACCAGCGGAGCACATGGGCCATCACCCCAGTGACTGTGCATATTCACTGTCTTCTCATTGGGTCACTGCCACTTGTGTTTGTTTTACGACAATCATTTCCTCCTCCAGGTTAGATGACACGTCATACTGTGTCTCTCCTTCTCGTAGGCCTAATATATGGATCAGACAACGTTTTGGCCTTATTGATCTGATTCTCAGTGTCAGCAGAGTAGGCTTCTCTGTCATTTGTCATATTAAAAAATATTCAGCTAATGTCTCCAGTCATATAAAGTATAGCAGAATTGCATAAAATGTGTTTATTAAAAAGGCCAACATTTTCTTATACAAAAGAAGATATGTAGCCTAGCCCCACTAAGTCGCTACACCCTGCATTCAACAGTATTTTCACACATTGATTGAGTTATATTATTAGCCTAAATTATGACTATCCAAATCTACTCATCACATTATGAATAGTAGAATATCTTACACAAGTCTGCAAATGGAGGATGCATGAAATGGTTTATTATAAAGGTGCATTTTTATGGTGAGACTTCGCTTCCCCAAACTTGAAACCCACATGCTGCATATGTTAGAATAACTGCCCACATGTACTTTTCCTCATCCAACAAGTAACGAACAGCAAAATTACTAACCTATGTCAATCTACCATCCGCCATAGTAGAAAAGTTGACCTATTCTATTGGTCAGCTTATCGTCCTAGGCCACACCCCAAAACGTAAAAAAGCTCATGCAACAGATCAGAACGTTTAGCATAAAATGTTGATAAGCTATTATTTCTTCACATTATAAGCGTGGCAATGCACACAAGGCAGTAAGCTATGCACGAATGTTCGCTCCATAATGCAATTAGCGGGAAACACATTTTGAGCAGTTTCATGTGGCGGCAGGTAGCCTAGTGGTTAGAAATGTACAAAGAGGAGATCTAAAGATGCAACAACTAGCATTGGTTGCTAATATGACTAGGATTGTGCCTTTGGCTACTGGACAATGAAAATCAATAGAACATGAGAGAAACAGACTACTGGTTTCAATTGCCTGCACGTTTGGATTGATTTTGGCTCAGCTACTTTGAGCAAGGTAAGACATGCCTCATAATATGTAGTAAAACGCTCAGGTTTCAAACAAATAAGTACGTTTTCAAAATGCATACTGCCTCCAGCTCATTGTAAAGTGGTGTGACGCACTGAAGCCTGTTAAATTGCCTATGTACTTGAATGGCGAATGGGAAGTGCATTTTAATTACCAGTTCAGAAATTCAGTTCAGCAGCTCTAATCTTGGCCATTGCTTTTTTTTTTAATGTTTTTTATTTTATTTATTTTTTTACATGCGATTGCTTGGTATTTCAATCATGGAATAGGCTTTTCGGCCAAAAGTCGGCAATTACCGGCCAACGGAAACCCTGCTGCCGGAGGTGTCTGGAGATGTACATTGGATTTGGACCCCTTCACCTTTTCCACATTTTGTTACATTACAGCATTTTTCAAAAATGGGTTAAATAAAATAAAAATCCTCAAATCTACACACAATACCCAATAGAAATCTTTGCAAATGTATAAAAACTAAAAAACATTTTACGTAAGTATTGTGAGCTCTGGTGCATCCTGTTCCCATTGAGCATCCTTGAGATGTTTCTACAACTTCATTGGAGTCCACCTGTGGTAAATTAAATTGATTGGACATGATTTGGAAAGGCACAACTCTGTCTATATAAGGTCCCACAGTTGACAGTGCACGTCAGAGCAAAAACCAAGCCATGAGGTCGAAGGAATTGTTTGTGGAGCTCCGAGACAGGATTGTGTTGAGGCACAGATCTGGGGAAGGGTACCAAAACATTTCTGCAGCATTGATGGTCCCCAAGAACACAGTGGCCTCCATCATTCATTTAATGGAAGAAGTTTGGAACCACCAAGACACTTCCTAGAGCTGGTCGCCCAGCCAAACTGAGCAATCGGCGGAGAAGGGCCTTGGTCAGGGAGGTGACCAAGAATCCAATCGTCAAGCTGACAGAGCTCTAGAGTTCCACTGTGGAGATGAGAGAATCTTCCAGAAGGACAACCATCTCTGCAGCACTCCACCAATTATGGAAGAGTGGCCAGATGGAAGGAAGTCACTCCTCAGTAAAAGGCACATGACAGCCCGCTTGGACTTTGCCAAAAGGCACCTAAAGGACTCTCAGACCATGAGAAACAAGATTCTCTGGTCTGATGAAACCAAAATTGAACTCTTTGGCCTGAATGCCAAGCATCCCGCCCGGAGGTAACCTGGCACCATTCCTATGATGAAGCATGGTGGTGGCAGCATCATGCTGTGGGGATGTTTTTCAGCCTCAGGAACTGGGAGACTAGTCAGGATCAAGGGAAAGTACAGAGAGATCCTTGATGAAAACCTGCTCCAGAGCGCTCAGGACCTCAGACTGAGGCGAAGGTTCACCTTCCAACAGGACAACGACACTAAGCACACAGCCAAGACAACGCAGTAGTGGCTTCAGGACAAGACTTTGAATGTCCTTGAGTGGCCCAGCCAGAGCCCGGACTTGAACCCGATTGAACATCTCTGGAGACCTGAAAATAGCTGTGCAGCGACGCTCCCCATCCAACCTGACAGAGCTTGAGAGGATCTGCAGAGGAAAAATGGGAGAACATCCCCAAATACAGGTGTGCAAAGCTTGTAGCGTCATACCCAAGAAGACTCGAGGATGTGATCGCTGCCAAAGGTGCTTCAACAAAGTACTGAGTAAAGGGTCTGAATACTTATGTAAATGTGATATTGTAGTTGAAAAAATAATAATATTAACTAAATGTTCTCTACCCGTTTTTGCTTTGTCATTATGGGGTATTGTGATGTCATTATGGGGTATTGTCTGTAGATTCATTTTTATTTATTTAATCAATTTTAGAATAAGGCTGTAACGTAACAAAATGTGGAAAAAGTCAAGGGGTCTGAATACTTTCCGAATGCACTATATGTACCACGTGGAGGTGTCTGTAGATGTACGTACCACAGACAGGATGAACCTGCGGAGGTGTCTGTAGATGTACGTACCACAGACAGGATGAACCTGCGGAAGTGTCTGTAGATGTACGTACCACAGACAGGATGAACCTGCGGAGGTGTCTGTAGATGTACGTACCACAGACAGGATGAACCTGCGGAGGTGTCTGTAGATGTACGTACCACAGACAGGATGAACCTGCGGAGGTGTCTGTAGATGTACGTACCACAGACAGGATGAACCTGCGGAGGTGTCTGTAGATGTACGTACCACAGACAGGATGAACCTGCGGAGGTGTCTGTAGATGTACGTACCACAGACAGGATGAACCTGCGGAAGTGTCTGTAGATGTACGTACCACAGACAGGATGAACCTGCGGAAGTGTCTGTAGATGTACGTACCACAGACAGGATGAACCTGCGGAAGTGTCTGTAGATGTACGTACCACAGACAGGATGAACCTGCGGAGGTGTCTGTAGATGTACGTACCACAGACAGGATGAACCTGCGGAAGTGTCTGTAGATGTACGTACCACAGACAGGATGAACCTGCGGAAGTGTCTGTAGATGTACGTACCACAGACAGGATGAACCTGCGGAGGTGTCTGTAGATGTACGTACCACAGACAGGATGAACCTGCGGAGGTGTCTGTAGATGTACGTACCACAGACAGGATGAACCTGCGGAGGTGTCTGTAGATGTACGTACCACAGACAGGATGAACCTGCGGAAGTGTCTGTAGATGTACGTACCACAGACAGGATGAACCTGCGGAAGTGTCTGTAGATGTACGTACCACAGACAGGATGAACCTGCGGAAATGTCTGTAGATGTACGTACCACAGACAGGATGAACCTGCGGAGGTGTCTGTAGATAGGTAGGTGGATCATCTCCTGGACTGGGTTGAAGTCTGGATCGTTCAGGTTTCTCAGAAACCACAGGACCCCAGGCCTCAGCACCTGATCCAACACAGCACCACACTATAGTCAGGAATTAATCAACAGTACGACGACAACAAGCCAGTCAATAGCTACGTTTCCATCCAATTGGTAACAGATTTAAGTGAATATTCTAAAAACCGCATAAAGAAAGTATGCACATTTTCCGGATAATAAGCAGTGCATGATGACCTAGTGCACTGCACATGAGTTACTTTTTGCATACATTTTCATGTACCGAATAAAAGCCTGAAGTTGAATGTGTTTCCATCGCATTTCACACAAAACTGTTGCGTTAAATAGCGAAGGTTTGTGGCACGTGCGCTCTAGCCAACAGCTCACAGATACTGTGCAGGTAGGCTAGTGAAGCATCAATCATCACGTCACCAGAATAAGACAGTCAGTATTTATTGGAAAGGAGCATCAATGCTCATCGCTGTGCACTTTCACCACATTGTTAAGTTCATCATAACATTTTACCTGTAAATGAATAAACTGCATGCTTTCCCGAGTCGTAGTGGGAGGACCACACAACATACACTACATGCTCAATAATATGTGGACACCTCATCGAACATCTCATTCCAAAATTATGGGCATTAATATGGAGTTGGTCCCCCCCTTTCCTGCTACAACAGCCTCCACTCTTCTGGGAAGGCTTTCCACTAGATGTTGGAAAATTGCTGCGGGGACTTGCTTCCATTCAGCCACAAGAGCATTAGTGAGGTCGGGCACTGATGTTGGGTGATTAGGTCTGGCTCGCAGTCAGCGTTTCAATTCATCCCAAAGGTGTTCGATGGGGTTGAGGTCAGAGCTCTGTGCATGCCAGTCAAGTTCCTCCACACTGATCTCGACAAACCATTTCTGTATGGACCTTGCTTTGTGCACGGTGGCATTGTCATGCTGAAACAGGAAAGGGCCTTCCCCAAACTGTTGCCATAAAGTTGAAAGCACATAATCATCTAGAATGTCATTGTATGCTGTAGCGTTAAGATTTCCCTTCACTGGAACTAAGGGGCCCGAACCATGAAAAACAGCCCCAGACCATTAACTTTACAGTTGGCACTATGCATTCGGGAAGGTAGCATTCTCCTGGCATCTGCCAAACCCAGATTCAGCCGTCGGACTGCCAGATGGTGAAGTGTGATTCATCACTCCGGAGAACGTGTTTCCACTGCTCCAGAGTCCAAAGGCGGCGAGCTTTAGACCACTCCAGCCGACGCTTGGCATTGCGCATGGGGATCATAGGCTTGTGTGCAGCTGTTTGGCCATGGAAACCCATTTCATGAAGCTCCCGACGAACTGATCTTGTGCTATCGTTGCTTCCAGAGGCAGTTTGGAACTCGGTAGTGAGTGTTGCAACCGAGGACAGATGATTTTTACGCACTACACGCTTCAGCACTTGTGGGTCCCGTTCTGTGAGCTTGTGTGGCCTACCACTTCGCGGCTGAGCCGTTGTTGCTCCTAGACGTTTCCACTTCACAATAACAGAACTTACAGTTGACCGGGGCAGCTCTAGTAAGGCAGAAATGTTACTAGCACCTACAACGGTGCCATGTTGAAAGTCACTGAGCATCTTCAGGAAGGCCATTCTACTGCCAATATTTGTCTATGGAGATTGCATGGTGGTGCGCTCGATTTTATACACCTGTCAGCAACGGATGTGGCTAAAACAGCCGAATTCACTCATTTGAAGGGGTGTCCACATACTTTTTGTGTGTGTATACACAGTATATAAAGACGAACATGTAAATAATCAAGTTCCTCCCCGGTATACCCAGAGAGATAACTTCCTTGCAATTGCTTGAATAAACTCAACTGAAAAAAAAAATGAGCACTGCTTCATCCTTGGAAGAAGTTTTCACTTTACATCTTGCGTTTATATTTTTGTTCAGTGGAACTTTTTTAAAATTCAACAGCAAATACCTTCTACTGTATATTCCTTCTTTAAAAAGGCCAAATAACCTACTAGCTAAAGAACACACACACACCCCGATGGACAAATACACGGATGATTTTGGCCATGTATTGTATTATCACGTGACTCCATGTCTATTTCGATATGGTTATTTTATCAATATTTGCGAATAAAGCAGTTAACGCCATTTCTCACATCATTAATTTGACAGACACAAAAAGATCCCACCATGAAATTGTACCGACATTTCCTGTTTCCATCAACTCAGTCCCGTCTTTTCTAATGCATCTGTTAATTCACCCGCATGAATTGGCTGTACGGAAACCTGGTTATAGAACATGTCCCAAATTACACCTCAGAGTGCACTACATTAACTCTACATCCCAAATGGCACCCTATTCCCTATATAGTGCACTACTTTTGACCAGGGCCCATAGGTCTCTGGTTAAAAGTAGTGCACTATAAAGGGAATAGGGTGCCATTTGTGTCTCAACCCTAAATGTGATCCCTGTCCCCTACCTCTCTCAGTAGGAGGATGAAGGATGCGAAATAGAAGACATAGACCATTCCCACCAGCCAGTGCAGGAACATGGTGGTGCCTGGAGCAGACTTAAAACTCAGCTCTCTGTCCTTCAGAGACGCATCAAACATCTCCTGCAGAACGGATGGAAGAAAAGGTGGGAACGGTTAAAGAAAAGAAAGGGGTAGGGTGGGGGAAATGGAGAGCAAGGTCGGAAGAGAAGAGGGGGAGAGAAAGAGGGATAGAAATAAACGTCTGTACGTACTAAAGAGCAGATGTCGAGCCACCAGCCACAGATGAGGGGGAAAACTCCTATCTCCACGACAACAAGCAGTGAGACCTGGAACACAAACCACGTTAAACACCATGGACAGACATGACCTCAGGGACTATGAAGACCCAGGGGAAACTAAGGCAATTCCCAAAATCATGCATTGATGTCAATGGGAGATTTACATTTTTAAAAAGTTGACCATCCGTCATTCAATTAGATTTCATTTTATATAGTCAAGTCCTTCTTCGGGTTTACAGTAATATGAAAAGCCTAGATTTAAAACCGAAATATTACCTTGACAACGATGTAGCAGACCCCTAGTAGACGGCGGGACCGCTGGAACCTGACCAGAGCAGCGAACCCCTGAGAGACACAAGTTAAGGACAAACACACACTTTTGTACACAAAAACAGTGGAAAGGTCTCCATGGAAACACTGCATGGTCACAGGAAGGGATTCCGGTCAGTAGGCGAAAGGATACGTGACAGAGGATGAGCGTCATGGCCAGCAGGATGTACCCTACGATGGTTGTGATCAGGCCCTCGAATTGGGAGGCTTGGACCTAGAGGACAAGACAAGAGCAGTCAACCATACTTGCTTTGTTGGTGAGGCCAACTTTGTTGAACGCATAAAGTAAACAGACTAGTCTTGACTATATCGATTAAATAATGCAATCATCTTTGTAAATACAATATTACTGTATAACATTATGTTTTGCACAGAGTCAGGAGTGGTGTATTAGAGAATGGTTCTTACATATTCCTCAAAGCCAAGGCCCATGACAGAGAAGTGGCCAATGTGGTATGGACAGAACGCTGGAAGAGAACAGTGCTGCATCAAACCTCACAGCCTTCTACTGAGCCCTACCACCATACCTGGCTAGTTCATTTTAAGAAGGGTACTACTTTATGGGGAGTTAGTGTTCATTTGTGTACTCACCGAAGACCAGGATGAAGAGAGTGTTCAGAGACACAACCCAGAACACATGCTCCTGGAATACGAGACCCAAAGCAAAACGTCACTACTTCCTAGTGCTACTACTTATAGAACAGACGGGTCATTGCAATACTTCATTGCAATACTATGCCGTACTCGGCGTGCAAATACTACGCCGTGCAAATACTACGCCGTACAAATACGGTGTGTTAATACTACTCCATTCTGTGTGTTAATACTACTCCATTCTGTGTGTTAATACTACTCCATTCTGACTCCATTCTGTGTGTTAATGCTACTCCATTCTGTGTGTTAATACTACTCCGTACTGTGTGTTAATACTACTCCATACTAGGTGTTAATACTACTCCATACTAGGTGTTAATACTACTCCATACTAGGTGTTAATACTACTCCATACTAGGTGTTAATACTACTCCATTCTGACTCCATTCTGTGTGTTAATACTACTCCATTCTGTGTGTTAATACTACTCCATTCTGTGTGTTAATACTACTCCATTCTGTGTGTTAATGCTACTCCATTCTGTGTGTTAATGCTACTCCATTCTGTGTGTTAATGCTACTCCATTCTGTGTGTTAATGCTACTCCATTCTGTGTGTTAATACTACTCCATACTAGGTGTGTAAATAAATACGTACTAAGAAAACCAAGGAGCCATCGAGTCCAAGCATCTGCGAGGTAAAGAGAGAGACATTAAGAGGTGATGATATAATCATGGACAGTGTGGTGTCACGTGTTTGATTCAGGACAGATGTGTTGGAGAAACGAAACCAGTTTTACCCTCTCCCACGTGAGCTCCTCTGCTGCTCTGTCCCATTCTAGAGCATTCCAGTTCATATCATCTACAGAAAGAGAAAGAGGGAGAGAGAGACAGAGGGAGAGGGAGAGAGAGAGATGTAGAGACAGAAAGATAGTGAGAAAGAAATAAGTGGTAGAGAGAGAGAAAGAGAGATGTAGAGAGAAAAAGAGAGATGTAGAGAGAGAGATGTAGAGAGAGAGAGATGTCGAGAGAGAGAGATAGTGAGAAAGAAATAAGTGGTAGAGAGAGAGAAAGAGAGATGTAGAGAGAAAAAGAGAGATGTAGAGAGAGAGATGTAGAGAGAGAGAGATGTCGAGAGAGAGAGATAGTGAGAAAGAAATAAGTGGTAGAGAAAGAGAGATGTAGAGAGAAAAAGAGAGATGTAGAGAGAGAGAGAGATGTAGAGAGAGAGATGTAGAGAGAGAGAGAGATGTCGAGAGAGAGAGAGAGATGTAGAGAGAGAGAGAGAGATGTAGAGAGAGAAAGATAGTAAGAGAGGAGAAATAAGAGGGAGAGACAGATCTCATACTATATAACTTTTAGTATTGCTTTTGCCATATGTTAGTCATCTGATGAGTGCTGGCCCGAGTCTCATACCCTGAGCCCCGTTGTTGGCATCCACATCGTCGGCAGCCGCCCCCTCCTCTTCCTCGTTGTCTAGTTCTGGCTCCTCCCCCTGTTCTGGGGGGCCGTCCGGGGGCTCTGCCTCTGCCTCGTGAGCTGGGGGGTTGGCAGGGGCAGGGGGTTCATCAGCTGCTCCTTGACCGGCAGCCTGCAGGGGAGCAATGTGGATGGAGGGGCTGTAAATGTGTGTATGTGTGTGTGTGATGAACGTGTGTGTGTGTGTTACCTCGTTGGGCTGTTGTCCGGCTGCATTGGGCTGGGGCTGCTGGTGGTGCTCCAGCCACAGGGGGGGACCTCCATGGACTATCTGCTCCCTGAGCCACACCAGACTGATGAACGCACACAGTGTACACGTCACCACGAAACAGCCCTGCAGACAGTCTGCCAGCAGGTTATCTCTACAGGGAGAGGGGATGTGAAAATGTCAAAGATCTACAAAAAAGCACTCACACATCTTGTTGCATGTGCGTGGGAAACTGGGAATAAAGCAATAACATCTGTAAGCTCTGACCAAGGCCAAGCGGCCGACACGTAAGCTTGAATAAACAATGACATGATCTGATACAGGAAGGAGGTGAGGAGGTAGTCTGATTGGCGAAGGAGGAGGATATGACGTCATGACTCACGTGGAGAGCATGTCCAAAGGCAGCGTCAGGAGCGAGGTCACAGAGCCGGTAAACAGACACTTGTAGATTCGACCTGAAGAGAGAGAGAGACAGAGAGGAGATATGGGCATCATCTCACCAAGGGAGAACATGCTGAAGAAAGAGGTAGGCCTTCATGAAGGAAGATCTTGGTTAGGACTGAGGACAAATGTGTTTAGGCAGGGGCAGTAACTGTATGCTTAATGCTGGTATTGTAATCCACCCTATCCTAATAGCGTAGACAGTGGACACACAAACCAACACACCAGTAGGATTAACAAAACTGGGAAAATCCCAAAATCCCACTTCTGATCCTATTAAAAACCATGGACACAGCGCTAGCGTACAGGTTCTTATGTGAGGGATACTGTACTTAAGAGTAAAGTGTTGACACAGTGTGTGTGTGTGTGTGTGTGTGTATCAGTCTACTCACATGCAGTGAGGGGGACCACCCCCAGCCATGCGAAGGCCACCAGTGTGTAGTGAAACCAGTATCGTATGGCTGTGCCCACACTGGTCAGCAGGCCAGCACAGATATCCTGGATGGGCAGCCGGGGGGGCATGTCTGGGGAGTAGACTGGAGCAGAGCAGATAGAGGGATGAGACAATCATTTATAAATAACAGAGCAGATAGAGGGATGAGACAATCATTTATAAATAACAGAGCAGATAGAGGGATGAGACAATCATTTATAAATAACAGAGCAGATAGAGGGATGAGACAATCATTTATAAATAACAGAGCAGATAGAGGGATGAGACAATCATTTATAAATAACAGAGCAGATAGAGGGATGAGACAATCATTTATAAATAACAGAGCAAAAATAAAGGTTGAGACGTTTTGAAGAACCCTTTTGGGTTCCAGGTAGAACCCTTCTGAAGTCAACCTCTTGCAACACAGCACATTTCTGAGACTGACAGGTCAATGCCACGGACGGGTACTTACTTGGTGTGAAAGCAAATCTGTGCTTGCATAATTCACAGTACTCCTTCCTGCTGTGCTTCAGCCACTGGACCAAACTGTAAACAACAACAACAAAGGTAAGAGCGGTGAATGTTAGGTGAGGAACTAACGATAGTGAGAGAACAAACCACACTGAACACCCTAAAAGACTCTTTCATACCACACAGCAGTCTACTCATTCAGAAGTTTACCACTTCGTACTGCTTTCTTTAATATGCAGTACAACGCTTGCTACTGGAGCCCTGAGCTGTCTAGCATTGGTGATTATGTGGTCCTAGTTTGCAATATATTAAGAATTAGATATTTGTCTCACACACACCTGGTGAATGAGAACTGGTCCACACAGAGGTTCCTAAAACACTGATTTGAATCCTCATGATAGTGTTATTACTGCCAGTTAGGACTATATGTTAATAACACCAAGACAACCCAAGTTACATATTGTTTTATTATTTAAATAGGCAAGTCAGCTAAGAACAAATTCTTATTTACAATGACGGCCTACCCCGGCCAAACCCAAACCTAGACGACGCTTGGCCAATTGTGCGCCGCCCTATGGGACTCCCAATCATGGCCAGTTATGATACAGCCTGGAATCGAACCACGATCTGTAGTGACGCCTTTAGCACTAAGATGCAGTGCCTTAGGCCGCTGGGCCACTCGGGAGCCCCAAGTTCCATGTAACTAACTAGGCCGAGGTTACATGGTTATCTTCCTGTACATCTGAATGAATCGTGTGTGAACCAACAGGGCCCTCTGGAGATCACTGACATTATGCCAGAGCAGACGGTACCAGAAATGGAATGATGACACAGTGCTCCAATGCACTTCTGTACCTGGCTCAGCAGACCACAAATGTGTAACCACACCTGTAGTAACTGTGTAACCACGCCTGAAGTAACTGTGTAACCACACCTGTAGTAACTGTGTAACCACGCCTGAAGTAACTGTGTAACCACACCTGTAGTAACTGTGTAACCACACCTGTAGTAACTGTGTAACCACACCTGTAGTAACTGTGTAACCACGCCTGAAGTAACTGTGTAACCACGCCTGAAGTAACTGTGTAACCACGCCTGAAGTAACTGTGTAACCACGCCTGAAGTAACTGTGTAACCACGCCTGAAGTAACTGTGTAACCACACCTGTAGTAACTGTGTAACCACACCTGTAGTAACTGTGTAACCACACCTGTAGTAACTGTGTAACCACGCCTGAAGTAACTGTGTAACCACACCTGAAGTAACTGTGTAACCACACCTGAAGTAACTGTGTAACCACACCTGTAGTAACTGTGTAACCACGCCTGAAGTAACTGTGTAACCACGCCTGTAGTAACTGTGTAACCACACCTGAAGTAACTGTGTAACCACACCTGAAGTAACTGTGTAACCACACCTGAAGTAACTGTGTAACCACACCTGAAGTAACTGTGTAACCACACCTGAAGTAAACCACATTATAGTAGTTCAATAGTGTTCCGACTGCTTCTTATCACAAGCACAGTAAATGACAGATCAGAAACTTTCACTGTCTTTTATCCTTTATTGTTTTTCCTTTGTTAGATCCACATGGCAGAGAAAACAGCTGCGATAGCATCGACATAAGTGGGATGATCACTTGGGACACACGTCAACATAATCGCCTCAGGACAGTCTTAGGCAATAGCGAGGCCCTATGCTGTGTCTTTATATCAACATTACTTCCTCCTACTGACTCAAATGTGATTCTCCTATGGCCATTATATCAGAGGAGTGAGTAGGTTTCTCTATGGCTAGTACTGGGAGCTGGTGTGGGGGGCTAGGCTATAGTTCCATTATAAATACTAGTACCGTATATAATACAGTATAGGTTAAAAAAACAAACCAGTATATAGTTGACTCCTGATAATAAGTGCACTTAAGAGTAAAACAATCTTGAGGTCGCAATTCAATGACAATCTTTGTAATTGTTCCTGATGACTGCGTGTTCCCAAGCCGTGTCAATCATTCATCAGGACAGGAGTTGACAGTGATTGAGTCAGACAGACAGAGAGACACTCACCATTCCTGGTGGATGAACTTGATGCTGCCAGTGCAGACACAGGGGTGGTACAACGGTTTGTCTGGGGTCCCCTCTGAACGACACACGCGACATATATCCCCTACACAGAGAAGATGTTTGTCCATTGGTTCAGAGAGACAGACAAGACGACACACACACCGCCTACACATAGGAAGAACAGCCTTCTGTAGTAGCAATCGATTTGAAGCTACCTAATGGATTGTTCCAGTGCTTAATCAAACAATATTGTAGTTAGCCTCACACTGACAAGATAAATGGCAACATCAGCCATGAGCGCAGACATCAGCTAGCAAATAGCTAGCTTGCTATGGGGTTAGCTACGTTTCATTGATTACCTTGCTACTGTAGTTAGCTACATAAGGTTAGCTCCAGTTAGCTTAACGAACTAACATGCCAGTGCTAGCAGCCGCATTAATATCTGTACTGGGGAAATGTGCTCGATTATATAACTAACTAGCACCGGTCTAGCTAGCTAGCTACTTGTAGCCCATTGATGATCGATTGCTTCTAGCCAGGCCCTAACTGGTGTCACTGTGTGGGTGTCAGTGGACGAAAAAGGTGCTAAAAACTTACGTTGGAAAGGTAACGTTAGTTAGAGACCACCTTTGCCTTGGAGACTGCGTACAGAGTAACTAGCTAGTTTCACTAAGCTAACTTAGCTAGCCAACGTTAGTGGACTGTAAAATTACATTTACCTTCGTCTGCAATGTCCATCTTCATAGATGAGGCTCTGTCCCTCTTTTGGAGTTATACAGTAACGTTAGTTTGCTATCGCACACCCATCCACAACGTGAATGGCACTGTTATTAGTCGATTTGGATCAGACTATCCTTGAAGTCAGATACATTGACTATCATAAAATGGTGTGCACTTTGAACACCAGAATCCCTCCTGTTTCGTGACACGCTCGGACCATGTATGTTGGACCGGTAGCGAGTGTCAAACCGAGATCGCTAGCAGACCTTTCCTTGCAAATTCAACACGATGGAGGCGACGAATAAGAAATTTACCCGACACAAGTGACACCTTGCGACAGTGTGCGCCGTTTTCCGTCAGCGGTCACAGCATCCGGAATCTGCGTCACATGGTACCATTTTGTGGTTTCTGTCCCGTGTAGATAGTGACATCCTGCGGTATTTAGCCGGTACTACATCATACCGATATATCTGTGACTGAATCCCATTTCTTTAAATTGATGTCTGATCCACCGCTTTACCCCGTTATGGTATTTACAATTAATCTCGGAATGTAATTGGAAACTGCACACAGCTGACTTTACAAAAAATGCTCATATTACCAAAGCCAGGTCAAGTATTGTTAATATCTTTAACGCATATGGCATCAGTGGTGCTGTGGCTTAGTTGGTTAAAGCGCCTGTCTAGTAAACAGGAGATCCTGAGTTCGAATCTCAGCAGTGCCTTTTTGAGACGGTAGGTTTGTACACTTCGAAATTGTCCCAGTTAAAACTCGACTAAAGCGAATTGAATGATTATTACACGTTTACATTTTCTACACTCAAAATGCAGATTATAAAATGATCAATTTTGGTGGGTTTGGACTTCGGACTGGGAACGGCGCTCACGCTATTGAAGAGGGCGTTCCTTGCAGTCAGCCATTCCATAATTATTTTCACTTTTCCACTGCGGAAGAAAACTTAACTCTAACGGCAAGGGGAGAAATATACTATTTTTTAGAGTCAGTGTGCGGGTACAGGTTAGTTGAGGTAATTTCTACATGTAGGTAGGGGTGAAGTGACTATGCATAGATAATAAACCGCGAGTAGCTGCAGTCTACAAAACAAATGGAGGGGGGGGTGCCAATGTAAATAGTCCGGGTGGCCATTTGATTAGTTGTTCAGCTTTCCTATGGCTTGAAGGTGGAAGCTGTTAATTAAGGAGCCTTTTGGTTCTAGACTTGGCGCTCCGGTACCGCTTGCCGTGCGGTAGCAGAGAAAACTGTCTATGACTTGGGTGACTGGAGTCTGACGATTTTATGGGCTTTCCATTGTATGTGGAAATAACTGAGGCTTGTAGGCTATAATGTTGCCCTCTAGAGCAGAGTCAGCATGACGCACTAAGTAATGAGTGGGAACACTTTAATTACCCACTTATGTCAAAGGATTCCGTATACCTGTATCGATTAATAAAAGCCATGTGTTTCAGTGTACCAGTATGCGTGTTTCTAAACATGTTTGTATGGTTATGTGTGCGATTCTCAATGTTATCTCTTTCCAGATGGCCAATGAGGCGAAGCCGTGTCCATGTGACATGGGATACATGATGGAGTACGGAGGTGTTGGCCAGGAGGTCCAGATAGAACACATCAAGGCCTACCTGGTCAAGCCTCCCTCTGATTCAGACAAGGCTGTCATCATCATCCAGGACATCTATGGCTGGAAGCTACCCAACACCAGATACATGGCTGACATGCTGGCCTCCAATGGATACATGTACGTAACAATGCATACTTAACAATGTTGTTACTTACCATGTACTGTAATTCGCCAGTAAATGCCAGGTATAAGTATTACCAGTATTGTCATGCTGGCTGTCTATCTCCCCCCCAGTGCAGTGTGCCCTGACTTCTACGTTGGAAAGGAGCCATGGAGTCCATCACATGATTGGTCTACCTTTCAGCAGTGGCTGGAGGACAAGAAGCCCACCAATATCAACAAGTAATGCAAACATTCCCATTGGCCAGAGAGTAGTCTCAGAAAGCCAGACTCCACTCCATTGGCCAAAGAGTAGTTTCAGAGAGCCAGACTCCACTCCATTATGCCAGAGAGCTGTCACAGAAAGCCAGACTCCACTCCATTGGCCAGAAAGTAGTCTCAGAGAGCCAGTCGTCACTCCATAATCTCACATCTGTATACAGTATTAATCTCTATCAACACACATCCACTGTTGGCCACTCTGTACCATCACGAAGCCAGACTCGTTAGTCTTATATTCTGTCAATAGAATATAACTTTATTAGAAAATAACTTTATCCCTCTGTTAACTTACAACTGAAATGTGTCTGCCCTGTGCTCCCCTAGTAACCCAACCCCTTCCTCCCCTCTCCCCCTGCTGTCTGTCTGTCCGTCCAGGGAGGTGGACGCAGTCCTGAGGTTTCTGAAGAGCCAGTGTGGGGCACAGCATATTGGGGCAGTGGGCTTTTGCTGGGGGGGGGTGGCCACCCACTACCTGGCTCTGCAGTACCCTGAGGTCAGGGCAGGGGTATCTGTCTATGGTAAGGGTAGGGGTCAGAGGCCTGTCCAATCAGAATACAGTAATAACCATGAGGTAGAGTGTCTACCAACGGTCGCAATCTAGGCTGATTACATTGCAGACGCCTGCGGGATCTCGTAAGGTCTAGCTAACCACATCATATGGTCCCGTGTAGCTGGGTTGGCTCAGTTGGTAGAGCATGGCGCTTGTACCGCAGTGCGAAAAAGGTATGAAAATGTATGCACTCACTACTGTAAGTCACTCTGGATAAGAGTATCTGCTAAAGGACAATTTTTTTTTTTTTTTTTTAAATATGATTTAGCAGCCCGATTCCCGACTGCACATTCGATAATATGAAACACAACCATTGGTTGATGCAGTGCAACAGCTGCAATGCAGTCGGTCTGGAACGCAACCATTGGTTGATGCAGTGCAACAGCTGCAATGCAGTCGGTCTGGAACGCAACCATTGGTTGATGCAGTGCAACAGCTGCAATGCAGTCGGTCTGGAACGCAACCATTGTGCTTGCCTAGTAATGCTAATGCTATTCTGTTTGGATGTGACTGCATGTCTGCAGGAATCATCAGAGAGAGGGAGGACAGGTATGAACTGAAGAGCCCAACACTGTTTATCTTCGGAGAGAAGGATGACGTCATCCCACTGGACCAGGTCTGGTATTATTAAATACTACACCGTACTACATTTTTTAAAGAAAAAAGTCAATGTAGATCATAAATATATTGAAAACTATATTGAGCACCATTTATTGCAAACCAGTGATCTCTTGAGTGAAATGAACCGTCATCATCAGCATCTCTGTCGGTTACTGGCCTTATACCACAATTTAGTGTCATCCAATCAAATGCTTTGAGTTGTGTTTCAACCATCCTATCACCATTTCATTCATTCCCTGTTGTTTCCTTCCAGGTGAGTGTCCTGGAGAAGAACCTGCAGGAGAAGTGTACAGGTGTAGACTACCATGTGAAGGTCTTCCCAGGTCAGACTCATGGCTTTGTTCACCGGAAGAGAGAGGACATCAACACCACAGACCAGCCCTGCATCCAGGAGGCCAGGACGGACATGCTCAACTGGTTACAGAAATACATGTAGAATATCTACAGTGCAGTTGTCTATCATCTGCCGTCCATGGTAGAGTGAACGGAAAGGAGAAAAATCCAATTTCACTACACCACTAACCTTATTAAAAAGGAATAGCTTATAGAATTGATCATCAGCTCTGAGGTCATTTCCACACATGTCCTTTCTGAATAGCAGCCTATCTGGTGATTATCATGTCCTTGATTTATCATGATCACATTCAAGCTGACGGGGTGTTTTAATGTGGAATCTGCAGTTGCCATATTTGTAGTAGACCTTAGTTTTGTACCTTTTTCTTGCAGTACATTGTATACATTATCTCTTCCTTGTATACATTATCTCTTCCTTGGATACACGATCTCTTCCTTGGATACACGATCTCTTCCTTGGATACACGATCTCTTCCTTGGATACACGATCTCTTCCTTGGATACACGATCTCTTCCTTGGATACACGATCTCTTCCTTGGATACACGATCTCTTCCTTGGATACACGATCTCTTCCTTGTATACATATGGTACGTTTTGCATACATTATCTGTTAATTTTGTGTATCCATTGTACACATTACCTCTTCATTGTATACATTATCAAACCAGGCATTACTTTTAACTGCAAAGTGTAATTGTCATTATATAAATGCAAGTATATTTTATGTTTGTGTATAATATCATGTAATACCCAATGATATCAATAAAGATATTATGCTTTATGTTAATGTATCATTGTAATCTCATGTGCACATCTTATCCTGGATTCAGACTCTCCAGCCACAGCTGTTGTATAGGTGTTTACTTTGGCTGACCACAAACAACACAGGCTGAGCAGGAAGGGAGAGACCTTCAACTAAGGCACAGGTTCACTTCTCCCACGGTCTGAGAGATCAGACAGTAACCTGCTATGACAATCTTTGGCACTTGATGTTTTTCATTTTTTCTGTCAGAAACATGTTCAATTTCCATCTAATTAGGGATGACCCCATTTAGTCGACTGGATGATTGTTTGGTCGGTAGGCTGTTGGTTGACCGATAATTTTTTAGTAGGGCAGTTGCAAAAAAAAATACAAAATAATGATGGCACGTCTTGATTGATGGCACACCAGTAGTACATTTACCATTAATTCCCATCATTTCTAATCTACCAGTGGAGGCTCCTTGGAGGAAGGGGAGGACCATCCTGCTCAGTGAATATCATAAAAATTTTAATTGTAAAACATTAAAGTTATTTTTAGATTAAACTATACTAAATATAATCACATCACCAAACAATTGATTAAAACACTATTTTGCAAAGGTCTACAGTAGCCTCAATAGCACTCTGTAGGGTAGCACCATGGTGTAGCCAGAGGACAGCTAGCTTCCCGTCCTCCTCTGGGTACATTGACTTCAATACAAAACCTAGGAGGTTCATGGTTCTCACCCCCTTCCATAGACTTACACAGTCATCATGACAACATCCGGAGGACGTCCTCCAGTCTATCAGAGCTCTTGCAGCATGAACTGACATGCATAAGCTATAGCTAGCTGGCACTGCAGTTTATAAAATGTGGTGAGTAGTTAAGAGAGAAAATAGTTGAACAGTTTTAACCAAATACATTTCTTCCAAAATGAAGGAGAAGCAAGAGAGAAAGTGTCTTTAAAAAAAAAACGGAGTTTCACTTACTTAGCTAGCAAATGCAGCTAGCTAGATTAGCCAACTGAAACACCCTTCTCAAACAGAGGGATGCTACAGCGGCTTGCGAAAGTATTCACCCCCTTGGCATTTTTCCTATTTTGTTGCCTTACAACCTGGAATTAAAATATTTTTTGGGGGGGGTTGTATCATTTGATTTACACAACATGCCTACCACTTTGAAGATGCAACATATATTTTATTTAGAAACAAACAAGAAAGAATAAAAAACATTCAACTTGAGCATGCGTAACTATTCCCCCCCCCCCCCCCCCCCCAAAGCCAATACTTTGTAGAGCCACCTTTTGCAGCAATGACAGCTGCAAGTCTTGGGGAATGTCTCTATAAACTTGGCACATGTAGCCACTGGGATTTCTGCCCATTCTTCAAGACAAAACTGCTCCAGCTCCTTCAAGTGGGATGGGTTCCACTGGTGTACAGCAATATTTAAGTCATACCACAGATTCTCAATTGGATTGAGGTCTGGGCTTTGACTAGGCCATTCCAAGACATTTAAATGTTTCCCCTTAAACCAATGATTACACCCTATATCAGCTAGATGCAGTCAATAGTGTGCAAGGCGGTATTGAATGTCACTGTCCATGTGTCACTGTCTGCTGCCTCAAATTTGTCTCTCGACCTGTGTGCACTTACGTTATAAACTTCAATTCGTCGGCTAGGTTGTGGCAACCTCATGATGGGTACAGGGAAAATTAGAGTATCATGTAGTAGCCTAAACCTATCGATGTTAATTATTTTTTCATGAGTATGTGCCTTATTTCTATTACAGCATATTGGATGACTCTCATTCATATTCCATTCACCCAGTTCAATGTGTCTTCATCTTAAACGGCACTGACCGCCGCTGTAATCTACAATGTTTGTTTGGTTGACGTAATTTCTGTAATGCATTCAATACATTATTAGTAGTATTTTACAGTTCTCCTTGTCAGAGTGGACAAGTTGTTTTCAGAGCACACAACCTAGTCTATACTTGTGAGAAACAAGTTTTAGTTTCATTCCATGTACGAGTTGTCAATTCATTCATTGTGTTTTGTTTGGAGAGCTCCTGTCAATGTTGAGTAAGAACGCGCATCTGATTATGCACTGAAGTAGGCCTAGGCTACTTGGCCAGTGTGCAAATGTAGGCTTAAAAATGTGCCCATTTGGGGATCTGATAGTATTTCTGATTGTCTTAACTCGCCACTAATGAGCTGTGGAGCTTCTCAGAGTAATTTTTTCTTCACCTCAAACAGCAAGTAAACAAAGTCTATTTTTACATCTATAGAGAATGAAAATAGTTCCTCAATGTAGCCTATTTGAAAAATCTTTCCAGCTCTCTCCTTTTTGATAACCACTTAGCATGAACGGGGAAAAAATGTCATGCTCTGATCTACAGTTGAAGTCAGAAGTTTACATACACTTAGGTTGGAGTCATTAAAACTCGTTTTTCAACCATTCCACAAATTTCTTGTTAACAAACTATAGTTTTGGCAAGTCGGTTAGGACATCTACTTTGTGCATGACACAAGTCATTTTTCCAAAAATTGTTTACAGACAGATTATTTCACTTATAATTCACTGTATCACAATTCCAGTGGGTCAGAAGTTTACATACACTAAGTCGACTGTGCCTTTAAACAGCTTGAAAATGATGTCATGGCTTTAGAAGCTTCTGATAGGCTAATTGATGTCAATGGGAGGTATACCTGTTGATGTACTTCAAGGCCTACCTTCAAACTGTGCCTCTTTGCTTGACATCATGGGAAAATCAAAAGATATCAGCCAAGACCTCAGAAAAAAAATTGTAGACCTCCACAAGTCTGGTTCATCCTTGGGAGCAATTTCCAAACGCCTGAAGGAACCACGTTCATCTGTAAAAACAATAGTATGCAAGTATAAACACCATGGGACCACACAGCCGTCATACCGCTCAGGAAGGAGACGCGTTCTGTCTCCTAGAGATGAACTTACTTTGGTGCGAAAAGTGCAAATCAATCCCAGAACAACAGCAAAGGACCTTATGAAGGTGCTGGAGGAAACAGGTCCAGAAGTATCTATATCCACAGTAAAACGAGTTCTATATCGACATAACCTGAAAGGCCGCTCAGCAAGGAAGAAGCCACTGCTCCAAAACCACCATAAAAAAGCCAGACTACAGTTTGCAACTGCACATGGGGACAAAGATCATACTTTTGGGAGAAATGTCCTCTGGTCTGATGAAACAAAAATATAACTGTTTGTCCATAATGACCATCGTTATGTTTGGAGGGAAAAGGGGGAGGCTTGCAAGCCGAAGACCACCGTCCCAACCATGAATCACGGGGGTGGCAGCATCATGTTGTGGGGGTGCTTTGCTGAAGGAGGGACTGGTGCACTTCACAAAATAGATGGCATCATGAGGGAGAAAAATTATGTGGATATATTGAAGCAACATCTCTATACATCAGTCAGGAAGTTAAAGCTTGGTCGCAAATGGGTCTTCCAAATGGACAATGACCCCAAACATACTTCCAAAGTTGTGGCAAAATGGCTTAAGGACAACAAAGTCAAGGTATTGGAGTGGCCATCAGAAAGCCCTGACCTCAATCCTATATAAAATTTGTGGGCAGAACTGAAAAAGCGTGTGGGAGCAAGGAGGCCTACAAACCTGACTCAGTTACACCAGCTGTCAGGAGGAATGGGCCAAAATTCACCCAACTTATTGTGGGAAGCTTGTGGAAGGCTACCCGAAACATTTGACCCAAGTTAAACAATTTAAAGGCAATGCTACCAAATACTAATTGAGGGCATGCAAACTTCTGACCCACTGGGAATGTGATGAAAGAAATAAAAGCTGAAATAAATCAATCATTCTCTCTATTATTCTGACATTTCACATTCTTAAAATAAAGTGGTGATCCTAACTGACCTAAGACAGGGAATTTTTTACTAGGATTAAATATCAAAAATTGTGAAAAACTGAGTTTAAATGTATTTGGCTAAGGTGTATGTAAACTTCAGACTTCAACTGTAGGTCATAAAATAGGCCCACCTGATTACTTCTTATCCCTTGCACAAATAGCCTACAGCTGTGTCTATCCGGAGCGCACTGGAGCAGGAAACATGCAAGTTTGAGTAGTGCAACCTTCAGGCTGAACAAAGTTGATACGTTTTAAGTTCCTTGTAGACAAGCCATGCATAGACAACGTGATTTATTTTTAAATAAGGATATTTTCTACCTGCAGGCTACAATGTTTTTATTTGTTGGCTTTCTGTAGGCAATTTTTTTTACATACAGTAGTTGGCAATGGAAGTTACTTTTAGATTTTGCACAATTTTCATTTTGGTTTAGATATCATTTTGAGATACGTAGATTTTATTATAAAATACATGAAACTGTTCCACGAAAATGTGCATCTAAAAATCATAACTGGCATGCAGATTGATAGAACTGGTCATTTAAATTGGCATTCCAAATGGAAAAGGTTGCTAACTCCTGGTGGAGCCTATTACTGGCAACTTCGGGAGCTTAATGGCAGAATCTCCAAAGGCCATCAGAAGGTGGTGGTTCGGGAAGAGTTTATTTTCTTCTGGTTAGGCTATCTTGATCTCTGCCTCCCTCGAGTCATTTGTGTCTTCATTATTTAAAATCACAGTGTGCTTAAAGCATCAGACAAGCTCAGTAGCCAACATATAATTGTTTTTATTTAAAAAAAAACACGTTTAAAAATCAGTCGATTGGTCAAAAGAACAGAAGACTCTTGGTCACCAAGATTTCAAGCTCACTACGTTCTGAGTGTACAGTATATACTGTAGAGAAGGGACTGAGCCTCATCGGCTACATCATTTCTGAAGAGGTTCCATTTCAGAATGAGGGGTGCTGAAACTGTGCCGGTGTTGCTGTTCTGTCTTTCTGGGGCATGGGCTCAGGGAGAGAGTGGAGGGGTCAGAGAGAATGACATCACTCAATAGGGTCACAGTGGAGGAGACCACCACCCCTGACATCTGGACAGAGCTGAAGAAGCTGAGAGACATGGTGGTGGAACAGTGAGTAGAGCTGGCTGTCACTGAACTGCAGCTCCAGCAGAACAAGGTGGAGACAGAACACATGTTATGTTAACACCAGAACAATTTATTCTTAGATATATTCTATATTTTAAAACACAGCCAGTGAGAGTGAGGTGAAGGAGCTGGAAAGAGAGAACAGTATTTACTGTGTGATCACCCTCTAGTTGTTCTGTGTTGAGCTAAAATGAAGAGTCAGGAAGTTAGGGCTTCCTCGATGTGCAAATCTACTTCTCACAACCTTAAGACATTACAAAGGCTTGATGTCTGTCGGTCATTGACTTCCTATTTACATTCAGATGCTAGCATTAAACAACAGTAACTATAACAGCTGCATCCTGATAAAGGTTGAGAGTATAGCACACTGCTAGGTCTTATCCAATCAGTTGTAACCAGGGGTAACTCCTGCACTGTCTGCTAGCTGGAGGCATAAGGGGAGTATGGTGCAAAATAATATCCTTGCCATTATTCCAGAACTGTCACTGGGACTCATAAAAATGACATCCTTTCTGAAGAGTTGTCATTTCACAATGAAGGTTGCTGCAGCTCCATAGAAACAAGGTGGAGGAGCTGGAGAGAGGTAACAGGTAATAAACCAATCAGACAGGTAACACAGGCAATAAAGTAATCAGACAGGTAACACAGGTAATAAAGTAATCAGATAGATAATGTTTTCATTCTGTTGGAACCCATATTTGAGTTTTGTTTGGGGTTGTTAGAGCTGTGAATCTCTTCCTGTGATTTCAGCCCTGGATGGTAGAGTGACAGCTGGTGAGACAGGGGAAACAGGTAATGTCTCCAAGAAACATTATCCTAAGCTTAAGGTTCAGTTTAATCTATAGCTTTCTGTAACTACTGTGTTGGAGGTCAGATTGAGTGCCAGTGAGAAGGAGGTGGAGGTTCTGAAGAGAGAAACTGCAGGTAACACAGACATGACCAACTGGGCACAGACGTCAGTTCAACGTCTAGTTTAAATTGATATTTGGTTGAGTTTAACTAAACATGACTACTTTTTTCAAATTCCATTCCGTTTTCCATGTTGATTCAACGTCCTCACATTGATTTTTGGGGTTGAAATGATGTGGAAACAACGTTGATTCTACCAGTTTTTGCCCAGTGGGGAACTAGTAAAATTGGTTTTATGAACACTGCTAATGTAACTTTCTAAATGCACAGCATTAATATGCTGTCTTGTGTTTTTCTGTGTTTACAGACACAATGGCCTTCTCGGTTGGTTCGACTGACTCAGGACCCATCAATACACTAATCACACTGACCTACAGCAGAATAATCACAACTAACGTTACTAATCAACAAACACTGAATCCAGCTACAGTCCAGCATCATGAACAGTGTCTATGAGTGACAGACTCATAGACACTGTCTATCTCTTCCTGCTTCTCCTCTGATGCAGGTATCTTCACAGCACCAGTGGGAGGAGTCTACTACTTCAGATTCACTGCCAGTCCACAATGGATTGGTATACAACTTTACCAAAAATGACCTGTATGTTACCTATAATAGGGAACACAATGCCGGCGAAGTTGATGTGTACATATCTAATGGTTTGTCTCTAGAGCTGAAGCAGGGGATGTGGTCTACATGAGTCTCCACCAAGACATGGGTCAAGATGCCACAGCACCTTCCGTGGGCTCCTGCTCTTCCCTATTTGAGGGCAGCACCATTTTTATTTATTTTTTTATATCTAGGCAAGTCAGTTAAGAACAAATGCATATTTACAATGACGGCCTACCGGGGAACAGTGGGTTAACTGCCTTGTTCAGGGGCCGAATGACAGATTTTTACCTTGTCAGCTCGGGGATTCGATCCAGCAAACTTTTGATTACTGGCCCATTGCTCTAACCACTAGGCTACCTGCCGCCCCACCATGCTATAATGAACTCCGCTTTCTGATGTGAGCAGTTCTGGTGTTAAAGAACCCCGATCTCTTTAACCAATAAACTGCATTCTAAAAATACCAGACCTTCTTTTGTACTTCATATTTCTCCTGATTTGGATTTGTAAATGCACATCCTTGTGTGGACAGTCCCCATTCATACATGGGTCATTCATTCAACCAATTGGGTGCCTTTTGAGTAGCGTACCTTTGTAAAAAAAAAAATATATAATAATAATAATAATAATTAAAACACGTTTGATTTTAACTTACTTTAACATTGTGATAAAGAGCACATGTTCAACTTAAACACATATTCATTAAGAGTTATTGGTTGTTTAGCAACAAAACCAAGGCTTGGGAAACTATTGGGCGAAACAGACAGGGTTGGCTTAGAATGTTTCCTGAAAACGTAAATACATTTGCCTCTCAAATAAATTCTTAGTTGTTGGTTTGTAAGCTAGCGAATTTTAGCCATATTTGCATTGGCATGAAATCCATCAAAACAAGACATGGTATCATTAACAAGATGAATCGAGCTTAAACAAGCCACTTACGATTACTCACATGGCAGTTTCTCCTCATTCTTGCTAGCAATGGCCATCCAGAAACACAACAGGCTGACTTCTGCCCCATGGAAGCAGGCACATCGTTTTGGTGACGTTGTCAGCTAACCCATCTATTAAGTGCCAAATAAAGTCACAGGGTTGACTGGGTTATATCCATCCCCTTGTGACAGGGGGATGGACGTTTGTTGTGTACAACAGGGAAGGGCAATTGAAAGTAACCTTCACAGAAATAGTAATTATTCAAACATTTCTAGATTGTCCATCTATGGGTAACAGGATTGACACGTTACCTTTGACCCGCTAGGTTTTCCACAACAAAACAACATAACCAGAGTAGAACCAGCTCATCTGCTTCTAGACTATGATTTGACAGATGTTACGTGTTCCTTTTGATATTCTTTTTTTTACGGAATAATTTCACCACACAATGAGGGTTCAGTTCACCTAGCACAGTTGACCTTACAATTAGGTACAGATGTAAATGAATCACATGAAATAAATATGAATCTTCAGAATGACAGCCAATTTGTCCACAAGAGGGAGTCCCTGTCCATGAATAACCTCCCTCCAGTCACTTCTCAACAATTCATAGTCACTTCTCAACAATTCATAGTCACTTCTCAACAATTCATAGTCACTTCTCAACAATTCATAGTCACTTCTCAACAATTCATAGTCACTTCTCAACAATTCATAGTCACTTCTCAATTATGGTCTTTATTTGTATATCCAAAACAAACAAATCAACAAATGGCCTGCAGCCAGCATGTCAGTCTCACCATCAAAACTAGTGCTCTTGTTAGGTTAAGAAATAAATAAATACACAAATATATATGGAAAACACTAAATGTAGAGTTCATACAGCTAGTAGGCTTTCATTATAAGCAGCATTGGACTGTACCACTAGGATCGGACTGTGCTATGTAGCATTTAGGCCCGGTTTCGTTATTAGAGAATATCTGACCAACTTTGATTTTGGGCTGAACTATCCCTCTAAGCATCCTTTACTGAAAATGGATGAATAACTCATTTGATAGAACACAGACACAAAGACATCACTCATTATACCTGGTGCAGTGAGTGAGACATCAGGACACGACCATGGGACAGCACACACATACTGATCAGCCACACACTGTGGAGGGGACATCAGTT
The DNA here is from genome assembly GCF_016432855.1 of Salvelinus namaycush. Lineage (NCBI taxonomy): Eukaryota > Metazoa > Chordata > Actinopteri > Salmoniformes > Salmonidae > Salvelinus > Salvelinus namaycush. The sequence goes on along the minus strand of NC_052313.1, from coordinate 7,618,175 downwards.
AGCAGCGTAGGCCACATAAGAAACAACCTGTTGGAGACTAGCAAAACAATGCAGTGAAATTAACGGCCATGTTTCAGCGTCAGTGTCTCCAATTATCATATCATGGCAATATATATATATATATATATATATATATATATATATATATATGATGTTTTAGTTTCCAACAGCCTACATTGCCAGGTCTCTGGTAAAATAGATTCTCAATCTCAGGATATCTCCTGGTTAAATGAAGGTTCAATCATTTAGAGAGTAAAAGGGGGTTGTTGTTCCTGTAAGGATGTCCACATGATTGACAGGGGGCCCAGGCCAATGGCATCAGGGCAGAGAATAAAGAGCAGGAGTCAGTGTCCAACCACTGTTCATTGTTCCGAGCAACAGTCCTGTGTTAAGGATGGTAACCATAGTGAATCCCCAAGGGTGGTTAGGGAAGTTCCACTTCCTCTGTTGAAACCTCTTTGGCCATGTACAAATCACCTTAATTGGCTACCTTTCCTCATTTCCTTTCCTTTAGGAAGGACCACTGAAGGGTCAATGGACTAGGTAGGATACTACCATATTGCTTTCATCAGCCACACCATATTAATCCAACTCCGTTGCTTCCCATGAGTTTCGTTCCTTCCCCTATACAAACTTCAGGGAGAAAGAGGAGAATCGGAATGGGCTCGTTTTAATTTCAGCTTCTGTTGTTTAGAAGGAAAGGAGGCAAGGAAAGGAAGCTTTTTAAGACTGTTGGGAGGAGGACCAGCACAGAGGACTCAGTGTGCTGTGACTGCCTAGGTAACGCCAACAACTCATGTTATTGGCTCAGGGCAGAGTTCTGAGAGCGGGTTGGGAAGCTCTACTGGCCGGTAGTAGGTAGAAGGCCTACAGTTCACAGATCAGTAGTTTGGAAAAAGAGCAGTGGTTTTGGTCCAGTTCTGGATCGTCTGCTAGCTCCCCTACTCTTTACCTCCCTCTTCTGGTTGGGATGAAGACTCCGACAGGGTCTTGCTCTTTTCAGCATCCTCTCTTTCACCTGAGAGAGGAGAGAGCAGAAGGGCTGTTGAGTCTGTGTGTGTGTGTGCGTGCGCATGTCTACGTGTGTGCCGGTGTGAATATATGTGTGTGTCCAATGCTTTGACCTGATTTGTTGATGTTGAGCTGTGCCAGGTCCTGTGATAGGTCGCTGGGTCCCTGTGCCTCAGGGGATTGTGGGATATCGTGTACGGCGTTCCGTCGGCCGGTCCGCCGCGAAGCGATGAAGTCTTCATACGTCGCCTCCACATCAGTCATAGCTGACACACCTCAACATAGCAGGGCCTGGGAGACAGGGGAACACACAGTATAAATACACACACACACCCCCTCAGTGTGTGTGTTCACTTTAAAATGGAAGCCAAACAAAAAACATTGATTTAAAAGTTTAATGACTACTTTGAACAATTTACACAGATAGTAAGAATACATTTTAAAAAACATTTCCTGCAGATGCAAAGTTAGGTAACAGAATTAAAGTAAAAATCTCCGTTTTATTCTGTTACCAAACTTTGTATCTGCAAAAATTTTCAGTGGACATTTTTAAAGTGGTCCTTGTGCATAGAGTTGTATGCTTGTTTAAGTTGGTTTTTGTTTGGTATACAAAACTGAGTATCAGTGTAATTCCGTTACCATAGAGTTGTCCTAGACCAGGGATCATCAACTAGATTCAGCCCCGGGACAATTTTTTCTTGAGTGGATGGTTGGGTGTTTTTTAGTCTTATGTCCAACAATGAAAATGTTTTTTGGGGGGCTCAGAAAACTTTGGCGTGGGGGAAAATAAAAACATCAGCGGCCCGCCAGTTGGGAAACCCTGCCCTACAACAGCCATCTGCTGAGGGGAGCCAGACAGTGGTGTGAATTCATAGATGCCAAGGGAAACCAAGCTTCCCCCCCAAAAATGACCAAGAAAACAAAAATATATACAAAATAATGAATGTATCATACATTTCTCTGTGTTTTATAAATGTCCTTCAATTCGCAAGAGGCTGAATATATCTCACCAGAGAAAGCAGCCAAGTGAACGAAACAACGCCCCTCTGTCTGTATGTGGAGCCCATATATGCGGTCTGGTCAAAAAGAATGACATTGTTGCCACCCATAGTATTGAATGCAAGGGAAGCCAGTGAGCAGTTGGCCTTGATTAAAAAAAAGTATTAAAAAAAAAAAGTATAAAATAATAGCCAATCAGCGTTGAGCGAAACAGTGAGCTCAGCTGTGAATGGTCTTGGCACACCAAAAAAATAATTGTCAAGGGAAGCCAGTTTGGTTTTGGCTTCACACCAATCATATCACAGTAAAAAAACAAACATCATTGACAGAAAAAACTCGAATTGTTGCATCTCGTTGTGTTGTTGTCCTCCGGTGGCTAGCTAAAAATCATCCCTTTCCTAAATTAGCCATGAATGGAGATAGGGATTTGGACTTGAGGTTTTACTTAATACTCCATACTGGCCAATGATTATAATGGCGATTCTGATCCAAACATAAATTCACACATTGTGCCCCTGGCCTGAGAGGATGGAAGTTCAACATGTAGCTAGATGTAGTAGGCTAATGTTAACTAGCTGGCCTGGTGCATCGTTGCCCATGGAAGGAAGTTAGGCTAGCGAGCAAGCATTTTAGCCAGGTAGCCTAGGACAACAAAAACTAAAAGCGAGTCAGACTGTTCAGGCAACATGAGAGGAGGATGGCATTGGCATTTCTCTACAAGTAGGGTGAGTCAACATGTTTTTTCTATTTGCACGCACACAGAAATCAGTACCATGGACAGACAGCATATTTAGCTTACGTTGAATGGAATTAAAAGGACCACAACAGAAGTAAGAGGACCACAATGGAAGTAAGTCCCAGACTTTGTGTGTTATCCTCCATGATTTTACTGAAGTGCATCTTTTACTTGTCACTGTATTAGACTAAACATAGGTGATTAGATGTTGCAATTGAATCAATAGTTGTTTAGTAGTCCGAAAAGGTCGGAAACATTAACTTGCTTGACCATGCTGTAGGTCATATAACTGTTTGTTACATGCTATATGCTTTGTGGACTTCACCGGACAGAGGTTGCTCTCCGGTTTTGTGATGAAACAAAAAGGTGTGGTTGAATTTGTTCTGCCACTGTCTTCTTACTTTGCTCGGCTTCAGGCCTATATATCACGGCCGCAAGGCATATGAACTAACAGGTTATAGAGAACACAAAGCAAATATCACAACACATAGGTTGTAAGATGGCTTTTTACTCTGGTTGGCTTCCCCAGTGATTTTACCCACACAACACTGCTGGAGCCAGAGGAAAAGCCTCACGGGTCTTTTGGTTAGCACCCAGAAAACCCAGTCTCTACAAACACACTCAGTCAGTGACATCACCAGTTCTACATTTTGCAGCTCTTCCTGCCAGAGCTGGTGTGACTGAGTCAGGTTCGTAGGCCTCCTTGCTCGCAACACACATTTTCAGTTCTGCCCACAAATTTTCAATGGGATTGAGGTCAGGGCCTTGTGATGGCCACTCCAATATCTTGCCTTTTTGTCCTTAAGCCATTTCGCCACAACTTTGGAAGTATGCTTGGAAGACCCATTTGCGACCAAGCTTTAACTTCCTGACTGATGTCTTGAGATGTTGCTTCAATATATCCACCATTTTCCTCCCTCATGATGCCATCTATTTTGTGAAGTGCACCAGTCCCTCCTGCAGCAAGGCACCCCCACAACATGATGCTGCCACCCCCGTGATTCATGGTTGGGATGGTGTTCTTAGGTTTGCAAGCTTCCCTCTTTTTCCTCCAAACAATACGATGGTCATTATGGCCAAACAGTTCTATTTTTGTTTCATCAGACCAGAGGACATTTCTCCAAAAGTACGATCTTTGTCCCCATGTGCAGTTGCAAACTGTAGAGAGCAGTGGCTTCTTCCTTGCTGAGCGGCCTTTCAGGTTGTCGATATAGGACTCGTTTTACTGTGGATATAGATACTTTTGTACCTGTTTCCTCCAGCATCTTCACAAGGTCCTTTGCTGTTGTTCTGGGATTGAGTTGCACTTTTCGCACCAAAGTACATTCATCTCTAGGAGACAGAACGTGTCTCCTTCCTCAGCGATATGACGGCTGCGTGGTCCCATGGTGTTTATACTTGCATACTATTGTTTGTACAGATGAACGTGGTACCTTCAGGCGTTTGGAAATTGCTCCCAAGGATGAAACAGACTTGCAGAGGTGTACAATTTTTTTCTGAGGTCTTGGCTGATTTATTTTGATTTTCCCATGATGTCAAGCAAAGAGGCACTGAGTTTTGAAGGTAGGCCTTGAAATACATCCACAGGTACACCTCCAATTGACTCAAATGATGTCAATTAGCCTATCAGAAGCTTCTAAAGCCATGACCTCATTTTCTGGAATTTTCTAAGCTGCTTAAAGGCACAGTCAACTTAGTGTATGTAAACTTCTGACACACTGGAATTGTGATACAGTGAATAAGTGAAATAATCTGACTGTAAACAATTGTTGGAAAAATTACTTGTCGTGCACAAAGTAGATGTCCTAACCGACTTGCCAAAACTATAGTTTGTTAACAAGAAATTTGTGGAGTGCTTGAAAAACAATTCTTACCCAAATGAAGGACACACTTTAGTATTAGTATGCATTGGCCGAAATCCAAATTCTTCTTCTCCTTAAAAAAAGAAAGAAAAGAGTAAACCGCTTTTGGACTGGACTGCGGTCATTCCCTACTAATGAGGACCAGTCACCCCACACTGGTCATACACTGGGGTTCTTTTGGACTGGGGTCATTCCCTACTAATGAAGACCCCAGTCACCCCACACTGGTCATACACTGGGGTTCTTTTGGATTGGTTGTTTTGCCAACAATCCTACAGGACCTTTTTGTCAGACATAATCGAGAATACGGTTAAAAAGGCAGGAAATAAACAGTTGTTACTGAACAAAACAAACAGAGTATTTATTTGAGTGTTTACAGTATAGACAACTCGTTTAAATGTCCACGTGATCCACATCAATACCCTTATCTTTGTGTCAGAAGCACAAAATCAGGAATTGGAGGGGAACAGAGAGGAACGACTGATTTACCTATTACTCGAACTAGGCTTGCTGGCTCATCGCTGGTGTGGCGAACACACTTGTGGAGTGAAATATCAGCCTCATACTGTACATTTCTTAGCTGTGAGATTTAAATGTGGCGTGTAGGCTACAGGGCTGGTTGTAGTGGTGGGACTGATGACAGCCTGGTACAGTTTGTACCAAATCAGCCCTCATATCCCTCTGAAATATTAATGTTTTACATAGCTTCTTGTGTGTGTAAATTAAGATCAGCATAAACATGTTAAGATGGCACCGACAGACACGGCAGCTCTACTTCCAGCTCCTAAGCAACTTTGCAGTATTTTTATTATACATTATTTGCCCAGAACATTTTTTTTGTGTAATTACATAGTTGCCAGCATTATAACCAGAAATACGACTTTCCCAAATTGGATCCTTAGTTCGTACCCCCAAGGTAATTGAAATCCCTGTGGCTGCTCCAAGACACCACCGTTGCAGAAGAGGTATTCAGAGTGGACTTCTAGTTGGACTCAGTAGGCATGCAAACCATCCACCACTTCCGAGTACATTTCTCACTAATATTTGGTCCTTGGACAATAAAGTAGACAAACTCAGGGTGAGGATCTCCTTCCAGAGAGACATCAGGGACTCCGGATGTACTGTCCCGTCCATACAGCCAGCTGGGTTCTCAGTACATCAGGCAGACAGGAATAAAGAACTCTCCGGGAAGAAGAAAGGCGCAAGTGTATGTTTCATGATTAACTACTCATGGAGTGATGATGTACAGGAACTCAAGTCCTTTTGTTCACCCGACCTAGAATACCTCACAATCAAATGCCGACCGTATTAGAATTGTCTTCAGTTATAGTCACAGGCGTGCATCTTCCCCCTCAAGCCGATACCCCGACGGCCCGCAATTAACTACACTGGACTTTGCATGGCTGATTAATTAGGGCCGATTTCAAGTGTTCATAAATCGATAATTGGCATTTTTGGATGCCAATTATGGCTGATTACATTGCAATCCACGAGGAGACTGCATGGCATGCTGACCACCTGTTACACGAGCGCAGCAAGGAGCCAAGGTAAGATGCTAGCTAGCATTAAACTTATCTTATAAAAAACAATCAATCTTAACATAATCACTAGTTAACTACACGTGGTTGATAATATTACTAGTTTAACTAGCTTGTCCTGCGTTGCATATAATCAATGTGGTGCCAGTTATTTTATCATCGAATCACAGCCTACTTCGCCAAACGGGTGATGATTTAACAAAAGCGCATCCGTGAAAAAAGCACTATCGTTGCACCAATGTACCTAACCATAAACATCAATGCCTTTCTTAAAATCAATACACAAGTATATATTTTTTTAAACCTGCAAATTTAGTTCAAAGAAATGTATGTTAGCAGGCAATATTAACTAGGGAAATTGTGTCACTTCTCTTGCGTTCAGTGCAAGCAGAGTCAGGGTATATGCAGCAGTGTGGGTCGCCTGGCTCGTTGCGAATTGCATGAAGACCATTTCTTCCTAACAAAGACCGTAATTAATTGGCCCGAATTTTACATAATTATGACATAATATTGAAGGTTGTGCAATGTAACAGCAATATTTAGACTTAGGGTTGCCACCCGTTCAATAAAATACGGAACGGTTCCGTATTTCACAGAAAGAATAAACGTTTTGTTTTCGAAATGATAGTTTCCGGATTTGACCATAGTAATGACCAAAGGCCTGTACTTCTGTATTATAATTAAGTCTATGATGTGATATTTGATAGAGCAGTCTGACAGAGCGATGGTAGACAGCAGCAGGCTCAATAGCATTCATTCAAACAGCACTTTCCTGCGTTTGCCAGCAGCTCTTCGCAATGCTTGAAGCACAGCGCTGTTTATGACTTCAAGCCTATCAACTCCCAAGATTAGGCTGGCAATACTAAATAGCCTATAAGAACATCCAATAGTCAAAAGGTATATGAAATACAAACGTATAGAGAGAAATAGTCCTTATAATTCCTAACTACTACAACCTAAAACTTCTGAACTGGGAACATTGAAGACTCATGTTAAAAGGAACCACCAGCATTCATATGTTCTCATGTTCTGAGCAAGGAACTTAATTAAACGTTAGCTTTTTTACATGGCACATATTGCACTTTTACTTTCTTCTCCAACACTGTTTTTGCATTATTTAAACCAAATTGAACATGTTTCATTATTTATTTGAGACTAAATAGATTTGATTTATGTATTATATTAAGTTAAAATAAAAAAGTGTTCATTCAGTATTGTTGTAATTGTCATTATTACAAATAAATAATAAATAAATAATAATAATATTTCGGCCGATTAATCAGTATCTGCTTTTTTTGGTCCTCCAATAAAATCGGTATCAGCGTTGAAAAATCATAATCGGTCTACCTCTAATCCTGAGGCGGCATTTATTGTAGCTGGGGACTTTAACAAAGCAAATGAGGAAAACGCTACCGAAATTCTATCAACACATTGCCTGTAGTACTCGTGCTTCAAAATCTCTCGACCATTGTTACTCTCCTTTCCGGGATGGCTACAAGGCCCTCCCTTCCGCAAATCAGATCACGACTGCATTCTGCTCCTCCCTTCCTATAGGCAAAAACTCAAACAGGAAGTACCGTGCCAAGTTCTATTCAACGCTCGTCTGACCCAACGTCAGTACAGAGAAAGAGTCGTCGAAATTCAACGGCTCAGATACGAGACGTATGTGGCAGGGTCTCCAGGCAATCACGGACTACAAATAGAAAACCAGCCACGTCACGGACACCGACGTCTTGCTCCCGGACAAGCTAAACACCTTCGGCTGCTTTGAGGATAACACAGTGCTAGCGAAGTGGGCCGCTTCAGAGGACTGTGGGCTCTCATTCTCCGTGGTCGACACGAGTAAGAGTGTTAACCCTCGCAAGGCTGCCGGCCCAGACTGCATCCCTAGCCGCAACCTCAGAGCATGTGCAGACCAGCTGGCTGGAGTGTTTAAAAACATTTTCAAATCTCTCACTATCCCAGTCTGCTGTCCCCACTTGCTTCAAGATGTCCACCATTGTTCCTGTACCCAAGAGAGCTAACTGAACTAAATACCTATAGCCCCATTGCACTCATGTCTGTCATAATGTAGTGCTTTGAGAGGCTAGTTAAGGATCATATCACCTCCACCTTACCCGACACCCCTCAATTTGCATACCGACCCAATAGATCCACAGACGATGCCAATGCCATCGCAATGTACACTGCCCCTATCCCATCTGGAGAAGAGGAATACCTATGTAAGAACGCTGTTCATTGACTACAGCTCAGACTTCAACACCATAGTACCCTCCAAGCTAATCATTAAGCTCTGGCCCTGGGTCTGAACCCCGCCCTGTGCAACTGGGTCCTGGACATCCTGAGGGGCCACCCCCCAAGTGGTGAAGGTATGAAACAACACCACTACACTGATCCTCAACACAGGGGCCCCACAAGGGTGCATGCTCAGCCCCTTCCTGTACTCCCTGTTCACCCATGACTGAGTGGCCATGCACGCCTCCAACTCAATTATCAAGATAGCAGGCGACACAAAAGTAGTTGGTCTGATTACCAACAATAATGAGACAGCCTACAGGGAGGTGGTGAGGGCCCTGTTGTAGTGGAGAAGGTGAAAACTTCAAGGTCCTCTGCGTACACATCACTGGCAATCTGAAATGGTCCACCCACACAGATAGACTAGTGAAGGCGGCGCAACAGCACCTCTTCAACTTCAGGAGGCTGAAAAAATTCCCGAAGGTCCTCACAAACAGATGCACCATTGAGAGCATCCTGTCAGGCTGTATCACCGCCTGGTACGGCAACTACACCGCTCCCCACAACCGCAGGGCTCTCCAGAGTGTGGTGCGGTCTGCCCAAAGCATCACCGGGGGCACCCGGCCTGCCCTCCAGGATACCTACAGCACCCGATGTCACAGGAAGGCCAAAAAGATCAACAGCCTGAGCCACTACCTGTTCACACTGCTACCATCCAGAAGGCGAGGTCATTACTGATGCATCAAAGAGGCGATAGCGTCCCACCTGGCCAACATCCAGTGAAATTGCAGAGCACAAAATTCAAACTACAGTATTATAAATATTTAACTTTCATAAAATCACAAGTGTAATACATCAAAAGAAAGCTTAACTTCTTGTTAATCCAGCCGCTGTGTCAGATTTCAAAAAAGGCTTTACGGCGAAAACAAACCATGCAATTATCTGAGGACAGCACCCCGCATACAAAACATATTTCAATCAGGCAGGTGCAACACGAAAGTCAGAAATAGTGATATAAAAAATGCCTTACCTTTGATGATCTTCTGTTGGCACTCCAAAAGGTGCCAGTTACATCACAAATGGTCCTTTTGTTCAATAATGTCCTTCTTTATATCCATAAAAACTCAGTTTAGCTGGCGCGCTTCAGTCAATAATCCACCCAGTTTCCCTCCATCAAAATGCATACAAAATGAATCCCAAACGTTACTAATAAACTTTTCCAAACAAGTCAAACAACGTTTATATTCAAACCTTAGGTACCCTAATACATAAATAAACAATCAAATTTAAGACGGAGAATCGTTAGTCTTTACCAGAGAAAAATACCAAAGAACGCACTCTCTCTTCCACACGCTTGGAAACACTACAGCCAAAATGGGAGCCACCTAGAAAAACGACATATTCTGGCTAATTTTTCCCAAAACTAGCCTGAAACTCTTTCTAAAAGACTTGACATCTAGTGGAAGCCCTAGGAACTGCAATCTGGGAGGACTTGGCCTTATAATAAAAGTGATAGCCATTGAAAATAGGGGTAGGCTGATTTCTTTTTTTTGTTGGGATGGTTCGTCCTCGGGGTTTCGCCTGCCATATCAGTTCTGTTATACTCACAGACATAATTGTAACAGTTTTAGAAATGGTAGAGTGTTTTCTATCCAAATCTACCAATTATATGCATATCCTAGCTTCTGGACCTGAGTAACATGCAGTTTACTTTGGGCACACTTTTCATCCGTACGTCAAAATACTGCCCCCTACCCAAGAAAGGTTAATAATGTTTACATACTGTTTTACTAATTTCATATGTATATATTGTATTCTAGTCACTGACATACTATTCAACTATTGCTTTATATACACAAACACACACACACACACAATGCTTTCGGGAAGTATTCAGACCCCTTGTCTTTTTCCACATTTTGTTAGATTGCAGCCTTATTCTAAAATGGATTACAAAAAATGTCCTCAATCTACACACAATACCCCATAATGACAAAGCAAAACAGGTTTAGAATTTTTCTAAATTTATTACAAATAAAAAAACTGAATTATTACATAAGCATTCAGACCCTTTACTCAGTACTTTGTTGAAGCACCTTCGGCAGCGATTACAGCCTCAAGTCTTCTTGGGTATGACACTACAAGCAGGCACACCTGTATTTGGGGAGTTTCTCCCATTCTTCTCTGCAGATCTTCTCAAGCTATGTCAGATTGGATGGGGAGCGTTGCTGCATAACTATTTTCAGGTTCAGGTTTAAGTCTGGGCTCTGGCTGGGCCACTTAACTTCTTATGGCTGCAGGGGCAGTATTGGGTAGTTTGGATGAAAGGTGCCCAGAGTAAACAGCCTGCTCCTCAGTCCCAGTTACTAATATATGCATATTATTATTAGTATGAGAATTCTGAGGCTGGTCGATGTTAAACTCATCGCCTATTCAATTCCCTGTAATATATGGATCTGTTTGCACTTCCTACGCCTTCCACTAGATGTCAACAGTCTGTAGAACGTTGAATGAAGTATATACTGTGTTGTGGGGCCGGATGAGAGGGGAATGAGTCAGTGGTCTGGCAGATTGCCAGTTCCTGGTCACGCGCATTCCTCATGATATCGCCTTGCGTTCCATAACTTCTACAGACAGAAGGAATGCTCCGTTTGGAACGTTATTGGATATATATATATGATAACAACATCCTGAAGATTGATTCTCTACTTACTTTTACCAGTTTATTCGACTTGTAATATAACTTTTTGAAGTTTTCGTCCGACGTTTGCCTGCATCTGCGCGAGCGTTTGGACACATGTACTACACATGTTAGCAAAAGTAGCTACTTGGACATAAGTAATCGACATTATCGAACAAAACAACGATTTATTGTGGAACTAGGATTCCTGGGAGTGCATTCTGATGAAGATGATCAAAGGTAAGGGAATATTTATGATGTAATTTCGTATTTCTGTTGACTCCAACATGGCGGAGAAATGTTGTTAAATCTGAGCGCCGTCTCAGATTATTGCATGGTGTGCTTTTTACGTAAAGTTTTTGAAATCTGACACAGCGGTTGCATTAAGAACAAGTGTATCTTTCATCAAAGTTTATGATGAGTATTTCTGTTATTTGACGTGGCTCTCTGCAATTTCTCCGGATATTTTGGAGGCATTTCTGAACATGGCGCCAATGTAAACCGAGATTTGTGGATATAAATATGCACATTATCGAACAAAACAAATGCATTGTGTAACATGATGTCCTATGAGTGTCATCTGATGAAGATCATCAAAGATTAGTGATGAATTTTATCTCTATTTCTGCTTTTTGTGACTACTATCTTTCGCTGGAAAAATGGCTGTGCTTATTGTGGTTTGGTGTGACCTAACATAATCGTTTGTAGTGCTTTAGCTGAAAAGCATATTTGAAAATCGGACACTTTGGTGGGATTAACAAGATTACCTTTAAAATGGTATAAGACACATGTATGTCTGAGGAATTTTAATTATGAGATTTCTGTTGTTTTGAATTTGGCGCCCTGCACTTCGACTGGCTGTTGTCATATCATCCCGTTACCGGGATTGCAGCCATAAGAAGTTTTAAGGACATTCAGAGACTTATCCCGAAGCCACTCCTGTGTTGTCTTGGCTGTGTGCTTACATGCTGACCACACCACTCGCAAAATAAATGTACACAATCAATCATTGCACCCACGCTGCTTGCGCACATTAACAAGCGTCTGCGTAGCCAGGCGCCAAATTAGAACTTGGTTCTATTTGTGACGCTTGATGAGCTGCAAGTCCCACCTCTCCCATCTCCTCATTGGTTTTTAGGGGCAAATACCCACATGGGTGATTGAAAGATGAACTGAGGTCCACACTCCTGTCGAGTTGGTAGTGGTAATGCACCTTAAAGTTGGTTGCCAACCGCCATATAAAGTCAAAAGAAGAAGAAGCCTGAAGGAGGAGAGATGACTAGAAACAAACTTGGTTTATCATCTTATCTGTGGATTAATTGTCAGCGTAGAGAACCTTGTGCATTTCAGGTAAAAGAACAACCCAATGTTTATATCGCAGGACAAATTAGCTAGCAACAGCAAGCAAGCTATCTAAATTACCACAAATGTTTAATGCTTTTTGAGCTGTCCCCAAATTAATATAGTTGGTTCAGAGTTTGTTTTGATATTTCAACCTGCGTGTCCTGATCGAGTCTGGTGTGGGTGGACAAAATCAACACGCGCGTGCGGTCTGGTCAGCATGTTATGGTCGCTGTCCTGTTGGAAGGTGAACCTTCGCCCTAGTCTGAGGTCCTGAGAGCTATGGAGCAGGTTTTCATCAAAGATCTCTGTACTTTGCTCCATTCATCTTTGCCTCGATCCTAACTAGTCTCCCAGTCCCTGCCGCTGAAAAAAATCCCCACAGCATGATTCTGCCACCACCATTCTTCACTGGATGGTGCCAGGTTTCCTCCAGACATAATGCTTGGCATTCATGCCAAAGAGTTCAATCCTGGTTTCATAAGACCAAAGACTCTTGTTTCTCATGGTCTGAGGTGCCTTTTGGCAAACTCCAAGCTACCTGTCATGTGTCTGGCCAATCTACCATAAAGTCCTGATTGGTGGAATGCTGCAGAGATGGTTGTCCATCTGGAAGGTTCTCCCATCTCCACAGAGAAACTCTGGAGCTCTGTCAGAGTAACTATCGAGTTCTTGGTCACCTCCCGGACCAAGGCCCTTCTCCACTGATTGCTCTGTTTGGCCCTGCGACCAGCTCTAGGGAGTGTCTTAGTGGTTCCAAACTTCTTCCATATAGGAATGATGGAGGCCACTGTGCCTTTTGCGACCTTCAATGCTGCAGAAATGTTTTAGTACCCTTCCCCAGATCTGTGCCTCGACACAATCCTGTCTCAACGATCTCCGGATAATTATTTCGACCTCATGGCTTGGTTTTTGCTCTGACATGCACTGTCAACTGTGTGCCCTTATATAGACAGGTGTGTGCCTTTCCAAATCATGTCCAATCAATTGAATTTACCAATCAAGTTGTAGAAACATATCAAGGATGATCATTGGAAACAGGATGCACCGGAGTCTGAATACTTATTTTCATAAGGTCTTTTGGTTTTTAAAATGTTAATAAATTAGCAAAATTTTCTAAAAACCTGTTTTCACTCTGACATTATGGGGTATTGTGTGTAGATTGCTGAGGATTTTTATTTATTTAATCCATTTTAGAATAAGGCTGTAACGTACCTACATGTGGAAAAAGTCAAGGGTTCTGAATACTTTCCGAAGGCACTGTATACTATTACATTTACATTTAAGTCATTTAGCAGACGCTCTTATCCAGAGCGACTTCATACTTTTTTTGTACTGGCCCCCCGTGGGAATCGAACCCACAACCCTGGCGTTGCAAGCGCCATGCTCTACCAACTGAGCCACACGGGGCCCGTATTCTATCCTACGTCTTCTACAGATACACTAAATAAATATTCTACCCACATACTGTCCATAATGTCTCTCACACACACACACGACTCGTTTCAGGAAACTAGGTGTATGTCGCAAGTCACAACTTCACAGGAGAGGCATTTGAACATTTTTTTAATCTTTTTAATCTAAATGCATTTTTTTGGCAGAAATGCCTTCTGGAACATTAAAACTTTCATGTGCCTTAATGACAAACTTGTATGCCATCTGTAAATATGAATAAAGTTGTTAAATTACAAGCCTAGTTGGTTTAGCCACAGAAAAAGACAGGACCTTTTCCGCTAGTCATGATGGCCTGAGATAATGAATGGGCTGGACATGCCAAGAGATGAGTTCAGATTGGCTGAGATAATGAATGGGCTGGACATGCCAAGAGATGACTATCGGATTGGTCACCCACATAGCATCTTATGTCTTTTTGAACTGGTCAGTAGGTGTAGATAATCCTTTCTACTGCAGTTTTTTCAAAAGATATAACGTTAGCCATGGAGAACTGCAAATGTGTTATCGAGAGCATTAGCAACATAGGTGCCCTGAATTTATCAGGTGCTATCGACAAAGGTCAGTGGGAAAAAAGTTATGATGGACTACTTTCAGGAGGACGATCGTAGCATGCTGACTCTCTCCGAAAGAAAACGTAGAGTCTTCTGATGACAGTGATGGAGAGGAAACAGCGATCAACAGTGTTGTTGTCACGGAAGAAGTTGACAAGAGTTTTGAAATCAGGGGAATGTCTGGTAGAAGCAGAGTATGATAAGGAGATTAATACAATTCTGGCATTTGATTGCAAATGCAGAGGGAGTCGAAAAGAGAACACAGAAGGCTGTTGTATAAAACATCTTCAAACTTTGGGCAACCATGTCATCTGTGAGAAGGAGAAAGATCTGATGATTCTCATGGCATTGCACACGGTCAGTGTGAACCAGAGTGACTTGACACAACGCGGACCAAGCAAGCTGTACAAACAAAATGGAAACGACACAGGACGTGTCTTATTTAATGAAAGGGGTTACAGTCTGCCGTGAAGCGTTCATCCATGTTTACGGGTAAGAGTCTAAGCTACAGTTTCAGATATATGTTTCTAATTTGTCCAAGCTGTTTTCATTGCAAGTTAATGCTTACTGTTAAGCTAGCTAGCTATCTGACGTTAGGTGGCTGGCTCGCTAGCAAACATTAAGTGTATGATCTGTGTAGCAATATTATCTCATAAATCCATATGCATTGCTAGTTATAGCCTAATGTTAGAAAGCTAACATTGGACCTATTTGGTTAACTTTAGCTAGCTACGACAATCTGTTTTTATTGCTAGTACTCTATGGATTGGGTTTATGGTTCCTTGTTTAGCTAGCTAGCTACATGATTACATGACCCATCAAGTTAGCCAGGTGTGTCTGACAGTGATTACGGCCATCAATTGTATAATAATGCAAAAATGTGTGTCTGGTATGTCTTTCAGCATCAGTAGAGCACGCCTGACTCTCCTCCACCAGTCATGCAAGGAGAACGGTCTACTGCCTCCCATCAAAAAAGAGAGCTGGCCCAAGCAAGCACAGGTTACACCTGAAGCATGAGGACTTGCAGAAAGTTGTGAACTTCAACTACGCAGAGAATAATGCAATAGTATTACCAGGACACAAACACTTTGGTGGAAAGCTGCTGCCATCTCATGTGACAAAAGCAGCGGTGTGGTGTCTCTACAAGGAATCGATGACAACACTTGGTATGTAAAGCATAAACACGGTTTGATTATTTAATTTACCTCCAACATGATTGCCACTACTTTTATTGATCTCACATTATTCCTGTATTCTCCAGAGGTACGTGTAGTCGGGTTGTCAAATCCTCCACAGAGTTCAAGTAACAGACATGTCAACATCAACTGTTCAGGGGAGAGTGTGTGAATCAGGTCTTCATGGTCGTAATGGTGCAAAGAAACCACTACTAAAAGACACCAATAAGAAGAAGAAGAGACTTGCTTGGGCCAAGAAACACAAGCAGTGGACATTAGACCGGTGGAAATCTGTCCTTTGGTCTGATGAGTCCAAATTTGAGATTTTTGGTTCGGACCACCGTGTCTTTGTGAGACGCAGAGTAGGTGAATGGATGTATGATCTCTGCATGTGTGGTTTCCACCGTGAAGCATAGACGAGGAAGTGTGATGGTGCTTTGCTGGTGACACGGTCTGTAATTTATTTAGCAATCAAGGCACACTTAACCATCATGGCGACCACAGCATTCTGCAGCGATACGCCATCCCATCTGGTTTGCACTTAGTGGGACTATCATTTGTTTTTCAACAGGACAATGACCCAACACACCTCCAGGCTGTGTAAGGGCTATTTGACCAAGAAGGAGAGTGATGGAGTGCTGCATCCGATGACCTGGCCACCACAATCACCTGACCTCAACCCAATTGAGATGGTTTGGGAGAGTGAAGGAAAAGCAGCCAACAAGCACTCAGCATGGTTGAGAGAATGCCAAAAGTGTGCAAAGCTGTCATCTAGCCAAAGGGTGGCTATTTTGAAGAATCTAAAGTATAAAATGTATTTAGATTTTTTTTAAACAATTTTTTGGTTACGACATGATTCCATATGTTTATTTCATAGTTTTGATGTCTTCACTATTATTCTACAATGCAGAAAATAGTAAAAAAAAATATATATATGTTTTTAAATAACCTTGAATGAGTCCAAACTTTTGACTGGTACTGCATGCATTTTATATATATACACAGTTGAAGTCAGAAGTTTACATACACCTTAGCCAAATACATGTAAACTCAGTTTTTCACAATTCCTGACATTTAATCAGAGTAAAAAGTCCCTATCTTAGGTCAGGTAGGATCACCACTTTATTTTAAGAATGTGAAATTATTTATTTATTTCAGCACATTCCCAGTGGGCCAGAAGTTTACATACACTCAATTAGTACTTGGTAGCATTGCCTTTATATTGTTTAACTTGGGTCAAACGTTTCAGGGAGCCTTCCACAAGCTTCCCACAATAAGTTGGGTGATTTTTGGCCAAATCCTTCTGACAGAGCTGGTGTAATTGAGTCAGGTTTGTAGGCCTCCTTGCTCACACACGCTTTTTCAGTTCAGCCCACAAATTTTGAATAGGATTGAGGTCAGGGCTATGTTATGGCCACTCCAATAGCTTGACTTTGTTGTCCTTAAGCCATTTTGCCACAACTTTGGAAGTATGCTTGGGGTCATTGTCCATTTGGAAAACCCATTTGCCATCAAGCTTTAACTTCCTGACTGATGTCTTGAGATGTTGCTTCAATATATCCACATAATTTTCCATCCCTCATGATGCCATCCATTTTGTGAAGTGCACCAGTTCCTCCTGCAGCAAAGCACCCCGACAACATGATGCTGCCACCCCCGTGCTTCATGATTGGGATGGTGTTCTTCAGCTTGCAAGCCTCCCCCTTTTCCTCCAAACATAACAATGGTAATTATGGACAAACAGTTCTATTTTTGTTTCATCAGACCAGAGGACATTTCTCCAAAAAGTACAATCTTTGTCCCGATATGCAGTTGCAAACCGTAGTCTGGCTTTTTAATGGCGGGTTTGGAGCAGTGGCATCTTCCTTGCTGAGCGGCCTTTCAGGTTATGTCGATATAGGACTCGTTTTACTGTGAATATAGATACTTTTGTACCTGTTTCCTCCAGCATCTTCACATGGTCCTTTGCTGTTGTTCTGGGATTAATTTGCACACCAAAGTATGTTCATCTCCAGGATTCAGAACGCGTCTCCTTCCTGAGCGGTATGACGGCTGAGTGGTCCCATGGTGTTTATACTTGCGTGCTTTTGTTTGTACAGATGAACGTGGCACCTTTAGGCGTTTGGAAATTGCTCCCAAGGATGAACCAGACTTGTGGAGGTCTACAATTTTGAGGTCTTGGCTGACTTCTTTTGATTTTCCCATGATGTCAAGCAAAGAGGCACAGAGTTTGAAGGTAAGCCTTGAAGTACATCAACAGGTACACCTCCAATTGACATCAATTAGCCTATCAGAAGCTTCTAAAGCCATGACATCATTTTATGGAATTTTCAAGCTGTTTAAAGGCACAGTCAACTTAGTGCATGTAAACTTCTGACCCACTGGAATTGTGATATAGTGAATAAGTGAAATAATCTGTCTGTAAACAATTGTTGGAAAAATGACTTGTGTCATGCACAAAGTAGATGTCCTAACCGACTTGCCAAAACTATAGTTAGTTAACAAGCAATTTGTGGAGTGGTTGAAAAACAAGTTTTAATGACTCCAACCTAAGTGTATGTAAACTTCCGACTTCAACTGTATATACTCCGACTGGGCTCGTCTTAATATTTATACATTCATTAATTCCATTATTTTACTTTTAGATGTGTGTGTATTGTTGTGAATCGTTAGATACTACTGCAGTGCTGGAGCTAGGAACACAAGCATTTTGCTACACCCGCAATAACATCTGTGTGTGACCAATAAAATTTGACTTGACTATGAGCTTTTTTTGTATACGTGGGTTTTCCCCATTTACTGACTGACAAATGTGTTATTACCACAACACATGCCATTTGCAAGATGACAGAGCATGCCTCTGTACTGTGACTTATGTGCCAACCGTCCGTAGGCCAACAGCCATGTGGGTGTGTGTGTGTGTGCGCGCAGCATGCCAAAGCATGTCCCTGTGCTGAAGCACGTGCCAACCCTTCCACATTAAGGGCAACAGCCTTCCTAATATAGCCTTCAGACAAACTGCCAATAGCTAAATAATTTAACAATTGAAATGTGTCAAACACAAATCCTTCAATATGTTTATCTTAAAATGGCCATAACTGATGAGCATAAGCTTTTCACCATTTAGCTTTGAATGTGACACAATATGAAGGAACAGATTGGTTCCATCCAGTGAAAGTCTTTAAGTACAAATCTAGCTGGATATAAAATGTAAGGCAGAGCCGGCCCGCTCATTAGATGGGATTGACAAGGGCGGCATTTTCTAAGCTTAACTGGCCAACACGCACCTCCAACAACACATCAACCCTCACATAATTCTTCCCAAATACAATGACAATTTCTCTCAACCAGTGGAATATGGGCTTTTTAGGTGAGCGCTGATGCCGCGCTATGATAAGCAGTGCCCACTTTGTCAACGGCAGGGACGCAAAATATTTATCTTGTCCATTCCCAGCGCACCTCTCCAGGGTGCTGTTGGAGAGACGTATGGCTGCGGCACTCGACCAACATCCCCCCCACCAAAAAAATTAAAATTAAAATCAAACCATGTAGCAGATATGGAATAAAGAGTATGAGGCCTTTTCTGTAGCCTACAGGCTGGAGATAAAATGTATGACAATGTAATGAGATGGAAACTTTTTAGGACATATCATGCAGATTTCTCTGATCAAATAGGCTAACTTAAATGGCGCTCAATCAACAACAACAAAAAAAGGCGCTGACATGTTAACAAATAACATATCTTAAAAACAGGTCAAAGTAAAACTGACAATATGGAATGGACAATCACATCTGTTGTCCAGGAGTTTTACCAGATTGTCATGATCAGTGGTTTCAAGTTTGTATCCGTATATTTTTGACAAGCTGATCAAAGCGAAAAAGAAAATACTTCTGCATTTCCCGCTGTGTAAACACATTGCAAATAGGCTCAGGATAACTCCTGATAATCAGGAGCAAATAGCCAATGCAACGTCCTGTTTTACAAACGGTGGGCCCACCACATGGATGGACATTCATTCATGTCATTGGGGGTGCGACATGGTAGGCTACACCCCAGTAAGCATTGTCCGACATCTTTTGGAAATCCTTTTTTGGTCCTGTCCGGACCGGCCATCTTTTTTGGGGTGTTTTACAAAATGGTAGGCCTACCACATAGATGGGCCAGGGATGCACAACTCCAGTCCTCTGGGTCCTGCTTGGTGTCACATCTGACAGCAACAGTGAACTAATAATGATCCTCAGTTTAGAATGCAATTAGTCTCATCAGCTGTGTTGATTAGGGAAGGGGGAAAAGTGTGACACCACTCTGGCTGGAGGACTGGAGTTTCCCATCCCTGTTGTAGGCTATACCTCAGTAAGCACACCCGATGATGCCTTTTGTCATTTTTTTGCCCTGTCTAGACCGGACTTGTATTTTTGGTGCAGTCCGGACCGACCTTGATTTACACATAAATTGTTTTTTGGTCCGGTCAGAACCAATCAGATTTTGGCTGGTCTGGACCAGCCTTGATTTGGCCCAAACATAGAGGTCTAAAAATGACATTTTCACCTTTCACTCAGAACCTAAATGTAATAACTTCAATATCTGAAAAAAATACGTATTTTAGACATCTTTACAACGTAATTTTGCTTACTGTCACTACTCTTGTAGGGGTTGCAATTTTTTTTGTCTCACCTAGGGTAGCAGAAAGGCCAGGACCGGCCCTGATGCAAGGCTTGGTAATCCCCACCATTATGATATTTCTCTATAACAATTTTAATGAATGTGGACTAGAGCGCGACAGTGAGTGTATTTTGTTGTTAGTTTACATGCACACTCATAATTAAATATTAAACGGATTATGGCAGTAGGTAGATTATACAAATCATGTAAACACCATACTCTGTTTATCTTAATCGGCACAAGGTCAATGTCTCCGATTAAAACACCTGGTTTTCTGAGCAATCAATCTGTAACTGTTCGAACATGTAAACACCTTAATCGGCGGTCCAGTGTTGCATTCTATCTGCGAATGTGCTAGCACCAGCCGAGCGAGCCTCCCTCTTTAGCGCGAGTGAATTGTGTTCCGTACAACTGAATGTATGCGTCTTTTAGAAGTAGTTTTCACATATAAACTTTAATGTCCGAACATGTTCGCTGTGGAAGAAAGAGCGTTTATTTTGATTGGCGATGTTCTACATTTTATCGAGTCATTATGTAGCCTGATTTCAGATGTGTCCATGTAAACAGGATTATTATGGAAATCGTTCTTGCAAAGCATGTACACGTTTTAATCGAACTATTATAAATCTGACTATCCACAATCGCATTATTGTGTGCATGTAATCGTACTAATTAATGTTCCAACCCTGTAATAGCATTAATGTCCGCTGTATGGCAACATTGTAATCACATTTGTTGCGATGTATCATTTGCAAAACAAGGGGACGAGTTTCAACCGGCCTAAATCAAAACACCAGAAAATATCGGTTAGTATTGACAAATACTTCTCTACAATCTGTAGTTTGACAGCCTTTGAGGCACAGCGAAAGCGGCACCATTTAAACCGATTACATACACCGAAACTTGACACGTTATTAA
Source organism: Salvelinus namaycush (assembly GCF_016432855.1). Lineage (NCBI taxonomy): Eukaryota > Metazoa > Chordata > Actinopteri > Salmoniformes > Salmonidae > Salvelinus > Salvelinus namaycush. Next base: position 7,597,011 of record NC_052313.1, on the reverse strand, counting down.
ATCTTACCCTGTGTGTGTTGAGGACTTCCAAACAAGCTGCTTTGCATGGTTAATCACACAGCGACATAAGCGGTCGTTTGTTTTCTGTCGCATCTACAGATGCAACTGGACCTCTTCTGGCGCACGTGGGCATGACGTTTGAGCGCTGGGCACAATGGGAGCTCGTGCACTGGCTCGCCTGTTCAATTAGGCTACTAATGCAATATGTATTTTAATAAATGTCATTAAATTACGTAATTATTTTGTATATCTTAGCCTAATAATTGATGTTCCAACACGACTCAATATCAGATAAAAAAAACATCTTATAGGTCTACTATTAGGAATGAAAAACTACAGATTGTGTGTGTGTCAAAGAAAGCGAGTCAGTCAGAGAAAGCGGCACTGAGCAGTCAGTGTAATGATTACTGTTCTTTTTAAAAATGGTTTATTATCCATTTCACTTGCTTTGGCAATGTAAACATATGTTTCCCATGTCAATAAAGGCCATAAATTGACATTTAATTTATACTGACCGGCACAGCCAAGAAGCAGGACCGAGTTTGGGAAAGCCAAAGTCTGTTGCTACCTACCTCAATGGCTGCAACCGACACAGACAAGCGAGATGGTGATCGTTAAGGGTAAGACGTTTAACGCTAGTAATTAATAAATTGAGGACATAACCAGTTATCGACTTTACTGTTTAATAAATGTTGTTTTTTGTGTTTTTCAGGAATTCTCTTTACCGACAACTCTTTTTCTTTGCTGTGTCTAGCCAAAACAGGGCGGACTAGTCTATGACTAGCTAGGGTGTTATGATAACATTGGTGGCACTGGTTGTTCGTAATGAAGGCATTTACATTAATTTGAATAGTTGATTGCTATTTGGTAACTCAGAAGCTATTTGATAGCCTTACATGTAGGCTACAGCGCTTGAGCAAAGGACGTAATGTATGCTTAGAATGGCATCCTCATGCTAACCTTCAAGCCAACATTTATCTACTGATTTGTTTTTTTTATTTTTTTTATTTCACCTTTATTTAACCAGGTAGGCCAGTTGAGAACAAGTTCTCATTTACAACTGCGACCTGGCAAAGATAAAAGGTTATTCCATCTCACAACCAAAACAAGAGCCTAAAAATGTGCCTGGTATAACCTACATGTATAAAGGTGCTCAATGTTGACCTATTTTTCAGACCATGAGACGTCCATGTCATCATCACAGGAAAATATAAACGGTTTAGTTTGATATACTTTAAGCTTACAAACAGGATTGACCTTTTTTTTTTAATAATTTCTTGAAAAAAAGCTTAAAATGTATGACTTTAACCTCAATTCTCAAAACTGATTTTTTCTTCATATAAGCATATGTTGTAGCTTAGACCCTCATCTAAGGTGTTTGTTGTGCCTGCCATCGGTTGGAACACAACAAGCTCTTGAATACATTTGATTTGAATACAAGGTAGGTGTCATTTTAATAATTGAAATAGATTTCATAAAATGGACATATCCCTTCAAACCACTGCAGTTTAGCTGGTACATGAAATTTAAATTGAACTGACATTTTTACTTCTAATTACTACCACAAAGATGGCTGCCTGTCCACCCACCTTCGAATGTCTTCTTCTATGTTATCATAGCGGTCCGCAAACTATCTTTTAAGTGCATGCTGCCACCTACTGTGCTGGAATGTACGTTCAATCATGAAAATAAAATTATAAACCAAATGAATCCCTAACTTCTACCTTCATTGTGTCTCAACCGATTATATCAAATAGGGTCTAAGCTACAACATAGGCTAGGCAAATATATGGAGAAAGAAAAAAGTTTTTAGATAATTGACATTTAATAGGTTTAAAAAAAGGTAAATTTTTATTAAACCACATTTTAAAATAGTTAAGCTTTAATATGTTGTCACTCAACCGTACATTTTTTTCCAATGATGAAGACATGGATGTCTCATTGTATGGTGGGGTATGCAAAATAGGTCAACTTTGAGCACCTATATTATATTTGAGAACCTTTTATCTATTTTGACATTGAGGTCCAAAAAGACACTTTTTGAGCACTTCTACCAGAGGAGGTTGGTGGTACCTTTTTTATTTGGGAGGACGGGCTCGTGGTAATGGCTGAAGCGGAATAGGTGGAATGGTATCAAATACATCAAACAGATTATTTCCATGTATTTCCCCTATATAGTCAACTATTTTATGCAGTTTATGCTGTTTTGAACCAGTGCATTATAGTGTTTGTTACTTGAGTACATTTAGCTTGTGATGTTGCAGACTGAGAATTTATAATAGAATTAGACAAAACACATTTCACATAAACCGACAAATGACATTGCGATGTACAGAAGGCAAAACACCCCATCCAGCCATTCCTTCCTGTACAGATGTGGAGGAGGCTCTGCACTCCAATAGAGAGCTGATCCCTTGTAAGATCTATGGAAGGACCTTCTACACTACAGTCCTGGGAAGACACAAACACACAGATTTGTGTACAGATTGATGTTGCTTTCTGGCTCACTGATATACACATTCCCCAGGCTTCATAATTACACCCTTCCCTCTGCAGCAGAGTAAAACATGGATTATGTTTTGATATGCTTACCAAACACTGGTGAGGCTAAGTAGCCATGTTTACAGTAGCTAAAAATATGGAGGCGGTGATGAAATAATGACCACTATCTGTGTTTTGGTGCCAATTTCCACAGCATTTATCATCAGATGGAGAACAGAGTCAGCAGCAGCTGCTAGTCATTCTGTTGCTGTATTGCTGAGTTAAGGTGTGACTCCCTCCACAAATTAGTCAGGGGTATTATGTACTGTATCAACGTGCAGCTCTATTTTTGTGAAATTTCAGACTTTTTGGGGAGTAAAAACATTTGACTGTTAAAAATCGTATTTTCCCTACACCTAACCATTACCTTAACCCTTGAGCTTAAAATAGCATTTGAACAAATTCAGGACATTAAAATAAGTCCTGACTTTTCAAAAAAGTTGTTTTCCTACCTTGTCAAGATTTTCGGGTGAATTTGTTTGGACACTGGGGCCCTGATAAGGTAGAAAACAAGTACGTACACACACACTATAGCAGTTGCATGCGTGTATTGAGGTTTAAACCTCCCTGCCCCTTTCCTTGTCCCCCTGTAGAAGAAACACACCCCCCCCATCTGTCAGCAAGCACCAGCTAAGAAGAGGAAGGTGTTTGACTATGGCAAGCAGAGAGCTGAGGGAACAGAGATCTACATTATCTAACCCATCAAACCAAAGGTGAGACAACACAACATCACACGGTTCATAATAGGAGAACAGCTCCAATAACCATGCCAAAGCTTGCCTCAGACTACTCTGAAAGAAGCTGTGGAAGGGACATAGTGATGAATTGAATGAAGACAAAGACCCACTCTACTGTAAAACAAGCCCACATTTATTATCTAAATGTGATCTACACTGTATGTGGACACCCATTCAAATGAGTGGATTCTGTTATTTCAGCCACACCCGTTGCTGACAGGTGTATAAAATCGAGAAAGAAAAAAATCGGAGTTTACAGATTTTTAGATAATTGATGTGTTACTAGGTTAAAAAATTTATATTTTTATTAAGTTAATAGGTTAAAAAATTTCTATTTTTATTAAACAACATTTTAAAATAGTTAAGCTTTAATATGTTGTCACTCAACCACTTATGTATTTCAGTCAAAACTTCTACCACCACCACTAGGGCTGTGAAAGTAAGTTGAATAGTCTTTATTTTACGTATGTTTGTGTGGTTTTGAAACACATAATTGCTGTGTGTATTAGCTAGAGTATTCAAATGTGTATTGGCCCAGCCCTTTGGGCACTGCATCTTGCTCTATTGTGTCAGAAGCATAATTAGAAACAGTAGCCTGACATCGGTAGTGCTGGCCTGTAGCCTGACATCGGTAGTGCTGGCCTGTAGCCTGACATCGGTAGTGCTGGCCTGTAGCCTGACATCGGTAGTGCTGGCCTGTAGCCTGACATCGGTAGTGTTGGCCTGTAGCCTGACATCGGTAGTGTTGGCCTGTAGCCTGACATCGGTAGTGCTGGCCTGTAGCCAGCACTACCCTGGGCATTAACAGTGCCTTGATGCCGATTCCATACATGAACCTATAGTATAAGTAAAAAAAACAATATAAATACTGGTGTGCCATAATTCATATGGAACAGATCATAACCATGAGAGGGAGACAAAGTATCTATCGTGTTGGAAAATCCTATGATCTCAGAATATCATATGACCAATTCAAGACTGTTGTCTGACAACTGCATGTACTAATCCACCGTTAAATTATCTCCCTATGTTTGAAATTAACTTTTTCAAACCAATCTATTTTGGAAACTGGAAATGTAATTCTGGTCTAAGCTGTATGTGCATGGTCCTTCCAGAGCAGAGCTTGGCTCCTAGCCCTGTCCCAGATCTGTTCTTTAGCTAAACTAGCTTGTACCCAGATTTGTCTTTAGCTCAACTAGTCAGACTATTGCTTGTTGTATAGACAGTAATCTGATTGACAAGGAGTAGCTAGATGCCTAGACTATTATCCACTGTTCTGCCTGAGTTTGCCACGCTGCCTGAGTTTGCCACGCTGCCTGAGTTTGCCACGCTGCCTGAGTTTGCCACGCTGCCTGAGTTTGCCACGCTGCCTGAGTTTGCCACGCTGCCTGAGTTTGCCACGCTGCCTGAGTTTGCCACGCTGCCTGAGGTGGCGCTTGTCACTTACTGTTGAACACTGAAGGAAGGTCTGTTTTGGGAAATTTTGAAAGTCTTTTTGAAAAAGTAGCTAGCTACCTTTTTGAGTTTGAATCCTGCGACGCGATTGGCATCAGTTGCTGGGACCGTTACTATCTGTCCAGTGATCCTGCCAACCAAGGCCGGGTCCGAGGAGCAGTTTGTCGTAGCAGGTAACCTAGCTGCTACCTAGCTAGCTTGGTTTTCTTGAGGGCTTGAACACAGCCCGCGACGCGGTTAGCCATTGTGGCTGGGACCGCGGATTGTCCTGGGCTTGTGGCTGTCTAGATCCCTGCTGTTTGTTGTTGTTTTCAATCTTCCTTGCGACCTGCCCTGTCTGGAACTGCGAGGAGTAACAGCTTAACCTACGTTGTTTCCATGGCAAACACCAAAGCCGGCGGGAGTAACGTTACCATTGAGGACAGTGGTCACATGTCACAGGTGAAGGATCTTTTAAACTAACAAGAATTTCAGCATCTCTATAGGAGACCTGGGTGGAGTCTGAGGACAAAGTGAGAGAAATGATCTCAGAGAAACTGAAGAGGGACCACAGGATGATTGAGGTGAAGAGGGACCACAGGATGATTGAGGTGAAGAGGGACCACAGGATGATTGAGGTGAAGCGGGACCACAGGATGATTGAGGTGGAGCGGGACCACAGGATGATTGAGGTGGAGCGGGACCACAGGATGATTGAGGTGAAGAGGGACCACAGGATGATTGAGGTGAAGAGGGACCACAGGATGATTGAGGTGAAGAGGCACCACAGGATGATTGAGGTGAAGAGGGACCACAGGATGATTGAGGTGAAGAGGGACCACAGGATGATTGAGGTGAAGAGGGACCACAGGATGATGGAGGTGAAGAGGGACCACAGGATGATTGAGGTGAAGAGGGACCACAGGATGATTGAGGTGAAGAGGGACCACAGGATGATGGAGGTGGAGCGGGACCACAGGATGATTGAGGTGGAGCGGGACCACAGGATGATTGAGGTGGAGCGGGACCACAGGATGATTGAGGTGGAGCGGGACCACAGGATGATTGAGGTGGAGAGGGACCACAGGATGATTGAGGTGGAGTGGGCCCACAGGACTGGAAAACCCACCACCGGCCCAGATGACAGGCCCAGGGCGATAGTGGTCAAGTTCCTGAGGTTCAAGGACAAGGTAGCTGTTCTGGAAAGAGCCAAGAACTTGAGAGGAACATATATCTTCCTCAATGAGGACTATCCTGAAGCTAGAAGAGGAAAGAACTTATCCCAGCCATGAAAGCTGCCAGAGCGCGTGGGGACTATGCTTACATCCAATATGACAGCCTCATTGTCCACCATCCCTCCCAAAAGCTTGGAAGGGACGAGAGAGCCCATGGGTTCGTAGCTTTGATTCCGCAGCGCGCACACACACAGTCACACAAACACACTTACACACACACCAACTGATTAATGGAATGTATATGTTTTCCTCTTGCTTTGTTTGCTCTTTCTTTGATAAGTCAGTATCTAAATAATATGTGTGAAATGCTTGATAATGTATGTGATGTAAACAGAGAGTTCTACTTTCTTGGGGACCTGAATATTGACAGTCCGCTCAAGAGGAAACGTCTCAGTGTAACCAGTGCCTGTAATCTGGTTCAGGTTATTAATCAACCTACCAGGGTGTTTACAAACATTACAGGAACAAGATCATCCACATGTATTGATCACATTTTTACTAATGCTGTAGACCTTTGCTCTAAAGCTGTATCTGTACCCATTGGATGCAGTGATCACAATATAGTGGCTATATCCAGGAAAGCCAAGGTTCCAACAGCTGGGTCTAAAATAGTGTATAAGAGATCATACAAAAGAGTTTGCTGTGACTCTTATGTGTATAATGTTAAAAATATTAGTTGGTCTGATGTGATTAAGGAGGAGCATCCAGACGCTGCACTTGATGAATTTATGAAATTGCTTCTTTCAAATATTGATAAACATGCACCTGTTAAGAAACTGACTGTTAGAACTGTTAAGGCTCCATGGATTGATGAGGAATGGATAAACTGTATGGTTGAAAGAGATGGGGCAAAAGGAGTGGCTAATAAGTCTGGTTGCAGATCTAACTGGCAAATTGAGAAATTATGTGACTAAACTCAACAAAAAGAAAAATAAACTGTTTTATGAAGCCAAGATCAATGAAATAAAGAATGATGTTAAGTACTTTAAATTAAATTATGGGCAGAAAGACAAGTTCAACTCCATCTTTCATTGAATCAGATTGTTTATTCATCACATAACCATTTGATGTGGCCAATTATTTTAATGCTTATTTCATTGTGGGCAAACTTAGGCAGGAAATGCCAACAGTGAGCCATTGTACTCATGCATAAAAGAAAAACAAATAATGTAAGAAAAGCATTGAAAGTTGAATTTTGTCAAGTTAGTGTGGGAGACTTGGAAAAATTATTATTGATCAATAATGACAAACCTCCTGGCATTGACAACTTAGATGGAAAGCTACTGAGGACGGTAGCTGACTCTATAGCCACTCCTATCTGTCATAACGTTTATCTGAGCCTAGAGGAAAGTCTTTGTCCTCAGGCCTGGAGGGAAGCCAAAGTCATTCCGCTACCCAAGAGTGGTAAAGCGGCCTTTACTGGTTCTAACAGCAGACCTATCAGCTTGCATGTGTTTGACCAAATATAATGCTATTTCTCTGTAAACAAATTAACTACAGACTTTCAGCAAGCTTATAGAGAAGGGCACTCAACATGTACTGCATTGACACAAACTACTGATGATTATTGACCATAACCGCTTGTGTTTTAAAGCTTTTCTACCTCTGTAATATCGTGGATTCAGAGCTATCTTTCTAATAGAACTGAGTGTTTTATTTAATTGAAGCTTCTCTAAGGTCAAAGCCCATCTACTCTTTTCTATTTTTACCAATGACCTACCACTGGCAATAAACAAAGCATGTGTCCATGTATGCTGACGATTTAACCATATACACATCAGCAACCACACCTAATGAAGTCACTGAAACCCTTAAAGAGTTGCAGTCTGTTTTGGAATGGATGGCCAGTAATAAACTGGTCCTGAACATCTCTAAAACGAAGAGGATTGTATTTGGTACAAATCATTCCCTAAGTTTTAGACCTCAGCTGAATCTGGTAATGAATGGTGTGGCTGTTTGAACAAGTTGAGGAGACTAAATTACTGGTGTTACTTTAGATTGTAAACTGTCATGGTCAAAACGCATATATTGAACAAAAATATAAACCCAAAAATGTCAATGATTTTACTGAGTTATAGTTCTTATAAGGAAATCAGTCAATTGAAATAAATTCATTAGGCACTATCCTATGGATTTCACATGACTGGGCAGGGCCGCAGCCATGGGTGGGCCTTGGAAGGCAAATTCACATTCTTTAGTGTAGACATTCATTTTTTTATAATTTCATGACTGTTTGATAGTAGATCCCTGAATGGTCAAAAAACCTCCTCAAATAGAAGGATGTTTGTAGCACAACATATCTTACAGGTCGGCCCTCTTTCACTCTCTCATCAGTTACAAGCTGACAGGCTCCCAGAGGCAGGGCCATAAAAGGCCCCAGCTCACTCAACTGCCCCTCCCCTCTCCAACAGCCATCAGCACAGAACAGCATGGAGACAGAACAGCATGGAGACAGAACAGCATGGAGACAGAACAGCATGGAGACAGAACAGCATGGAGACAGAACAGCATGGAGACAGAACAGCATGGAGACAGAACAGCATGGAGACAGAACAGCATGGAGACAGAACAGCATGGAGACAGAACAGCATGGAGACAGAACAGCGTGGAGACAGAACAGCGTGGAGACAGAACAGCGTGGAGACAGAACAGCGCGGAGACAGAACAGGGCGGAGACAGAACAGCGCGGAGACAGAACAGCGCGGAGACAGAACAGGGCGGAGACAGAACAGGGCGGAGACAGAACAGCATGGAGACAGAACAGCGCGGAGACAGAACAGCGCGGAGACAGAACAGCGCGGAGACAGAACAGCGTGGAGACAGAACAGCGTGGAGACAGAACAGCGCGGAGACAGAACAGGGCGGAGACAGAACAGCGCGGAGACAGAACAGCATGGAGACAGAACAGCGCGGAGACAGAACAGCGCGGAGACAGAACAGCGCGGAGACAGAACAGCATGGAGACAGAACAGCATGGAGACAGAACAGCGCGCGGAGACAGAACAGCGCGCGGAGACAGAACAGCGTGGAGACAGAACAGCGTGGAGACAGAACAGCGTGGAGACAGAACAGCGTGGAGACAGAACAGCGCGCGGAGACAGAACAGCGTGGAGACAGAACAGCGTGGAGACAGAACAGCGTGGAGACAGAACAGCGTGGAGACAGAACAGCGTGGAGACAGAACAGCGCGCGGAGACAGAACAGCGTGGAGACAGAACAGCGTGGAGACAGAACAGCGTGGAGACAGAACAGCGCGGAGACAGAACAGCGCGGAGACAGAACAGCGTGGAGACAGAACAGCGCGGAGACAGAACAGCATGGAGACAGAACAGCATGGAGACAGAACAGCATGGAGACAGAACAGCGCGCGGAGACAGAACAGCGCGGAGACAGAACAGCGCGGAGACAGAACAGCGCGGAGACAGAACAGCGCGGAGACAGAACAGCGCGGAGACAGAACAGGGCGGAGACAGAACAGCGTGGAGACAGAACAGCGCGGAGACAGAACAGGGCGGAGACAGAACAGCGCGGAGACAGAACAGCGCGGAGACAGAACAGCATGGAGACAGAACAGCATGGAGACAGAACAGCATGGAGACAGAACAGCATGGAGACAGAACAGCATGGAGACAGAACAGCATGAAGACAGAACAGCATGAAGACAGAACAGCATGAAGACAGAACAGCGCGCGGAGACAGAACAGCGCGCGGAGACAGAACAGCATGGAGACAGAACAGCGTGGAGACAGAACAGCGCGGAGACAGAACAGCGCGGAGACAGAACAGCGCGGAGACAGAACAGCGCGGAGACAGAACAGCGCGGAGACAGAACAGCGCGGAGACAGAACAGCGCGGAGACAGAACAGCGTGGAGACAGAACAGCGTGGAGACAGAACAGCGCGGAGACAGAACAGCATGGAGACAGAACAGCGCGGAGACAGAACAGCGCGCGGAGACAGAACAGCGCGGAGACAGAACAGCACGGAGACAGAACAGCGCGCGGAGACAGAACAGCGCGCGGAGACAGAACAGCGCGCGGAGACAGAACAGCGTGGAGACAGAACAGCATGGAGACAGAACAGCTAAAAGATAATCTGGGAATCCTTCCTTCTTCATGGAGCTTTTTGAAGGTGAGTTGAATATTCAATGTGATGTTTGTATATAGATATATATATTATTTAAGAATGATTTGTCTTGTTTTCATTAACAAATGTTTTTTATTTTGTATTATTAAGGCTATTTAGCAAAGGAGCAGTAGCCATTGCTTTTATTCATACTGTTTGTAAACAATAGCTTCTGCCCTCTTAGGTTCTATTTGACGCTCTGATAATAATGATAATAATATGATAATAAACTGTGAACAACGATGAAGCCATGTCTCTACAGTGTGAGTGATGATCTATTATTTAATTGTGTAATATTACACACTTTCTCTCAATGAATAACATTTCACTCAATGTATACCAAAGTAACAAATATTTAACAACGTTTCAATGTTTTGTATTGCAACAGTTATGAAAGACAATGACATCCAATTTTTTGAGAATGAATAATATAATATGTTACATAGTGTGCATCTGTGATAACTTTATGTCATAGATCCTCTCTCACTCACTCTCTTTCTCTCTCAGGCTATGAAAAAAGACAAAAGACATGACATTGACTCCTGAGTGTTGAACTTTTGCCCCCTCTATAGTAGAGGTCGACCGATTATGATTTTTCAACGCCGATACCGATTATTGGAGGACCAAAAAAAGTGTTGGAGAAGAAAGTAAAAGTGCAATATGTGCCATGTAAAAAATCGAACGTTTAAGTTCCTTGCTCAGAAGATGAGAACATATGAAAGCTGGTGCCAACAGCTGCTGGCAAACGCGCGAAAGTGCTGTTTGAACGAATGCTTACGAGCTGCTGGTGCCTACCATCGCTCAGTCAGACTGCTCTATCAAATCATAGACTTAATTATAACATAATAACACACTGTTAGGAATTTTGTTAATAAATAGTTAAAACAAATTCTAGCTTTAGATAAAACTATAACTAATTGAACTCTGCATGCCTGGTGAAAAGAGATTTGTGTTGTGGGTCATAAAATAAGCAGAAAGGGTCGTTAAACTATGGTTGAACTGACCCAACTTAGCCCTGAGGTGTTTAGATAAGGCTGTGGGTAACTTTTTAGGTCTTCCATTATCTTGAGTTGTCTGCTAAAGTGGTAATAAATTATAGTGAGCCTTCAGGATAAATGATTATATTGTGTGTCATGTGAGTGCCCTGTGAAGTTGGAATGAACTTTTGAACCTGTTTTCTATTTGTCAGGACAATGAGACTTATTCTGTAACCTATGACGTCATATCTTGTATATAAACCTGTGTTTATGATCAAATGGCAGCGTGCTCCGAGAATAAACACTATTATCTAATTTTAATAAGACTGTATCCTGTCTATTTTATGTTAATAAGTATCTTACAAATTCTTATAAATAGACAGATTGAATTTAATTAATGAATACATTAGAGGAATTATTTAATTCCACTAACAATTGGTCCTTCGAGTGGATTTCCAAACTTTGCCTCTGTCATCCGAAGATATTAGCCGAAAACCGTGCACGGGCGGGTCTAGACCCGTTATTTAAAGTCCTGGCCTCTGAATTGAGGTTAAAAAACAGGCCGGTATATATATATATCTGAGGTCGACAGAGACGGTGACGGAATCAAACCGGCATTGCTTTTCCCAGTCTGCAAGACGAAGGTAAATAGTCTTTATTCTCGAATGTGGGGGGTATGATGTAAGTTATCTTTGATTTTAAGTTCTAAACGTGTTTAGCATTTATCAATAATAGTAGCTTCGAATATTCCAAACATATTGTGGGTTACTTGTATGACCAAAATACAAGATGGGTGTTATAGGTCCGAAAAGACCTATGATAGGTGCATTACCGGAAAAAAAATATTGGCCTTAAATGATCCGGGCCTTGCAAGCCGTGAGGATTATTTAAGGAGGATATAGTAAGTGTTGTTAGATAGGACGGTCGTTTTGTACAAATAGGACAGCCATTAATTCAAAAGACATACCTAAATGAAGTTTTAACCTAAAACAGGTGAGGATAAATTCGGTTTGGTGAGAAGGCAGGGTAATCCTAGGCGAACGGAATAACTGATCCTATTCAATACTGAAAGTGATAATATCCAAAAGGGTGGGAGGGAAACTTAATATAGCGAAGTGAGATTGGATAAATACAACCAGAGTTTGACCAGGGAAGTGTGTCCCCTGGCTAATAACTGATAGTTTAAAGTGAGATCTAATGTCCGATCGATAACAACGCTATAGATAAAGTTTCCAGGGAAGAGAATCATATAAATTCATACACATAGATTATAACTAGGTAACGGTAAAACGCACATAACATAGAAATATATTCACCTAGATTGTGAGAGCGGTAGGAAGTGGTAACACACACATAGAGAAATAAATAAATAAATAGAAAGACATAGATAGGTGATAAATACCATAACTACTAGTAACGGCAAGGATTTATCAAACATGGGTAGTAAATCCTCCAAGGAGGTCCCAGTATTAACGGGAGACCAGCGTTTTATGGAACTGAAAGATAAGAGGAATTTAGAATTCTGTCCAAAATGGAGTAAGCATTATGAATTTGATGGTAGGCTAAATGTTGAAAAACTAGAATTGCTTATCAAACAGATACATAAGGAGTGTGGTGAGGATGAGAAGAAGCAGAATAAACAGGGGTTATACACAGCTAGAGTCTGGCTTTCGGAAGCTAGGAAAAGAGTAGAGGGTAGGAACAGAAAGAAATCTAAAGAGAGCCAAGATACGCTGCACTCCGCTCCCACAGATGAAAAAGTTAGCCGAATGGGCGGGGGTGGGAGTCAAATACTATGTCCTTCTCTAGTAGACCAGATATACAGAGGTAATACTGTTGATGAGATAGTAGTGGTGAGAATACGGCTGCAGGAGATAACGGTACAACCACCACCCAAAATTGTGGAGTCTGCTGAAGCCGAAGGGGGAATAGTCGGTGTGGAGAAAGAAAATAAGTCGAGAAAAGTGGGAAATGTGAGTCAAAAGAAAAAGAGAAAATGTTTTAATTGCAATAATTTAGGGCATATCGCCTGGGAGTGTAATATTCCCTGCACACATTGTGACAGGTTAGGACATAAACATCAAGATTGTAATTTAATTAAGAGGGAGGTCAGGCGCGGCTATCGGGAGAATAAGAGAGAGTCGAGAAACAACGAAAGCGAGAAAAATGGGAATTCTCACTGAGGAAAGGCTTGAGCTTTTAAATTAGGGATATTTTGTTGACTCGGGGTTGGAATTACGAATACAGATACATGTAAAGTGGGTTTAAATGCGAATACGTTTTTGTTATTTACATGGCTTTGGTGGATCAGTGGTAGAATTCTCGCCTGGAACGCGAGAGTCTGGGGTTCAGTTCCTGGTAAATGCTTTGACTAAAATCAGAGTTTTTGATTGTAATTAAACTATTTGTATGTTTTGCCTAGAAAGTTATAGTTGCTAGTGTTTGTATAAGATATAAATTGAACTATTTTAATGGATTGTTTAGGTTAAATTGAGTGACTGATTTATCAAAATATAAATAAAATAACGAAACGAATTTCGATGCAAGACGATGTCTGTTGCCTAAATTATATGTTTGAATAATGTATTGGGAATATGGTCGTAATTAAAATGCTGAATCAAGAGATAGTTACTAAATTATAATGAATTCTAAAATAAAAATGAAGAGAGAATTAATTGTATGGTGATAACGCAAAACTGCGTCGTTACGTTGAATACACATTTACGTTACTCAAATTAATTTGAAAGTAGTTTAGGGACAGACTCCCACTCTTTTCTGTACTTCTGGCAGTACAATTTTGATTGAGAGATGTTGTAAGTTCTGATTCAACAGATGTGATAAATTAGGTTTGGTTTATCGAACCCGTACTACTGTAGATGCAGACAGCCAACAATTATTTACAATTCATTGAAAGTCGTTGCGGCTTGGGTCTAGGTTGAGCGCCTGTTGATGACATTGCTCACAAGGCACTTTTGTCGCCACGGCAATGATGTTGTGACTGGGGTGTGGCAGAGAAAAGTGTTTGTGTCATTTAGAAGGAAAATGCATGCATTATTGTTTTGAGTCACTTTTCAGAAGTTGATAGTCATTTCCAAATACATTTTTAAAAGAAGCTGTAAGACGTCAGGGTAGTCAGGAAAGATGCTAAAAACTAGCAACAGATTCGCTAGGTGGGCATCATTAATTTATGGCATTTATTGGACTATATTTGACTGTGAGAAAGGGAGATCTGAATGTCTGAATCGTAAAACATAGTGATAATGGATTCTGATGGTTATTGATTCCTGGTTTGATTGTTTAAGTAACACCAGTTAATTTGAGCAGGAAAGTTCATGTAGTCTAACATTATAATCCGTTTCCATTATGTGGAACAATGTCAGGGTATTAATGTTAAAAAGCAACCTCTATAGTAAAAAACAATTGCATATGTTTTGGGAAATTAGCTAGGTTGAATTTGGTTATTTGAGCTTTTCCTCTGATACATAGACATCTGTAACAGGGGCATCAGTTGTTGTTTTTTGAGGAACATGCAGACTGTGTTTTATTTTATTGAGATGACAAAATTACTCAGAGACTCATGTTTACATCTGAACCATTATAGTAGTGAGTTCTTGTATAGTTTGTTTTTTGCTGATTAAAATGGTTTGTTTATTTGGTTACTGTTTATTGTTTATTTTAGGAGTTGATTTAACTTAATTAAACATTGTATTCTGGTGTGTTTAAGTAGGATTCCTTCTTCCGGGACGGATGGAAGTTATCTAAAATATGTAAGTTGAAGGAGCCATGGGAAAATATGTTTACATTTTTATTAAATACCTGGGTTTAAATTACTGATTTCTTACACTGAGAAATGTACGACATTTGCGACAGAGGAAAAAAGTAATACGGTTAGATAATAAATATCAGGTTAATTGCATCTAAGGCTAGCATGTTCACTTAAGTAGGCATATACATTGACGTTGTTTAAAACTTATGATTAATGATTTGAGGTAAAGAGGAATTATCATTAGGTTTGGTTAATAGTTCACTTTTGAGTTTCTGAATCGATGTAGCACAGTGAATGCTAGTTAGGCGTTTTGTGTTTTTCCTGGGAGAGTGCGAGTTTTATTGTCTCTTGGATGTTTCCTGGGACTATTATCTTGGGGAGAGATTGAGGAATGAGATTGAGGCCATAAACGACCAAATTGAAAGGGCCTGAAAGGTTTTAGTTTTTTCATTAAGGTTTGCAAATATACACACATAACACATTTGTTGGGACTATTGTTTTAGTGCAAAGGTATTTTAAAGGGGCATGCTCACATATGGAGTTTTATGAGTTTTTATTTTCTGAGTTTTAATTACACAAGTTAATTTTTTGATTTTAAGGATAAAGGGTTCTTTAAAATGTCTGGGAACATGACTATACAAGGGTGGTATAACCTTTGACCTTTATCATGGCTGTCTCTTGAGGTCTGATCAGCTTCAGGGGAGGGCCATGAAGATAATGCATTTGTGGTCATTTGGGATACTAGTTTTGAGGTAAATTAATTGACTATTATTGATTTGGTATTACAACAGGAAAAATCCCCTTTGTCATCAATAATAAATGGGGGAAGATATGATACATTGAGGTTTGGACAGGAGATATTTTAAGCCAATAGGGCAGGAAAATACATAAGCATTAACATTATTTATGAGAAAAAATAAGTTTTAGTTCTTAGGAGTGGTAATTTACTGTGGATAAGGTATCCACACTGTAAAACATATATTAATTATTTATGAGACTGAGTTTAAGGTTAACCAATGTTATTATTTAATAAAAAACAGTGGACTCCTGGGGGAGAGAGCTTATTAGTAAAGAAAGGATTTGATATGGTTACCATTTGTTTTGGCCATTAGAAGATTTTTATTTAAATAGTATTAAAATTGACAGGGGTATATGGCATATGTGATGATTTAGGATTATTGATAGGATGGAGATAGGTTGATTAAGGTTATGTAAGGACTTTAGAGATTGACACTATAAGAAATCCATGATTTTAGATAAAGCCAAAACAGTGAGACACTTAGTTAATATTTGGATGGAACACATAGTTGTTATTGACTATTATGAGAAAAAGGCATACAGAGGGGTCCGCCACGCACTGTTGAGATCTTGAAGGTTTGAGAGCAGAGTGGAGAGGGGGGACCAGGACATGAGCAAGGTAGGCTGTGAAATAAGATAGGTGAGAAAAGGGATACGGTTTAAATCAATAAATATATATATATTTAAGAACATATATAAGCAGCACAGATACCTTTTAAAGTAGATAAGTCACTTGACAGAGAATTGGAAAAGGATAGATATGAATGGACGCCCAAGGGAGAATTGGACATGCGGCGAATGAAAGGGGCGTTCCTACATGACAATGTCAGACATAAGGATAATTTACACTAATTTTACCTAAGTCATTGGTTAGGTTAGGCAAGGTTGTTACCTGGCAGAGCCAGGTAACAAAGGGGGGATGGGTAAGTTGTGGTCTAGGATAGGATGTGGCCTATTGGATGATAAACTAATAAAATAAAAAAATCTAGCTAAACAAGCAGATATAGAAATAGAAAGAAGTATTGTTGATTACATGAAAAGGTTGTTTGTTTAACCAAACCTGTATGTCCAAGATTTTATGCACTACAGGTGAATTACAGGTGAAGTCACTCAATCCAGTCCCTGAGGCCTGTTGGGGGGACCATACCAAGACTCCTGGTAACAGCTAGCTGAAAGAGCTACCCGGATTCATATCACACTGCGGGAGGGTAAGACACATTGACACTGTCGAACAAGCACAGTGTCCGAGAGGAGAACTGGAATTAACAGAATTCCGGGGGCCATCTCTCGGATGAAGATTTCCTTTTCCCCGTCATTCCATTCCTGTGTTTGTTCATAGAAGTGAAAGTGTGTCTGGCTTCTTGCTGATGATGTTTTCTCTGGGAGAGGGTGGGGCTTTATAGGTGGGCGGTCCATCCTGAGCTGTCTGGTTGTGGGAGCCATATTCCTGATACACCATGAACCCCAAGAAGGCCAGAGGGTAATATTGACACATAGTTAGACAATGAGGATTTTTTTTGTATTAACCAAGCATAAGAGATCACTTGATCTGGATTGACAGGAAGTTAGAGTAGAGATTGGGAAGGATGTCTCTGTGGAGTTCTATGTAGACCAAATGGGGTCTCTGACTCTTTGGCAGTTAGGACTAAGAGCAGCCATTGTGGAAGACATCTATGAAAGTCCCTGTGTAGTTCATGGAAACAGGTTATAGCTCACATCATGAGGGCTACATAAATCTACATACCCAGTATGGAAGATGGAGAGTAGTGAAAGTAAGGGTTTCAGTTGACAACCTAGTGCCATTCCCAGTACGAGAAGTTAGAGCAGATGATAGTCAGCCAGAATACAAGCAGAGCCCCTGACAAAGCAGATACTGACCGTAGAGTTGTCCAGAGCCAAGGGCCGATGTGGATGGTTCAGATGAAAGATTTTAAGGAAGTGATTGAGGTGGAAACTGTTATGGGGATTCTAACCTATGGTTAGAATTGTTTCAATATAAAGCCAGATCTGTGGCGAAAGAATAGGCATGCTAGGCATGCCTCAGCAAAACCTCAGTTCATAACCATTTCCTTTCCATTTGATGGAATTGCTACACTCATGGAATGGCCTGTATGATAAAGCGGTTCAAGAGGGCAGGAAGCAGAACTATGACAGTTGCATTGATCTGTGATATGTGTGCCCAGGTGCCGATTACATCCAGATTTTCTCTTTCACAGTGACAGGATTTTATGGATCGCTACATAACACACGGATGGGAAGTAGGGGAAGTCAGTACATGCAATAGGACTGAGTATGTTACAACCGAGAAGACAATGAGGGATCTGACTGGCAGATGAAAAGGTTTAGAGTGTGGAGGTATGAAGTTGTGACCTAACCTGCCTACAAATTGGAACGGTAGTTGTGCACTAGTGCAGTTAGGCATGCTCTTTACCCTTATCCAGATCCAATTCAAAGCGAGGAATTAGATCATAGCAGGATTAGAGTCAAGTATTTTCTAGTGGTCCACTCTCAATAAGAATGTGGACTAGATCAATTATACCAGAGATGTAATGAATGGCTTGGCAGAATAGAATAGAATAGAATCGCGTTAGATATGTTATTGGCAGAAAAGGGTGGGGTTTGTGTGTTATTCGGGTCGATGTGCTGTACGTTTATCCCAAATGACACAGCTCCATATGGATCAGTGACCAAGGCCTTGGCAGGTTTAACCACCCTAGCTCACGAGTTGGCAGTGACCTCAGGGGTGGATACTTCTCTGACTAATTGATTTAACAGTATGTTTGGGAAATGGAAAAATGTCATGATTACTGTGTTATGGGCTACCTTCACCTGTGTGACTGTGTTAGTTTTGTGCGGATGTGGTTTGATTCCGTGTGTGAAAGTTCTCATTTCCAGGATTCTGGAGAAATCGATGACACAACAGATGATGAAGTACGGACCAATTCTAAGCTCTGACCAGTGGAAGGATGAATGTATGGGCCCGGATCTAGTGGAAAACGACTCCGGATCTTTTAATTATGAGGAACCGAGATTGGACGAGACTGTATTTGACGTTTAGAGAATTTAGACGGTTACATGTTTCAATATATAGACTGTTTCTTTAATGAAGATTGTAACGAAAATCCTAAATAGAGTTATGTTTCTGATGAAGGTTAGAACAGTCATTGATGTTGATGGAGTGTAAATACATGTATTGGATTGGTTTTATTCTTGTATAACCTTTATGTTTCTATATGATATTTGATATGTAGCTATGAATTGTTTTGTTATTTAGGGTGGATTGTTAGGAATTTTGTTAATAAATAGTTAAAACAAATTCTAGCTTTAGATAAAACTATAACTAATTGAACTCTGCATGCCTGGTGAAAAGAGATTTGTGTTGTGGGTCATAAAATAAGCAGAAAGGGTCGTTAAACTATGGTTGAACTGACCCAACTTAGCCCTGAGGTGTTTAGATAAGGCTGTGGGTAACTTTTTAGGTCTTCCATTATCTTGAGTTGTCTGCTAAAGTGGTAATAAATTATAGTGAGCCTTCAGGCTAAATGATTATATTGTGTGTCATGTGAGTGCCCTGTGAAGTTGGAATGAACTTTTGAATCTGTTTTCTATTTGTCAGGACAATGAGACTTATTCTGTAACCTATGACGTCATATCTTGTATATAAACCTGTGTTTATGATCAAATGGCAGCGTGCTCCGAGAATAAACACTATTATCTAATTTTAATAAGATTGTATCCTGTCTATTTTATGTTAATAAGTATCTTACAAATTCTTATAAATAGACAGATTGAATTTAATTAATGAATACATTAGAGGAATTATTTAATTCCACTAACACACACACTGTTACATTGTACAACATTGTACAACCTTCAATGTTATGTCATAATTATGTACAATTCTGGCAAATTAATTACGGCCTTTGTTAGGAATAAATGGACTTCACACAGTTCACAATGAGCCAGGCGGCCCAAACTGCTGCATATACCCTGACTGCTTGCATGGAACGCAAGAGAAGTGACACAATTTCCCTATTTATAAGAAATTCATGTTAGCAGGCAATATTAACTAAATATGCAGGTTTAAAAATATATACTTGTGTATTGATTTTAAAGAAAGGCATTGATGTTTATGGTTAGGTACATTGGTCATTTTTCGCAAATGCGCTTGTTAAATCATCACCGTTTGTCGAAGTAGGCGCATCGATTATATGCAACGCAGGACACGCTAGATAAACTAGTAATATCATCAACCATGTGTAGTTAACTAGTGATTATGTTAAGATTGATTGTTTTTTATAAGATAAGTTTAATGCTAGCTAGCAACTTACCTTGGCTTCTTGCTGCCCTCGCGTAACAAGTAGTCAGCCTGCCACGCAGGCTCCTCGTGGAGTGCAATGTAAGGCAGGTGGTTAGAGCGTTGGACTAGTAACCGGAAGATTGCAAAAACGATTCCCCGAGCTGACAAGGTAAAAATCTGTCATTCTGCCCCTGAACAAGGCAGTTAACCCACCGTTCCTAGGCCGCCATTGAAAATAAGAATGTGTTCTTAACTGACTTGCCTAGTTAAATAAAGGTGTAAAATATATATATATATATATATTCGGCAAATCGGTGTCCAAAAATACCAATTACCGATTGTTATGAAAACTTGAAATCGGCCCTAATTAATCGGCCATTCCGATTAATCGGTCGACCTCTACTCTATAGCCACCCTGGTTATTATATGACCCTGATGGTCATCTACGATCGTTGGAACATCTTGAATAACAATAAGGGGCTCATGTACTCTTAAATGTCCACTCAGCACAGCCCTGGGAGCATGGTTCCTCTCTAGTTTTAATCCTAGGTTTATGACTTCTCGGGAGTATTTCCTAGATGCTGTGCTTCGACATATGCATTGATGGGTCGTAGATTTTTTAACTGGGTATCTGTAAAACTCTTTGTGACAACTGCTGATGCAAAAAGGGGTTTTGAGAAATACATTTGGTTGATTTAACAGATTTGTATTATTATTATAAAAATATTATTATTATCATAATCTTTATTATTATGTTACAGGTGAGATGTACCCAGAAATGTTAACGTCTTATCAAGTGCTCAAATCTGTACAGCAGCCCCAGACAATCATGTACAGTAGCTCCAACTTACAAGAATGAGTTTACAAGGCAGTGATGAAAACAGTTTTATATGAGCGCTAATTCAAACATACAATGATGTATATTTGATACAATTACCCATTCAAAGCTGTTGTTACAAAATCACTTCTCATTGCATTCATTTCAAGGTTTCACAAACATAAAACAACTATCTAGTTCATGTTTCTCGGACCAACACACGGTTGAGTTTCCTATTTACTAAAAATCAATCATTAATTTGGGCTGCAAGCCCGACACCGGTACACTTATGACAACATCCAGCTCAAAGTGCAGGGCGCGAAATTCAAAAGATATTTTTTAAAAATATTTAACTTTCACACATTAACAAGTCCAATACAGCATATGAAAGGTACACATCTTGTGAATCAAGCCAACATGTCCGATTTTTAAAATGTTTTACAGGGAAGACAAAATATGTAAATCTATTAGCTAACCACGTTAGCAAAAGACACCACTTTTCTAACTCCATCAGTTTCTTACTCCATCACTAGCTATCACAAATTCGACCAAATAAAGAAATAAATAGCCACTAACCAAGAAAAAACTTAATCAGATGACAGTCTGATAACATATTTATTGTATAGCATATGTTTTGTTCGAAAAATTTGCATATTTCAGGTATAAATCATAGTTTACATTTCAGCTACAATCAGAAATTGCACCGAAAGCAGCCATAATATTTACAGACACCAACGTCAAATACCTAATTACTCATCATAAAACATTTCTGAAAAATACATAGTGTGCAGCAATTGAAAGACAGGCATCTTGTGATTCCAGACAATATTTCCGATTTATTAAATGTTTTACAGCGAAAACAAAATGTAGCGCTATATTAGCGTAGCCACAATAGCCAGAAACACTTGGGCGCCCACGACCAGTTCACATGCACGACAGATATATGAAATAACATCATAAATTGGGTCTTACTTTTGCTGATCTTTCATCAGAATGTTGAACAAGGTGTCCTTTGTCCAGATGAGTCGTTGTTTGGATTCAGAACGGCAAATTTCCCTCTTCATTTAGCATGGGCACTAGCCGAGTGGCACGGATCTCTCCAACGTAAACAAAGTCAGAGAACGGAACACGGCAAAACTCCCGAAAAAATTTCAATAATCTGATTAAACTATATTGAAAAAACATACATTACGATGATATGGTCACATGTATCAAATAAAATCCGAGCCGGAGATAGTTGTCGTCCATAACGGCAGCAAAACAGAAGGCAATCCCACTTCCAAGTCGCGCGCTTCAGAGTACCGGAAGTGGACGGTCACGTCAAAGAAATAGCTTTTATTCCACCTCAGACCAAGATAAACACAAAATTTCTTCTCTCACATCATCTTGACACCCAGAGGAAGGCGTATGGAGTGTACGTAGACTCCTACGTGTCATGACCATGTATAGGCAGGAAGTTGAACAGAGCATATATTTCTGACATTCCACTTCCTGGTCAGGGAAAGTGCTGCCAAATGAGTTCTGTTTCACTCAGAGAAATAATTCAAACGGTTTTAGAAACTAGAGAGTGTTCTCTATCCAATAGTAATAATAATATGCATATTGTACGAGCAAGAATTGAGTACGAGGCCGTTTGAAATGGGCACGATTTCACTGGCTACTCAATACTTTCCCTTGCAGCCATAAGAAGTGACAAAACACAAAAAGTTGCAATATAATCTGTATACATGTCATTCTATACTAAAAACAGATACATTCTGAAAGATGTTGATGTGTTAACACATTTTTTTTTATACATCTCTCAATTTAGGATAATACCGTTTATTTTTACTTTACTTAAATTGTATTATTTATGTTGTCTCATACCATGCCAATACACTATCAAGCAATGCAGACAGATGTGGAATTAACCCCATAACAGTTGTGTATCTTTTTAGATCAAGAATACTAATAGGCATGATCAGATCCTCTTTCCTATGTAGGCATCATATAATGCACAGCCACATGCAAATCCATAAACTCCACCAATAAAACATTGAAAACCTTAACATGACTACTGGCAATGTCATTATTTTTGTCACCATCCATCAATGGTTGAATTGTGTTATTTTTCTTTGTACATGCACAGAGCTTCCAATGGCTGGAGCCAAGCAACGTAGTGAATTAAAAAGACCCAAATAAAACGTATGTGAAAAGATGTGGTCAAAGTATAAAACTTTGCTGTTTTTTTTTTAAATAAAATGTTTTGTTTTGTGTTTTTGTTACAACAACCAGGTCTTCTTAACATTTGACATAACTAGTAAGCCTTACATCCTGAATGTATATGGGCTCCCAAATATGCACCTGGGAACACATGCACTTTTAAGTAATTGAGCCAAGAACATAATTTCTATATTGTAATTAAAATCATTGACCCATAAGAGAACACATGACCAAAGCATATAGAATAGAAACAACATTATTCTTAATGAGAAATATAATCTAATAAACAAATATTTGCATAACGAAAGACATGAAAACTGTCTCCAATGTATTTAGCTGTGTACAACTATCATATTGGCAGTAAGGTCATTGAGAATAACAATAGTTATTGTGGGAGGTTTAGGGATAAATATAGTGAAGGATCATGAATGTTAAAGATTTGTTCACAGTGGGGATTTTGAAAGAGGGGGATTAGAACCCCCAAAGTAATAGTGGTAAGAAAGATCAAAAAGGTCATTTCAGGTTGGTAATAACTTTATGGAAACCACTATTCACACTATGTGGATTAGAAACATGTACAGACATAGAGAACTATCACATCAAGAAGGTGTAACAGGGATGAATGGATATTCAATGTACAACAGTAGTCTTCTGTAACAAGCAATATGTATTAAATATGTTTACATACATCCATCCATGACTGAATGCTTTCACAAATGCGTTGAAAGGTTTTGTAAGTAAGTTGTAACAGGCCTCATTCAGCAGTCTGAATTAACCTAGAGACACCAAAACATAAATGTTTAGAGAAGCTTGTTATTCCACATGTAAGGGGCAAAGAGCTGATTTACCTAACTCTGTACAGACCAACGGAATTTCCAGAGTTAGCTATCCCTGAGACTGTGTATGATAACTCTGACTCGTACATCTAATGGTTATTGTAGATGTTAGCTACAGAGGGAGTTTACAGTATGTAAAAGAGCTGTATAAAGGCAAAGAGAGCAACGAATTGACCTACGTGACCTCAGAGGGTCAGCCTACTTTATGATAGAGAATGCAGGGATGTGTACTGAACCTGTACCCATAATAAAACAAAGTGATCTATGGTCAAATGCAACTAAAGGCTTTAATGAAGTGGCAGCTGCATTCATATAGATGATTTCGCTATAGTGTAGGACCAGTAAGAACATAGATTGAATTATCTGCTTTGTACTATTAAGCAAGAGGCCTGACCTATTTCTATAGAAGAAGCCCCTTTTTATATTCAGCATCTTAATTAACTAACTCGTCAATATGTAAAAAAAAAAAAAAAAGACAACTTAACGTACAGTTGAAGTCTGAAGTTTACATACACCTTAGCCAAATACATTTAAACCCAGTTTTCGTTCATTCCTGACATTTTAATCCTAGTAAAAATTCCCTGTCTTAGGTCAGTTAGGATCACCACTTTTATTTTTAGAATGTGAAATGTCAGAATAATAGTAGAGAGAATGATTTATTTCAGCTTTTATTTATTTCATCACATTCCCAGTGGGTCAGAAGTTTACATACACTCAATTAGTATTTGGTAGCATTGCCTTTAAATTGTTTAACATGGGTCAACCATTTTGGGTAGCCTTCCACAAGCTTTCCACAATAGGTTGGGTGAATTTTGGCCCATTCCTCCTGACAGAACTGGTGTAACTGAATCAGGTTTGTAGGCCTCCTTGCCCCCACACGCTTTTTCAGTTGGGATTGAGGTCGGGGCTTTGTGATGGCCACTCCAATACCTTGACTTTGTTGTCCTTAAGCCATTTTGCCACAACTTTGGAAGTATGCTTGGGGTCATTGTCCATTTGGAAGACCCATTTGCGACCTAGCTTTAACGTCCTGACTGACTTCAATATATCCACATAATTTTCCTCCCTCGTGATGCCATCTATTTTGTAAAGTGCACCAGTCCCTCCTGCAGCAAAGCACTACCACAACATGATGCTGCCACCCCCGTGCTTTACGGTTGGGATGGTGTTCTTTGGCTTGCAAGCCTCCCCCTTTTCCTCCAAACATAACAATGGTCATTTTGGCCAAACAGTTCTATTTTTGTTTCATCAGACCAGAGGACATTTCTCCAAAAATGTACATTCTTTGTCCCCATGTGTAGTTGCAAACCGTGGTTTGGCTTTTTTATGGCGGTTTTGGAGCAGTGGCTTCATCCTTGCTGAGCATCCTTTCAGGTTATGTCAATATAGGACTCGTTTTACTGTGGATACAGATACTTTTGTACCTGTTTCCTCCAGCATCTTCACAAGGTCCTTTGCTGTTGTTCTGGGATTGATTTGCACTTTTCGCACCAAAGTACGTTCATCTCTAGGAGACAGAACGCGTCTCCTTCCTGAGCGGTATGACGGCTGTGTGGTCCCATGGTGTTTATACTTGCGTACAATTGTTTGTACAGATGAACGTGGTACCGTCAGGCATATGGAAATTGCTCCCAAGGATGAACCAGACTTGTAGAGGTCTACAATTTTTTTTTTCTGAGGTCTTGGCTGATTCCTTTAGATTTTCCCATGATGTCAAGCAAAGAGGCACTGAGTTTGAAGGTAGGCCTTGAAATACATCCACAGGTACACCTCCAATTGACTCAAATGATGTCAATTAGCCTATCAGAAGCTTCTAAAGCCATGCCATAATTTTATGGAATTTTCCAAGCTGTTTAAAGGTACAGTCAACTTAGTGTATGTAAACTTCTGACCCACTGGAATTGTGATACAGTTATTTACAAATGAAATAATCTGTCTGTAAACAATTGTTGGAAAAATGACTTGTGTCATGTGTCATGCACAAAGTAGATGTCCTAACCGACTTGCCAACACTATAGTTTGTTCACAAGAAATTTGTGGAGTGGTTGAAAAATGAGTTTTAATGACTCCAACATAAGTGTATGTAAACTTTCGACTTGTACAACTGTACATGACCCTCTCTCCCTCAGTGACATTGTTAGTTTCAAAGATCTCCACCCGTCTCCCCTTATCAATGCCAGTTAGCTGCCAAATGTAATCCCTTCCGTGCACTCAACACATTCCAAGCTTAGTTGCACACACTATATACCTTCCTCCTATAACCCTTAACTTCTGGTAGACCCGCTACGCTAACCTGGGAGCTAACTGAGCTAGCCACGCTGCCTGACAGCTAACTGAGCTAGCCACGCTGCCTGACAGCTAACTGAGCTAGCTACGCTGCCTGACAGCTAACTGAGCTAGCCACGCTGCCTGACAGCTAACTGAGCTAGCCACGCTGCCTGACAGCTAACTGAGCTAGCCACGCTGCCTGACAGCTAACTGAGCTAGCCACGCTGCCTGACAGCTAACTGAGCTAGCCACGCTGCCTGACATCTGTGAATTGTTAGAGGCTACTGCACTGTTGGAGATAGGAACACAAGCATTTCGCTACAATAACATCTGCTAAATATGTGTATGTGTCCAATAAAATTTGATTTGATTTTGACATCTGACTGATCTAGCCACGCTGCCTGACATGCATTTTAATAGCAACTGAAAAGGAAAACAATGCTGTGTTATGTCTTGGATTGCTGTCCCCTCCCTGCTGGCTACCAGCATAATAATTGGTTAGTGTGCATCCCAAATTACACCTCATTTCCTATAGTGCAATACTTTTGGGACAGAACTAGGTGTGTTCTCCTGTAGTAACGTTTTCATGGGAGAAATCATATGTAGGTAGACTCTGTGTGTAAGAGGTAGGCATGCAGTTTGGTACCTATAACATTAATTCACATTTAGGAATCTAATTCACTGTCACTATTCTCCATTCTTTGGCTTGCAGGTGCTTAAACATTATGGTAAATGCAATGTCTTGGTACTGTCCTTTTAATGACCGTACTAAACCCGGAGCATGCGGATATCTAGAGGAGATAATGTGTTTGAATTGGGACTGGTGAACTGCACTGCATTTTAAAGGGAGTATCCACTTATTGGATGTGCATATACAGTGTAGTCTGTATTAAAATCAGTTTAATCACTGATGGATACAAGCGTGTGATCTGAGCTGTAACCAGATATGAGTTGACTGCGAGTGTCATGTGACCAACCGTGAAGTGGTATGATGCCAAACCACTTCTGTCACTAGTGGTAAATCTCAGCGTCCAGGAAGACCTAAAGTACTGGTATAGAGGACTTTACAGTATATGCTGGCCAAATATATCAGCATCACAATCAGTGGACAAAACAGTTTCTTAGAAGCAAGTGAGAGACTTTGCTCAGAGGATTCTTGGTGTTGCTCAAGAAAACAACAACCACCAACACACTGTGACGGCGCCACCTCGGACCTAGTTAGCCCTTCATCATTCTACACCAATGGGTCACTGAAGTATGTGTGTGTGTGTTCCAGCCAGAGCCTTCCAAGAAGCAGTCCAACTGGCGTAGGAAACACGAGGACTTCATTGCCACCATCAGAGCTACCAAGGGCCTCACTCAGGTCATGAAGGAGGGGGGGGGGGGCCTTACCCCCTCCTCCACCCCCCTCCTACGTACCAGGTAACACCACCCTTATCTCCAACTCCACCCCCCCTCCTACGACCCAGTGACTGTGTGATTGTGTTCCAGATATTATCCAGTGACTGTGTTGTTTCAGATTATATCCTGTGTCACTGTGTGATTGTATTGTTTCAGATTAATTCCAGTGACTGTGTGATTGTATTGTTCCAGATTATATCCAGTGACTGTGTTGTTTCAGATTATATCCAGTGACTGTGTTGTTTCAGATTAATTCCAGTGACTGTGTGATTGTATTGTTCCAGATATTATCCAGTGACTGTGTTGTTTCAGATTATATCCAGTGACTGTGTTGTTTCAGATTATATCCAGTGACTGTGTGATTGTATTGTTCCAGATATTATCCAGTGACTGTGTTGTTTCAGATTATATCCAGTGACTGTGTTGTTTCAGATTATATCCAGTGACTGTGTGATTGTGTTGTTTCAGATTAATTCCAGTGACTATGTTGTTTCAGATTATATCCAGTGACTGTGTTGTTTCAGATTATATCCAGTGACTGTGTGATTGTGTTGTTTCAGATTAATTACAGTGAATGTCTGATTGTGTTGTTCCAGATTCCATCCGGTGACTGTGTGATCAAATAAAATGGTATTTGTCACATGCGTTGTAAAAAACAGGTGTACATTTACAGTGAAATGCTTACTTTCAGGCCATTCCCAACACTGCAAAGAGAGAAAAAAGAGAAATAATAGGGAAAAAATATCACAAGGAATAAATACGCAATGAGTAACGATAACTTGGTTATATACACGGGGTAACAGTACCGAGTAAATGTGCTGGGGTACGAGGTAATTGAGGTAGATATGTACAGTGCCTTTGGAAAGTATTCAGACCCCTTGACTTTTTCCACATTTTGTTACTTTACAGCCTTATTCTAAAATGAATTAAATAAAAAATCCTCAGCAATCTACACACAATAACCCATAATGACAAAGCAAAAACAGGTTTGTACATTTTTTTGAAAATGTATTAAAAATAAATAACAGAAATACCTTATTTACATAAGCATTCAGACCCTTTGCTATGAGATGCGAAATTGATCTCAGGTGCATCCTGTTTCTATTGATCATCCTTGAGATGTTTCTACAACTTGATTGGAGTCCACCTGTGGTAAATTCAGTTGATTGGACATGATTTGGAAAGGCACATACCTGTCTATATAAGGTCCCACAGTTGACAGTGCATGCCAGAGCAAAAACCAAGCCATGAGGTTGAAGGAATTGTTTGTAGAGCTCCGAGACAGGATTGTTTCGAGGCACAGATCTGGGGAAGGGTACCAAAACATTTCTGCAGCATTGAAGGTCCCCAAGAACACAGTGGCCTGTATCATTCTTAAATGGAAGAAGTTTGGAACCACCAAGAATCTTCCTAGAGCTGGCTCCCAGCCAAACTAAGCAATCGGGGGAGAAAGGCCTTGGACAGGGAGGTGACCAAGAACCCGATGGTCACTCTGACAGAGCTCCAGAGTTCCTCTGTGGAGATGGGAGAACCTTCCAGAAGGACAACCATCTTTGCAGCACTCCACCAATCAGGCCTTTATAGTAGAGTGGCCAGACGGAAGCCACTTCTCAGTAAAAGGCACATGACAGCCTGCTTGGAGTTTGCCAAAAGGCACCTAAAGACTCTCAGACCATGAGAAACAAGATTCTCTGGTCTGATGAAACCAAGAGTAAACTCTTTGGCCTGAATGCCAAGTGTCACGTCTGCAGGAAACCTGGCACCATCCCTACGGTGAAGCATGGTGGTGGTGGCAGCATCATGCTTTGGGGATGTTTTTCAGGGACAGGGAGACTAGTCAGGATTGAGGCAAAGATCAACGGAGCAAAGTACAGCGAGATCCTGAATGAAAACCTGCTTCAGAGCGCTCAGGACCTCAGACTGGGGTGAAGTTTCACCTTCCAACAGGACAACGACACTAAGCACACAGCCAAGACAATGCAGGAGTGGCTTCGGGACAAGTCTCTGAATGTCCTTGAGTAGCCCAGCAAGAGTCCAGACTTGAACCTGATCTAACATCTCTGGAGACACCTGAAAATAGTTGTGAGGCAACGCTCCCCATCCAACCTGACAGAGCTTGAGAGGATCTGCAGAGAAGAATTGGAGAAACTCCCCAAATACAGGTGTGCCAAGCTTGTAGCGTCATACCCAAGAAGACTCGAGGATGTGTTCGCTGCCAAAGGTGCTTCAACAAAGTACTGAGTAAAGGGTCTGAATAGTCATGTAAATGTGATGTTTCATTTTATATATATATATAATTAGTAAAAATGTCTACCTAATTTTGCTTTGTCATTATGGGGTATTGTGTGTAGATTGATGAGGGGTGAAAAAATGATTTCATTTTAGAATAAGACTGTAACGTAACAAAATGTGGAAAAAGTAAAGGGGTCTGAATATTTTCCGAAGGCACTGTAGGTGGGGTAAAGTGACATGGCAACAGGATCAGGGCTGTAACCAGGGTTTTAGTGAAGTCTGGAATTTACTGCTTTTCTATACAATATAAAATGAATAAACATTAATGTGCTATTTGGAGAACAGAAAAAACATGCCAAAATGACCACAGCCATTGTCACCTTGGCTGCTGTAGGTTCATTCACCTCAGTCCATCAACAAACACATAGCCTATTAGCTTTACAATTGTAATGTTTTACCCCTGAAAGAGGGGAAATATGATTCACATTGACACTTAGCATTAGCGATAAAACAAGTGTTTTGCATTTTAATATAGGCCTGTAGGTTTATAGGAGGTCTAGGCCCATGTGGAGATCTTCATATTGATTGGTAACTTGTTTCGTAAGATTAGTACAGATTTTCTCATGGGACCCCAACCCCAAGAGCCACTGTACTAACCTCTCTCTCTCTCTCTCTCTCTCTCTGCTTGCTTCCTCTCTCTGTCTCCACTGCTTCCTCCTGCATGCATTGCAGCTTGCCTCAGCCTTACCACTGAGCGCTGTAAAGCAAAGTTAGTCTGAGAACTGTGTGATTGTGTTGTTTCAGATTATGTCCAGTGTCCATCCTGCCAGTGGCAGTTCAGTGAGAATGCAGCAGACACATTCAATTCTGTAAGGAGCTGCACGCACACAGATGTGAAGGACAGCACTGAAGCCTGGGTATGAGTGAAGGACAGCACTGAAGCCTGGGTATGAGTGAAGGACAGCACTGACGCCTGGGTATGAGTGAAGTACAGCACTGACGCCTGGGTATGAGTGAAGGACAGCACTGAAGCCTGGGTATGAGTGAAGGACAGCACTGACGATGGGTATGAGTGAAGGACAGCACTGAAGCCTGGGTATGAGTGAAGGACAGCACTGAAGCCTGGGTATGAGTGAAGGACAGCACTGAAGCCTGGGTATGAGTGAAGTACAGCACTGAAGCCTGGGTATGAGTGAAAGACAGCACCGAAGCCTGGGTATGAGTGAAGGACAGCACTGACGATGGGTATGAGTGAAGGACAGCACTGAAGCCTGGGTATGAGTGTTTAACGGTTCTTTTAAGTGTGTGATCCATACACAGTGAGTGTGTTGCAACAGTGTGGGTGTGCGCACACATGCACTCTCCACAGTTCAAGCCTCCTGCTCCTGTGAAGAAGGCCAACTCTCCTGCTGTGTCCTACTTTTCCTCCTGTTTACCCTAGAGATCTGGCCTGGCCCAGCACTCGGGTAATACACACAAACACACACACACACGCTGGTCCTCACAGTAAGATAATGGTAGAGATATTTCTGTAACCCAGGGGTTATTTCACATGCTTGTCTCTTTCTGCTCAGTCTCTTTTACAAAACTGTCTCTGTCTTCTAGAGGACATCTCAAAATAGACACAGTCTCTTCTGTGCTAGGCCACACTGACTGAAACTAACACTGGCACTAGCACTCTGTAGTACTAAACTAACACTGGAGCTAGCACTCTGTAGTACTAAACTAACACTGGAGCTAGCACTCTGTAGTACTAAACTAATACGAGCTAGTACTCTGTAGTACTAAACTAACACTGGAGCTAGCACTCTGTAGTACTAAACTAACACTGGAGCTAGCACTCTGTAGTACTAAACTAACACTGGAGCTAGCACTCTGTAGTACTAACTAATACGAGCTAGTACTCTGTAGTACTAACTAATACGAGCTAGTACTCTGTAGTACTAAACTAACACTGGAGCTAGCACTCTGAAGTACCAACTAACACTGGAGCTAGCACTCTGTAGTACTAACTAATACGAGCTAGTACTCTGTAGTACTAACTAATACGAGCTAGTACTCGGTAGTACTAAACTAACACTGGAGCTAGCACTCTGTAGTACTAACTAATACGAGCTAGTACTCTGTAGTACTAAACTAATACGAGCTAACACTCTGTAGTACTAAACTAACACTGGAGCTAGCACTCTGTAGTACTAAACTAACACTGGAGCTAGCACTCTGAAGTACCAACTAACACTGGAGCTAGCACTCTGTAGTACTAACTAATACGAGCTAGTACTCTGTAGTACTAACTAATACGAGCTAGTACTCTGTAGTACTAAACTAACACTGGAGCTAGCACTCTGTAGTACTAAACTAATACGAGCTAACACTCTGTAGTACTAAACTAACACTGGAGCTAGCACTCTGTAGTACTAAACTAATACGAGCTAACACTCTGTAGTACTAAACTAACACTGGAGCTAGCACTCTGTAGTACTAAACTAACACTGGAGCTAGCACTCTGAAGTACCAACTAACACTGGAGCTAGCACTCTGTAGTACTAACTAATACGAGCTAGTACTCTGTAGTACTAACTAATACGAGCTAGTACTCTGTAGTACTAAACTAACACTGGAGCTAGCACTCTGTAGTACTAACTAATATGAGCTAGCACTCTGTAGTACTAAACTAATACGAGCTAGCACTCTGTAGTACTAACTAATACGAGCTAGTACTCTGTAGTACTAAACTAACACTGGAGCTAGCACTCTGTAGTACTAAACTAACACTGGAGCTAGCACTCTGTAGTACTAACTAATATGAGCTAGTACTCTGTAGTACTAAACTAATACGAGCTAGCACTCTGTAGTATTAAACTAACACTGGCACTAGCACTCTGTAGTACTAACTAACACTGGCACTAGCACTCTGTAGTACTAAACTAATACGAGCTAGTACTCTGTAGTACTAAACTAACACTGGAGAAGACACTCTGTAGTACTAACTAACACTCGCACTAGCACTCTGTAGTACTAACTAATACTGGAGCTAGCACTCTGTAGTACTAAACTAATACGAGCTAGTACTCTGTAGTACTAAACTAACACTGGAGCTAGTACTCTGTAGTACCAAACTAACACTGGAGCTAGCACTCTGTAGTACTAACTAATACGAGCTAGTACTCTGTAGTACTAAACTAACACTGGAGCTAGCACTCTGTAGTACTAAACTAATACGAGCTAGTACTCTGTAGTACTAAACTAATACGAGCTAGCACTCTGTAGTACTAAACTAACACTGGAGCTAGCACTCTTTAGTACTAAACTAACACTGGAGCTAGCACTCTGTAGTACTAAACTAATACTGGAGCTAGCACTCTGTAGTACTAAACTAATACGAGCTAGCACTCTGTAGTATTAACTAATACGAACTAGTACTCTGTAGTACTAAACTAATACGAGCTAGCACTCTGTAGTACTAACTAATATGAGCTAGTACTCTGTAGTATTAAACTAACACTGGAGCTAGCACTCTGTAGTACTAAACTATTATGAGCTAGTACTCTGTAGTACTAAACTAATACGAGCTAGCACTCTGTAGTACTAAACTAACACTGGCACTAGCACTCTGTAGTACTAACTAACACTGGCACTAGCACTCTGTAGTACTAAACTAATACGAGCTAGTACTCTGTAGTACTAAACTAACACTGGAGAAGGCACTCTGTAGTACTAAACTAATACGAGCTAGTACTCTGTAGTACTAAACTAACACTGGAGCTAGTACTCTGTAGTACCAAACTAACACTGGAGCTAGCACTCTGTAGTACTAACTAATACGAGCTAGTACTCTGTAGTACTAAACTAACACTGGAGCTAGCACTCTGTAGTACTAAACTAATACGAGCTAGTACTCTGTAGTACTAAACTAATACGAGCTAGCACTCTTTAGTACTAAACTAACACTGGAGCTAGCACTCTGTAGTACTAAACTAATACTGGAGCTAGCACTCTGTAGTACTAACTAATACGAGACAGTACTCTGTAGTACTAACTAATACGAGCTAGTACTCTGTAGTACTAAACTAATACGAGCTAGTACTCTGTAGTACTAAACCAACACTGGAGCTAGCACTCTGTAGTACTAAACTAATACGAGCTAGCACTTTGTAGTACTAAACTAATACGAGCTAGCACTCTGTAGTACTAAACTAATACGAGCTAGCACTCTGTAGTACTAAACTAACACTGGAGATAGCACTCTGTAGTACTAACTAATACTGGAACTAGTATTCTGTAGTACTAAACTAACACTGGAGCTAGCACTCTGTAGTACTAACTAATACGACCCAGTACTCTGTAGTACTAAACTAATACGAGCTAGTACTCTGTAGTACTAAACTAATACGAGCTAGTACTCTGTAGTACTAAACTAACACTGGAGCTAGCACTCTGTAGTAATAAACTAATACGAGCTAGCACTCTGTAGTACTAACTAATACGAGCTAGCACTCTGTAGTACTAAACTAATACGAGCTAGCACTCTGTAGTACTAAACTAACACTGGAGATAGCACTCTGTAGTACTAACTAATACTGGAGCTAGCACTCTGTAGTACTAACTAATACGAGCTAGTACTCTGTAGTACTAAACTAACACTGGAGCTAGCACTCTGTACTACTAAACTAACACTGGAGCTAGCACTCTATAGTACTAAACTAATACGAGCTAGTACTCTGTAGTACTAAACTAACACTGGAGCTAGCACTCTGTAGTACTAAACTAATACGAGCTAGTACTCTGTAGTACTAAACTAATACGAGCTAGCACTCTTTAGTACTAAACTAACACTGGAGCTAGCACTCTGTAGTACTAAACTAATACTGGAGCTAGCACTCTGTAGTACTAACTAATACGAGACAGTACTCTGTAGTACTAACTAATACGAGCTAGTACTCTGTAGTACTAAACTAATACGAGCTAGTACTCTGTAGTACTAAACTAACACTGGAGCTAGCACTCTGTAGTACTAAACTAATACGAGCTAGCACTCTGTAGTACTAAACTAATACGAGCTAGCACTCTGTAGTACTAAACTAATACGAGCTAGCACTCTGTAGTACTAAACTAACACTGGAGATAGCACTCTGTAGTACTAACTAATACTGGAACTAGTATTCTGTAGTACTAAACTAACACTGGAGCTAGCACTCTGTAGTACTAACTAATACGAGCCAGTACTCTGTAGTACTAACTAATACGAGCTAGTACTCTGTAGTACTAAACTAATACGAGCTAGTACTCTGTAGTACTAAACTAACACTGGAGCTAGCACTCTGTAGTAATAAACTAATACGAGCTAGCACTCTGTAGTACTAACTAATACGAGCTAGCACTCTGTAGTACTAAACTAATACGAGCTAGCACTCTGTAGTACTAAACTAACACTGGAGATAGCACTCTGTAGTACTAACTAATACTGGAACTAGTATTCTGTAGTACTAAACTAACACTGGAGCTAGCACTCTGTAGTACTAACTAATACGAGCTAGCACTCTGTAGTACTAAACTAACACTGGAGCTAGCACTCTTTAGTACTAACTAATACTGGAGCTAGCACTCTGTAGTACTAACTAATATGAGCTAGTACTCTGTAGTACTAAACTAACACTGGAGCTAGCACTCTGTAGTACTAAACTAACACTGGAGCTAGCACTCTGTAGTACTAAACTAACACTGGAGCTAGCACTCTGTAGTACTAAACTAACACTGGAGCTAGCACTCTGTAGTACTAACTAATACTGGAGCTAGCACTCTGTAGTACTAACTTATACGAGCTAGTACTCTGTAATACTAAACTAACACTGGAGCTAGCACTCTGTAGTACTAAACTAACACTGGAGCTAGCACTCTGTAGTACTAAACTAACACTGGAGCTAGCACTCTGTAGTACTAACTAATACTGGAGCTAACACTCTGTAGTACTAACTAATACGAGCTAGTACTCTGTAGTACTAAACTAACACTGGAGCTAGCACTCTGTAGTACTAAACTAACACTGGAGCTAGCACTCTGTAGTACTAAACTAACACTGGAGCTAGCACTCTGTAGTACTAAACTAATACGAGCTAGTACTCTGTAGTACTAAACTAATACGAACTAGTATTCTGTAGTACTAAACTAACACTGGAGCTAGCACTCTGTAGTACTAAACTAACACTGGAGCTAGCACTGTGTAGTACTAACTAATACGAGCCAGTACTCTGTAGTACTAACTAATACGAGCTAGTACTCTGTAGTACTAAACTAATACGAGCTAGTACTCTGTAGTACTAAACCAACACTAGAGCTAGCACTCTGTAGTACTAAACTAATACGAGCTAGCACTCTGTAGTACTAACTAATACGAGCTAGCACTCTGTAGTACTAAACTAATACGAGCTAGCACTCTGTAGTACTAAACTAACACTGGAGATAGCACTCTGTAGTACTAACTAATACTGGAACTAGTATTCTGTATTACTAAACTAACACTGGAGCTAGCACTCTGTAGTACTAACTAATACGAGCCAGTACTCTGTAGTACTAACTAATACGAGCTAGTACTCTGTAGTACTAAACTAATACGAGCTAGTACTCTGTAGTACTAAACTAACACTGGAGCTAGCACTCTGTAGTACTAAACTAATACGAGCTAGCACTCTGTAGTACTAACTAATACGAGCTAGCACTCTGTAGTACTAAACTAATACGAGCTAGCACTCTGTAGTACTAAACTAACACTGGAGATAGCACTCTGTAGTACTAACTAATACTGGAGCTAGCACTCTGTAGTACTAACTAATACGAGCTAGTACTCTGTAGTACTAAACTAACACTGGAGCTAGCACTCTGTAGTACTAACCTAACACTGGAGCTAGCACTCTGTAGTACTAAACTAATACGAGCTAGTACTCTGTAGTACTAAACTAATACGAGCTAGTACTCTGTAGTACTAAACTAACACTGGAGCTAGCACTCTGTAGTACTAAACTAACACTGGAGCTAGCACTCTGTAGTACTAAACTAATACGAGCTAGTACTCTGTAGTACTAAACTAATACGAGCTAGTACTCTGTAGTACTAAACTAACACTGGAGCTAGCACTCTGTAGAACTAAACTAACACTGGAGCTAGCACTCTGTAGTACTAAACTAACACTGGAGCTAGCACTCTGTAGTACTAACTAACACTGGCACTAGCACTCTGTAGTACTAAACTAATACGAGCTAGTACTCTGTAGTACTAAACTAACACTGGAGCTAGCACTCTGTAAAACTAAACTAACACTGGCATT
Organism: Salvelinus namaycush; assembly: GCF_016432855.1. Taxonomy (NCBI): domain Eukaryota; kingdom Metazoa; phylum Chordata; class Actinopteri; order Salmoniformes; family Salmonidae; genus Salvelinus; species Salvelinus namaycush. The sequence continues at coordinate 7,560,022 of NC_052313.1, read as the reverse complement.
AGCACTCTGTAGTACTAACTAACACTGGCACTAGCACTCTGTAGTACTAACTAATACTGGAGCTAGCACTCTGTAGTACTAAACTAATACGAGCTAGTACTCTGTAGTTCTAAACTAACACTGGAGCTAGTACTCTGTAGTACCAAACTAACACTGGAGCTAGCACTCTGTAGTACTAAACTAACACTGGAGCTAGCACTCTGTAGTACTAACTAATACGAGCTAGTACTCTGTAGTACTAAACTAACACTGGAGCTAGCACTCTGTATAGTACTTAAACTAATACTGGAGGCTGCACTCTGGAGTAGCTAAAATAATACTGAGCTAGCACTCTGTAGTACTGAAACTAATACGAGCTAGCACTCTGTAGTAATAAACTAACACTGGAGCTAGCACTCTTTAGTACTAACTAATTACTGGAGCTAGCACTCTGTAGTACTAACTAATTATGAGCTAGTACTCTGTAGTACTAGAACTAACACTGGAGCTAGTTACTCTGTATTACCAAACTAAAACTGGAGCTACAGCACTCTGTATTCACTCAACTATAACGAGCTAGCCTCTTAGTACTAAACTAACACTGTGGAGCTATCACTCTGTAGTACTAGACACTAATACGAGCTAGTACTCTGTAGTACTAAACTAGTACGAGCTAGCACTCTGTAGTACTAAACTAAAACTGGAGCTAGCACTCTTTAGTGACTAGGCGCTAACGACTGGAGCTAGCACTCTTTGTAACTACTATTACGGGAAGCTAGCACTCTGTGTAGGTACTAAACTAATACTGGAGCCTAGTATCTGTAGTACTAAACTAACACTGGAGCTAGTACTCTGTAGTACCAAACTACACGGAGCTAGCACTCTGTATACTAACTAATACGAGCTAGTACTCTTTAGTACTAAACTAACACTGGAGCTAGCACTCTGTAGTCTAAACAATACGAGCTAGTACTCTGTAGTACTAAACTAATACGAGCTAGCACTCTGTAGTACTAAACTAACACTGGAGCTAGCACTCTGTAGTACTAAACTAACACTGGAGCTAGCACTCTGTAGTACTAAACTAATACTGGAGCTAGCACTCTTTAGTACTAAACTAATACGAGCTAGCACTCTGTAGTACTAAACTAATACGAGCTAGCACTCTGTAGTACTAAACTAATACGAGCTAGCACTCTGTAGTACTAAACAACACTGGAGCTAGCACTCTTTAGTACTAACTAATACTGGAGCTAGCACTCTGTGTAACTAACTAATATGAGCTAGTCCTCTGTATACTAACTAACATGGAGCTAGCACTCTGTAGTACTAAACTAACACTGGAGCTAGCACTCTGTAGTACTAAACTAACACTGAGCTAGCACTCTGTAGTACTAACTAATACTGGAGCTAGCACTCTGTAGTACTAACTTATACGGCTAGTACTCTGTAATACTAAACTAACACTGGAGCTAGCACTCTGTAGTACTACCTAACACTGGAGCTAGCACCTCTGTAGTACTAAACTAACACTGGAGCTAGCACTCTGTAGTACTAACTAATACTGAGCTAACACTCTGTAGTACTAACATAATACGAGCTAGTACTCTGTAGTACTAACTAACTGGAGCTAGCACTCTGTAGTACTAAACTACACTGAGCTAGCACTCTGTAGTACTAAACTAATACGGCTAGCACTCTGTAGTACTAAACTAACACTGGAGACTAGCACTCTGTAGTACTAATAATACGACTAGTATCTGTATTACTAAACTAACACTGGAGCTAAGCACTCTGTAGTACTAACTAATACGAGCAGTACTCTGTAGTACTAACTAATACGAGCTAGTACTCTGTAGTACTAAACTAATACGAGCTAGTACTCTGTAGTACTAAACTAACACTGGAGCAGCACTCTGTAGTACTAAACTAATACGAGCTAGCAATCTGTAGTACTAACTAATACGAGCTAGTACTCTGTAGTACTAAACTAATACGAGCTAGCACTCTGTAGTACTAACCTAACACTGAGATAGCACTCTGTAGTACTAAACTAATACTGGAGCTAGCACTCTGTAGTACTAACTAATACGAGCTAGTACTCTGTAGTACTAAACTAACACTGGAGCTAGCACTCTGTAGTACTAAACTAACACTGGAGCTAGCACTCTGTAGTACTAAACTAATACGAGCTAGTACTCTGTAGTACTAAACTAATACGAGCTAGCACTCTTTAGTACTAAACTAACACTGGAGCTAGCACTCTGTAGTACTAAACTAATACTGGAGCTAGCACTCTGTAGTACTAACTAATACAGACTTACTCTGTAGTACTAACTAACGACTAGTACTCTGTAGTACTAACTAATACGAGCTAGTACTCTGTAGTACTAAACTAACACTGGAGCTAGCACTCTGTAGTACTAAACTAACTACTAGCAACTCTGTAGTACTAACTAATACGAGCTAGCACTCTGTAGTACTAAAACTAATACGAGCTAGCACTCTGTAGTACTAAACTAACACTGGAATAGCACTCTGTAGTACTAACTATACTGGAACTATTCTGTAGTACTAACTAACACTGGAGCTAGCACTCTGTAGTACTAACTAATACGAGCCAGTACTCTGTAGTACTAACTAATCCGAGCAGTACTCTGTAGTACTAAACTAATACGAGCTAGTACTCTGTAGTACTAACTAACACTGGAGCTAGCACTCTGTAGTATAAACTAATACGAGCTAGCATCTGTAGTACTAACTATACAGCTAGCACTCTGTAGTACTAAACTAATACGAGCTAGCACTCTGTAGTACTAAACTAACACTGGAGAGCAACTCGTAGTACTAACTAATACATGGAGCTAGCACTCTGTAGTACTAACTAATACGAGCTAGTATCTGTAGTACTAAACTAACACTGGAGCTAGCACTCTGTATACATAAACTAACACTGAGCTAGCACTCTGTAGTACTAAACTAATACGAGCTACGTCTCTGTAGTACTAACTAATACTAATCTAGTACTCTGTAGTACTAACTAACCACTGGAGCTAGCACTCTGTAGTACTAAACTAACACTGGAGCTAGCACTCTGTTAGACTAACTAAAATACGAGCTAGTACTCTGTAGTACTAAACTAATACGAGCTAGTACTCTGTAGTACTAAACTAACACTGGAGCTAGCACTCTGTAGTACTAAACTAACACTGGAGCTAGCACTCTGTAGTACTAACTAACACTGGCACTAGCACTCTGTAGTACTAAACTAATACGAGCTAGTACTCTGTAGTACTAAACTAACACTGGAGCTAGCACTCTGTAGTACTAAACTAACACTGAGCTAGCACTCTGTAGTACTAACAACACTGGAGCTAGCACTCTGTAGTACTAACTAATACTGAGCTAGCACTCTGTAGTACTAAACTAATACAGCTAGTACTCTGTAGTCTAAACTAAACGATAGTACCTGTATACAAAAACACTGGAGCTAGCACTCTGTAGTACTAAACTACACTGGAGCTAGCACTCTGTAGTACTAAACTATACGAGCTAGTACTCTGTAGTACTAACTAATACGGAGCTAGTCACTCTGTAGTACTAAACTAAATACGGTTAGCACTCTGTATACTAACTAATACGAGCTAGCACTCTGTAGTACTAAACAACACTGGAGCTAGCACTCTTTAGTACTAACTAATACTGGAGCTAGCACTCTGTAGTACTAACTAATATGAGCTAGTACTCTGTAGTACCAAACTAACACTGGAGCTAGTACTCTGTAGTACCAAACTAACACTGGAGCTAGCACTCTGTAGTACTAAACTAATACGAGCTAGCACTCTGTAGTACTAAACTAACACTGGACCTAGCACTCTGTAGTACTAACTAATACGAGCTAGTACTCTGTAGTACTAAACTAACACTGGAGCTAGCACTCTGTAGTACTAAACTAATACGAGCTAGTACTCTGTAGTACTAAACTAATACGAGCTAGCACTCTGTAGTACCTAAACTACACTGGAGCTACACTCTTTAGTACTAAACTAACACTGGAGCTAAAACTCTGTAGTACTAAACTAATACTGGAGCTAGCACTCTTTAGTACTAAACTAATACGAGCTAGCACTCTGTAGTACTAACTAATACGAGCTAGCACTCTGTAGTACTAACTAATACGAGCTAGCACTCTGTAGTACTAAACTAACACTGGAGCTAGCACTCTTGTAGTATAAACTAATACTGGAGCTAGCATCCTGTAGTACTAAACTAATACGAGCTAACTCTGTATACTAAACTAAACTGGCTAGCACTCTGTAGTACTAACTAACACTGGAGCTAACCTCTTAGTACTAAACTAACCTGGAGCTAGCACTCTGTAGTACTAACTAATCTGACTATCACTCTGTAGTACTAAACTAACATGGAGCTAGCACTCTGTAGTACTAAACTACACTGGAGCTAGCACTCTGTAGTACTAAACTAACACTGGAGCTAGCACTCTGTAGTACTAACTAATACGGAGCTAGCACTCTGTAGTACTAACTATAACGAGCTAGTACTCTGTATACTAAACTATCAACTGGAGCTAGCACTCTGTAGTACTAAACTAACTACTGAGCTAGCACTGGTAGTACTAAACTAACACGAGCTAGCACTCTGTAGTACTAAACTAATACTGGAGCTAACACTCTGTAGTACAACTATACAGCTAGTACTCGTAGTACTAAACTAACACTGGAGCTAGCACTCTGTAGTACTAAACTAACACTGGAGCTAGCACTCTGTAGTACTAACTAACACTGGAGCTAGCACTCTGTAGTACTAACTAACACTAGAGCTAGCACTCTGTACTACTAATACGGCTAGCATACTGTAGTACTAAACTAATACGGCTAGCACTCTGTAGTACTAAACTAATACGAGCTAGCACTCTGTAGTACTAAACTAACACTGGAGCTAGCACTCTTTAGTACTAACTAATACTGGAGCTAGCACTCTGTAGTACTAACTAATATGAGCTAGTACTCTGTAGTACTAAACTAACACTGGAGCTAGCACTCTGTAGTACTAAACTAACACTGGAGCTAGCACTCTGTAGTACTAAACTATACACTGAGCTAGCACTCTGAGTACTAACTAATACTGGAGCTAGCACTCTGTAGTACTAAATATACGAGCTAGTACTCTGTAATCTAAACTACACTGGACTAGCACTCTGTAGTACTAACTAACACTGGAGCTAGCACCTTAGACTAAACTAACACTGGAGCTAGCACTCTGTAGTACTAACTAATACTGGAGCTACACTCTGTAGTACTAACTAATACGAGCTAGTACTCGTGTAGTACTAAACTAACACTGAGCTAGCACTCTGTAGTACTAAAACTAACACTGGAGCTAGCACTCTGTATACTAAACTAACACTGGAGCTAGCACTCTGTAGTACTAAACTAACTGGAGCTAGTAACTCTGTATTACTAAACTAATACGAACTAGTATTCTGTAGTACTAAACTAACACTGAGCTAGCCTCGTATACTAAACTAACACTGGAGCTAGCACTCTGTATACTAACTAACGAGCAGTACTCTGTATACTAACTAATACGAGCTAACTCTGTAGTACTAAACTAATACGAGCTAGTACTCTGTAGTACTAAACTACACTGGAGCTAGCACTCTGTAGTACTAAACTAATCCTGACTAGCACTCTGTAGTACTAACTAATACGAGCTAGCACTCTGTAGTACTAAACTAATACAGCTAGCACTCTGTAGTACTAAACTAACACTGGAGCTAGCATCTGTAGTACTAACTAATACTGACTAGTATCTGTATACTAAACTAACACTGGAGCTAGCACTCTGTAGTACTAAACTATCAGCTAGCACTCTGTAGTACACTAACACTGGAGCTAGCACTCTTTAGTACTACTATACTGGGCTAGCACTCTGTAGTATACTAATATGAGCTAGTACTCTGTAGTACTAAACTAACACTGGAGCTAGCACTCTAGTACTAACTACACTGGAGCTAGCACTCTGTAGTACTAAACTAACACTGGAGCTAGCACTGACTGTAGTACTAAACTAACACTGGAGCTAGCACTCTGTAGTACTAACTAATACTGAGCTAGCACTCTGTAGTACTAACTATACGAGCTAGTATCTGTAATACTAAACTAACACTGGAGCTAGCACTCTGTAGTACTAAACTAACACTGAGGCTAGCACTCTGTAGTACTAAACTAACACTGGAGCTAGCACTCTGTAGTACTAAACTAATACTGGGCCTAACACTCTGTAGTACTAACTAATACGAGCTAGTACTCTGTAGTACTAACTATACACTGGCTAGCCTCTGTAGTACTAAACTAACACTGGAGCTAGCACTCTGTAGTACTAACTAACACGGAGCTAGCACTCTGTAGTACTAAACTAATACGAGCTAGTACTCTGTAGTACTAAACTAATACGAACTAGATTCTGTATTACTAAACTAACACTGGAGACTAGCACTCTGTAGTACTAAACTAACACTGGAGCTAGCACTTGTATTACTAACTAATACGAGCAGTACTCTGTAGTACTAACTAATACGACTAGTACTCTGTAGTACAAACTAATACGAGCTAGTACTCTGTAGTACTAAACAACACTGGAGCTAGCACTCTGTAGTACTAAACTAACACTGAGCTAGCACTCTGTAGTACTAACTAATACGAGCTAGACTCTGTAGTACTAAACTAATACGAGCTAGTCTCTGTAGTACTACTAACACTGGAGCTAGCACTCTGTAGTACTAAACTAACACTGGAGCTAGCACTCTGTAGTACTAAACTAACACTGACTAGCACTCTGTAGTACTAAACTAATACGAGCTAGTACTCTGTAGTACTAAACTAACATGACTGTACTCTGTAGTACTAACTAACACTGGAGCTAGCACTCTGTAGTACTAAACTAACACTGGAGCTAGCACTCTGTAGTACTAATATATGAGCTAGCACTCTGTAGTACTAAACTAATACGAGCTAGTACTCTGTAGTCTAAACTAACACTGAGCTAGACTCTGTAGTACAAAATAACACTGGAGCTAGCACTCTGTAGTACTAAACTAACACTGAGCTACTCGTAGTACTACTAAACGAGCTAGACTCTGTAGTACTAAACTACACTGGAGCTAGCACTCTGTAGTACTAAACTAATACAAGTTAGCACTCTGTAGTACTAAACTAACTAAGAGCTAGCACTCTGTAGTACTAAACTAACACTGGAGCTAGCACTCTGTAGTACTAACTAATACTGAGCTAGCACTCTGTAGTACTAACTAATAGAGCTAGTACTCTGTAGTACAACTACACTGAGCTATACTGCTGTAGTACTAAACTACACTGGAGCTAGCATCTGTAGTACTAAACTAATACGAGCTAGCACTCTGTAGTACTAAACTAACACTGGCACTAGCACTCTGTAGTACTAACTAATACGAGCTAGTACTCTGTAGTACTAACTAACACTGGAGCTAGCACTCTGTAGTACTAAACTAATACGAGTTAGCACTCTGTAGTACTAAACTAATACGAGCTAGCACTCTGTAGTACTAAACTAACACTGGAGCTAGCACTCTGTAGTACTAACTAATACTGGAGCTAGCACTCTGTAGTACTAACTAATCCTGAGCTAGCATCTGTAGTACTAAACTAATACTGGAGCTAGCACTCTGTAGTACTAACTAAACTGGAGCTAGCACTCTGTAGTACTAAACTAATACGAGCTAGCACTCTGTGTACTAACTAACACTGGAGCTAGCACTCGTTTAGTACTAAACTAATACGGACTAGCATTCTGTAGTACTAAACTATACGAGCTAGCACTCTGTAGTACTAAACTAATACGAGACTAGCACTCGTAGTACTAAACTAACACTGGAGCTAGCACCTGTTAGTACTAACTAATACGAGCTAGCACTCTGTAGTACTAAACTAATACTGAGCTAGCACTCTGTAGTACCAAACTAACACTGGAGCTAGCATTCTGTAGTACTAAACTAACACTGGAGCTAGCACTCTGTAGTATCTAACTATCACTGGAGCTAGCACCTCTGTCTAGTA